>NC_063337.1:54756913-54865367 GCF_021869965.1 Rhincodon typus | reverse complement strand
GTTTCAGGCCTAGACCCTTCTTCAGAAAATGAAGAAGGGTCCAGACCCGAAACATCAGCTTTCCTGCTCCTCTGATGCTGCTTGGCCTGCTGTGTTCATCCAGCTCTACGCCTTGTTATCTCAGATTCTCCAGCATTGACAGTTCCTACTATCTCTGACCTGTCTTCCACTCATATTTGTACATATTTAAAATAAAATTATTTATTTACAGTAAATACTGTTTCACTGTAAAATAAACTGTGGCCGCATTGTTGTACCTGCATGTACCACATAAATGCATTCACCTTCTGAGATTGGAGGTTGCTGGACCATCGGGTCATCCAGGCAGTGGATGAAGAGAAGGCAAGGCTTGATGTCTTCACTCACCTTCGTTGACCACATCTGCAGGAAGTAGTACTGGTTTTATTAGCTTGCGAACAGGGTTTCAGAGCTCGGGCATGGCCATGTGGTAGCTTAGGGAAGTGTTCCTAACTGACAGTGAGCACCGGTCAGAAAAAGAGTAGTCAGAGATTCAGGAGAGCCCCAGAGAGCATCTTGCTCCAGAAATTTTCTGTGTAGGAAAACAGTGAGTGTGACGGCTCCTCTGGGGAGTGCAGCCAGAGCTCAGCTGCACAAGGTGGGGAGCAGGAAGTGAGAGAGAACAATAATGGTAGGAAACTCAGCCATGGGCACTCAAAGGTATTTCTGCAGCCACAGTTGTCACTCCAGGATGGTGACTTGCCTTCCTGGGCCAGGGTCAAGGAAGTCACTGAACCACGACAGAGCATTGTGAAGAGGGAGGGTGATCAGTCAGAGGTGGTTCACATTGGTACCAATGACATAGGTAGTGTAGGAGGGAAGAGGTCCTGTGACCAGAATTTAGGGAGCTATGTAGCAGATTAAAAAAGCAGGACATCAAAGGCTGTAACCTCTGAATTACTCCCAGTATTACATGCTGGTGAATATAGGAATAGGCAGATAGAACCGATGAATATGCTGGAGCAGAGGGAGAGCTTTAGAATTCTGGATCACTGGGTTCTTTCTTGGGACAGTCGGGCCTGTCCAAGTTGGATGGTTTGTACCTGAACCACAACGGGGCCATCATCTTTACAGGGAGATTTGCTGGTGTGGTTTTGGTGGGGGGTTAAACTAATTTGGCAGCAGGATGGGATAGTGGAGGCACTGTCGGGTGTGATGCATAGACAAGCATAGAAGAAGTAATAACTCAGTGTAGAAACAATGCAAATATTGTAAGACACAAGGGATCATGGTAAATCTGAAAGGCATTTATTTTAATGGAAGGAGTATTGTAAGGATGGCAGATGAGTTGACGTTGATATCATTGCTAGAATGGAGACATGGTTGAGAGCGTGGCAGACTGGCAACAATATTGTAAACAAAAAATGCTGAAAATCAAAGCAGTTGAGGCAGCATCCATGCGTAAAGAGCAAACTAACATCTTGAATCTAGATGACTTTTATCAGAGCCGACAAGAAGGCAGCGTTTATGCAAAAGTGGGGGTGTGGAATGCTGGGGGAGAAAGGGTGCTGATAGTGCAGATTAAGTGATTGGAATGTGAGAATGGCAGAATGTGGGAGTGGTGTGTCTAACTGCGAAACTGGAAAGAAGATACCTCCACTGGAATTGGAGAGGGGAGAGCGGACAAAGTGACGGAGAATGGAACAAAAAAAGCTAAAAGAAAGGGAAGGAATGGGAGTAGGTTCACAATTTGAAGGCATTGAACTCAATATCAATCCAAAATGCCTAGACTGAATATGAGAGGTTGTTCCTCCAGTTTGCACTGTGATTTGATGGAACATGGCAGCATGCTGAGAACAGGATGCTGGGTTAAAATGACTGGCTACAGGAAGGTTGGGTTCATGCTTCCACATGGTCCAGAAGTGTTCTGCAAAGCAGTCACCCAGTTTGCATTTGGTTACTCCAATATAGAGTTGGCCACATTAGGTGCAGTGAATGCAATAGACCAGATTTGGACGGTACAGGTGATGTGCTGCTTCATGTGTAAAGACTGTTTAGGCCCTGTTTAGGTGACATGGGAAGGTGGGGTGGTCATCGAGGAATGGACTGGGGTGTCTCGAGGGAACGGTCCTTGCGAAATCTGGCCAGGGTATGAGGTGAATATGCCTTTAGTGGTGGCATTCTGCTGGAATTTTCTGAAATAGTGTAGGATGACCGTTTGAATGCAGCGGCTGATAGGATGAAAAGTGAGGATAAGGGTGTCTCAATCACACTGTTATGAGTCATGAGAAGGGGCAAGGGCAGAAGCACAGTGATAAGTCGGATGTGGTTGAGGGCCCTGTCAACCACAGTGGGCAGGAAACCATGGTTATGGAAAGAGGAAGCCAAGTCAGCAGTGCTGTTTTGGAAGGTGGCATCATCCAAACAGATACAGTGTAGGTGAAGAAAGTGAGAGAATGGGATGGAATCCTCACAGGACATGGGGTCGGAAGAGCTATTGTGAAGGTAGCTATGGGAGTCACTGGCATTGAAGTGGATAGCAGTGTCCAGTTTATTTCACAAAATGGAGGCAGAAAGGTCAGAGAAAGGAAAGGAAGTGTTGGAGACGGACCATGTGAAAGTCAGATAGAGAAATTGGAGGCAAAATGAGCAAATTTTTTAAGGTCCAGGTGAGAGCATAAAGCGACACTGAAATAGTCATGCGGGTGACCGATGTGTGTGCACGTGGCCAGTCCTTTGACTTGGCTAAAGTGAGATGAATTAAAGGAGAAATTGTTCAGTGAGAAAACAGGTTCAGCCAAGTGGAGGAGAGTGGTGGTGGATAGGGATTATTCAGGCCTCTGGTCGAGGAAGAAGCCAAGAGTTTTCAGACCATCCTGGTGGGAAATGGAGGAGTGGAGGGATTGGACATCCTGGTGAAGAGGAAGCAGTTAGGGCCAGGAAAATGGGAATTGTCAATATGGCGGGGCGATTTGGAGGAATTGCAGATGTAGGTTGCCAGGATTTGGACAAGTGGAGAGAGGATGAAGTGATGATAGGAGGAAATGAGCTTTGTGGGGCAAGAACAGGCTGATAGGATTGTGGATTTTAGGAAGGAGGTACAATTGGGCTGATCAGGGTTGGAAGACCATAAGGTTGGAGGCAGTGGGGGCAAAGATCTCTGGAGATAATGAAGTTGGTGACAGTCCTGGCAACAATGGCTTGATGTTGGGATGTGGGGTCATGATGCAGGGAAAGGTAAGAAAAAGTGTCCAAGAGTTGGTGTTGAGCCTCTTCAGGGTAAAGATTAGTGCACCACCCTTGTCAGCAGGTTTGATGACAGAGTGAGGGTTAGACCTGAGAGAGCGAACTGCAGCAATTTCAGAAGGGGACAGGTTAGAGTGGGTGAGAGGAGCAGATAAATTGAGGCAGCCAATGTCACACTGACAGTTTTCAATGAGAGATCGAGGGCAGATAAGAGGCCAGAAGAAGGGGTCCAAATGGAACGTGAATACTGAAGGTGGGTGAAAGGATCAGTGGGTTGCATGTTTGGGGGGAGGAAAGCGGGACTGCAGGGAGGGGCCATGGGACTTCCTGCCTGAAGAAGTGAGCACGGAGATGGTGGTGGAAAATAGTTCAAAATCATGGTGAAGCCTATTCCATGGTATAGAAGCTTCAGGCCAGAAAGCAGAACGTAATAGAGGCAGAGTTGCAATATTGATCAAGGAATCAATGACTGCAATAGGGAGGGATGATATCTTAGAAGGCAGTTCAAATGAGGCAATCTGGGTAGAACTTAAAAATAAAAATGGGACAATCACATTACTGGTGGTGCCTTATCTAGCCCCAGATAGTTAGAGAGAGATGGGAACACTGACATGTAAGCAAATCTCACAGAAGTGTAAAAATAATTGAGTCCTAAAAGTGGTGATTTCAATTACCCCAATATTATCTGGGTTACAGAAAACGCGAAGACACAGGGGTGGCAGAATTCTTAAAATGTGGACAGGAGGGCTTTATAAGCAGGAGGTTTCCTGAGGATTTGAAGAAATATATTTCACCCTAAGGCTGGTGGGTATCTGGAACTCACTGCCTAAAAGGTGGGAACGCTCAAAACATTTAAGTAGTGTGGCCCCGTTGCCACCCTCGGCAAGTTATTGGCTCGGCACAAAGAGGACAAAAGTTAAGTCTGTATCAACTAACCACTACTCTTATTAGTTTAGTTAAAACAGATATACAGTTCACACCATTTAGTTAGGAAAAGGTTAACAACAGGCATGCAATTCATACAAGATGAAAATTCAAGTGCACACCCATTGAGTTTGACATTCCCTGAAGAGTCAACAAAAATATCAGCAAGTACCCATGAACAGCAGGCAGGTGGGACTAGTTTAGTTTGGGATTATGTTCAACACAGACTGGTTTGACTGAAGGGCTTGTTTCCATGCTGTATGACTCTATGACTCAAATAGAAGCTCACTCTGGCCAAGTGATTTCTTGCAGGCATTAGGATCCTCTTCACACTCCAAGTGTGGGGTCTACAACTTCGTGAAGTCTGTTGTCCAGGGTTTTTGCTGAAGGCACACCGATATCCTGCATTTTTATCCGTTTTCCTTATCTTCCCAAACTGTGTTGTCCTGTTCTTCTTGGTTCATAGCTCATCTGAGAGCTGTTGTCTTTCCACTGTAGGCTCACTGCATAGACACCTTTAGGACTCCCTCATTATTCTTCCTCCAGATAAGGGTTTGCACCTTATGTCGTCCTCAGAGCCAGTGGCTGGGGCTTGGGTAACTTCACTACTCCATTGTTTTTATGTGAAAGCAGCCCCTGGCCAACATCTTCCCCACCCTGATCCAAAGATCTCTATCTTAGGATCAGCTCTTTTCCCTTCATTCTGCTAACTGCTCATGGAATTGACATTGGCAATCAGTGAGTGCGTTACTTCCACATTATATGTAAATTTAACTAAAGTAATAAACATTGTGGGCCAAAAGGCCTGTACTGTTCTATGTTAACATAGAACATAGCACAGTACAGGTCCTTCGGCCACGATGTTGTGCCGAACTATTATCCTACTAAGATCAATCTACCCTGCATACCTTACATCTTACTATCCTCCATGTGCCTATCCAAGAGTCGCTTAAAAGTCTCTAAAGTATCTGACTCCACTACCACTGCCGGCAGCGCATTCCACACGCCCACCACTCTCTCAGTGAAGAACCTACCTCTGATATCTCCCCTATACCTTCCTCTAATCGCCGTAAAATTATGCCCCCTTGTAATAGTCATTTCCGCCCTGGGAAAAAGCCTTTGGCTATCCACTCTATCTATGCCTCTCATCATCTTGTAAACCTCTATCAAGTCACCTCTCATCCTTCTTCGCTCCAATGAAAAAAGCCCTAGCTCCCTCAACCTTTCCTCATAAGACCTGCCGTCCAGTCCAGGCAACATCCTGGTAAATCTCCTCTGCACTCTCTCTAAAGCTTCCACATCTTTCCTGTAATGAGGTGACCAGAACTCTACACAATATTCCAAGTGTGGTCTAGGCAGAGTTTTATAGAGCTGCAGCATAACCTCACGGCTCTTAAACTCAATTCCCCTGCCAATGAAAGCTAACACACCATACTCCTTCTTTACAATGCTATCAACTTGGGTATCAACTTTGAGGGATCTATGGATGTAGACCCCAAGATCCCTCTGTTCCTCCACACTGCTGAGAATCCTGCCATTAACCTTGTATTCTGCATTCAAATTTGACATTCTAAAATGAATCACTTCACACTTTTCTGGGTTGAATTCCATCTGCTACTTCTTTGCCCAGCTCTGCACCCTGTCAATGTCCCATTGCAACCTACAACAGTCCTCCACACAATCCACAACTTCAACAACCTTCGTGTCATCAGCAAACTTACTAACCCACCCTTCCACTTCCTGATCCAAGTCATTTATAAATATCACAAAGAGCAGAGGTCCCAGAACAGATCCCTGCGGAACACCACTGGTCACTGAGCTCCAGGCTGAATACTTTCCATCTACTACCACCCTCTGTCTTCTATTGGACAGCCAGTTTTGTATCCAGACAGCCAAATTTCTCTAAATCCCATGCCTCCTTACTTTCTGAATGAGCCTACCATGTGGAACCTTATCAAATGCCTTACTAAAATCCATATACACCACATCCACTGCTCTACTTCATCGATGTGTTTTGTCACATCCTTAAAGAATTAATTAAGGCTCATGAGGCATGACCTGCCCCTCAGAAAGCCATGCTGACTATTTCTAATCAAACTGTGCTTTTCCAAATAATCATAAATAGTATCTCTCAGAATCCTCCCCAGTAATTTTCCCACCACAGAAGTAAGACTGGTTTGTAATTTCCAGGATTATCCCTATTTCCTTTCTTGAACAAGGGAATGACATTTGCCACCCTCCAAGGTGGGCAAGGAATGTGGAGGAAAATAAACTCTAGTAGAGGCCTCCTCTCGACAAAATATCCCAAACATGATCTTGTCGTAACAAACACATTGTTCCACCAGAGGCACAAACGCAAGACCTCATGGCAACAGCCGCACTCCAAGCACTGGCACTTCATAAATTACATCATCATTTGAGTGAGGGAACACAAATATATCCATATTACTCATGTCATCACTGGAGCCACCAACTACTTGACCAAACACCAACTAACCCGCTCTACCATCTCCATCAACTAGGTCCCAAACTGACAGAGTCAAAAATGACCCTGTCACTGGAAACTCAATGCTGCTGGATTCAAAGGCCCTGAGAAGAAAGGCCTCAGGCAGTGCATCACGGGCAACCTGGCGATGACTGTCATGTTGGAATTGCAGAGTGCCCACAGCATCCCATCCAACCAAAAAGCCACCATCGTCAACACCTAAGGAAGACGCTCAGTCTCTTGACCAGGTAACACCAAGACTGGATCGATATGAGTGATTGCGAAATCAAGGATTTCTAAAGTCGCACATGCAAGGTGTTCTTGATTTGGCAGCTCCGCCAAAACTCAGGAAAGAGGAAACAAGCCTACAGGCAACTGAAGGCTGAAATGCAACAAAGAATCCATGAGTTAAAAATAGATGATGGATGGAAAGAACGAAATAGACTCAGCAACAGGTCCACAAACATCCTCAGCTTCTTCAGTGCAAACAATGTCATCTATGGTCCAAGTATCCAGCCACCTACTCCACTGACAACCACTAAATGGAGAATTGCTCATCAAAGACTGAGAGACAGTCAATGCCCACTGGAGAGACAGTACTTCGAAAGCCTCCACAACCAAGACACAGCCTTCAGCACAAGTGCTTATGACATAATCCCCCAACATACTACCCATTGCCATCTCAGTGCACCACCAACATGCCATGAAAAAGACATCTTACAGCTGAGAAAAGGCAAGGCCTGTAGGGCAGATGGAATTGCCACTGAAATATTAAAATAGGGAGGTGAAAAATCTTGACATAAATCCACAATCTCATCGTTCTTGTCTAGAAGACAGAGAACATACTGGAACATCTCAGAGATGGCCGTCCTCAAGAATCTGTCTGTGGAAACCTCACAGGGATGTCCCCACTGTACAACAGAAAAAAGATTATCATGAAAATCCCTTTTCACTGCCTCCTCTTAGTGCCTGAAGGGCTCATCCTTTAGGCTCAGTTCATCTTCAGCCCATCGAGAGGCAAAATGATTTAATTTTCAGTGCCAGACAAATCTAAGAAACAAGCAGGGAACAGCACTGATCTCAGTACATGGCATCCTTCAATCTCACAAAGACCTTTAAATCTGTCAACCATGAGGGATTATGGAATATTTTTCTCACATTTGACTGCCTCCAGAAATTCATCACCATTCTCTGCCTGATTCATGATGACATGCAAGACATGATCCTCACCAACGGATCCACCACAGACCCAGCACGAGTGCAAACTGGGGTCAAGCAGGATTGTACCATTGCACCAGTGCTGTTCTTCCTCTTCTTTATTGCAACACTCCATCCCAGCTCTATGAAGCTCCTCACTGGAGTGGAGCTAACCTACAGAATGAGTGGGAAACTGTTCAACCTTTGATGCCTCCAGGCCAGAACCAAGACCACCCCAATTTCTGTCATCAAGATTCCTGTGAGCACATGTTCAGAGTTGAGCTACAAACCATTGTTGACACATTCACTGAGGCATATGAGAGATTAGACCTTAAACTAAACATTCAGCAAAAATGATTCTCAGCCAGCTCACTCCTGTCACACAACACCGCCCTCCCTACGGCCATCAAAATCCATGGTGGGCCCCTAGACAACATGGATTATTTCCCATATCTCAGGAGTCTTTTTAACACAAGCAGACATTGGCGGTGGAATCCAACATCATCTCCAATCTGTTTTGGGATGCCAGATGAGCAGAGTGTCTGAGATTTCAAACTCAGCACCAAGGTCATGGTCTACAGAGCAGCCATGGTCCCCACTTTCCTATATACATCAGAAACATGGACCACATACAGGGGATGCCTCAAATTCCTGAGATTTATCACCAGTGCTGTCTTAGCAAAATCCTGCAAATCTACTGGTAGGATAGATGTACCAATGTGAACGTCCTCTGAGAATTCAAGAAAGGTCACTGGACGTGAAACATTAACTCTGCTTTTTCAACATAGATGCTGCCAGACCTGCTTACTTTCTTTGACAATTTCTGTTTGTGTTGTTTCCAGATTTCCAGCATATGCAGTTTTTTGTTTTATCATTCCACAGAAACCACCTCTCCCCCCACCCCTCATATTTCTTGGCAGGCCTTCCAAAATTGCTTGTGTGAATCAAATAGTTTTCTTTTTAAGACTGGGGTGGTGATCAGAACTCCTCATCTGTGTGTAGTGCTCTGCAGAGTTAGGAGGGGATTTTGCCTTTCAGTGAACCCTCTCCTCATCTTTCCCTACACTAGCATTTGTTTCACCATTGGTGGACCCTTGGCCAACTATCTGACTGAGTCAGTGCCAATGTCTATACTGATGTTTGGGAGGATTGAAACACAGGATGTTGTATTCTCAGGAGATTCATTCTTTTCTCAGGTATTCTTAACTGTTGGATCCAGATACTTGAAAGATCTAAGAGATGGTAAAGGGAAGGTTTATTTACAGAAATGAGTGAAGAATTACAAACATTTGGAGGGTACCTACTCAGAGAAAAGACCCACCTATCTTCCCCAATGAGTTTGTCTCAGGCTATTTTGTTGTGATAGAGCTAAGACATTAAGTATTTCTGGTCTTGCTCCTTTCTCTGAAGTAATGTGTTATTTTGTCTTGCAGAAGGATAGGAAAAGAGTTAGCAAGTGGCTGTTGAATAGGTACCTAGATACACATAATGTTTAAGCTTATAGTAGATATGGTGAGAACTGGACAGGATGCATAATGGAATAATGAGGAGGTAATGAATATAAAACCAGGTATGTGGTGCCGGAAGAAAATTAGTACTTCAGAGAATCACTTGGACTGGGTTACTTGAGTTACCCCACATACACAGTGTAATGTTATTGTGTATCAGTTCTGATAAAGTTTTTGCTTTTCAATGAAATACTGAAAAGGTAAGTGTGATAATGAAATGCAGCAATGCCCTGGATATTCTGTATAATTATTTGAGTGGTGGGGAGAAAGTGAATATATGCATTCTCCACACTGCTCAGCAGAGCTGTTTTGTGGAGGTGAAGCACTTATGGGAAGGAAAGAGAAAAGAACAAATGCAGAGCTATTTCCAGATTCCTGTCACACAGTTCCTTAAGAATGACTGAGTCTGTAATTCGTGGGCTCTTGAAAGAGGATTATCTGCCCTTCCTTTTGGCTGCAGGTGAAGCAGAGGGAACAGGCAACTGTGTATTTTAAAAATAATGTTTTGAATTTTACTTCACCTCTTTTCAAAACCAAATGCTGAAAAGTAAATTGCTATTATGTGTTTGTAGAGCACTGCAATGTGAGATCATTATCACTTTGGAAGAATAACCAGTTATGTATGCTGTGGTGACAACAAAGCTGTCTCTGCTCTCTTTTACTGTTCTTACTGTATTCAGGGGCATTAATACTTCTAAATAACGATCTGCTCAGAAATGGATGGTTTCCTCAAAATATAGTGAAGCACAGCAGAATTACTGAAAAGACAACATTCTGAAAATTGTAAAAATTCATGAAAGAAAATGCTTCATGCTCTGTTTTCTGGTATTTTGTTCAAAAAACTTAAAAAATTATAGTTGAGTTCAGAGGGGTCAGTGCAATATGGGCTATAGCAAGATATTTGGCAGAATTGTGTAATAAGAACAGCGATACCCATTTTGACATCAGGAGAAAGTCAAGCTATCTTTTATGCTTTTCATAAGTAGTATGGTGATATTCTCACCAGACTGTGGTGATTCACTTTTTATTCATTCATTTATTCACGTGATGAGGGTATTGGCCAGCATTTATTGCCCATCCCTAATTGCCCAGAGAGCAGTTAAGTGTCAATCACATTGCTGTGGGTCTGGAGTCACATATAGACCAGGCCTGATAAGGATGGCAGATTTCCTTCCCTGAAGGACATGAGTAAACCAGATGGGTTTTTCCCAACAATCGACAACAGATTCATAGTTATTATTAGACTCTTAATGCCAGATTCCTATTTATTGAATTCTAATTCCACCACCTGCCTTGGCAGGATTTGAACCCAGGTTCCTGGAATATTCTTGGGTCTCTGGATTAACTGTCCAGTGATAATACTAGTAGGCCATCGCCTCCCATTGACAGTCAGCCAGATGTGCCAAATGAAAGGGATAAACGTTTGTTAAATACCTTGTTAATACCATAACTGACCTCGTTAATATTCAGTCCCAGATTCATAAATCAAGCAACATGTTGGGACAACTTGACAAGGGAACTTGGTCGATTCAGCTTACTGCTTGCTGTGAATGACCTCTATTTCGGATTGGACAACAGCATCTCATGGTACAATGTACAGGGTACCAGGCATGTACCCTTCATCTATAGACAATGACATCTGGCATCTGCGAACCCATCTTGGCCATCCTATTCAGTATTCACATGACCTACTATGCACAGTGTGTTTTGAAAGTACAGACCTGCATTGCAGGAAAAGCAGCAACTTGCATTGAAAGGCTACAGTGGGGACACTTTGTACACATGGACAAGCAACCAGCTCATGGATGGGATTTGGCTGTGTTTTCCCCAGGCTACTCACTTGCTCTCTGAGCATTTGCTCGTTAGCACCTACCTGCCTTCCTGTGCTAATGACCAGTCACAAAAACGGGCAGCTCTTCTTGTGGTTAAACAGCCCTCAGTCTCGGTGGTGCACATCTTGTAGAATGGCAGTGTGCCACGTCAATCCTGCACATTCATGTGCTCGCAGCTAAAATGGCTAGCACATTACATGTATGGCAAGCAAGGAGCTGTGTCTCAAAGTCTAAGGGGAGTAGTTCTCACCACAGTCCATAGATGTACCCATTACTTAGGAAGTCTTTACACAACTAGTCAAGGTGGAGGTGGGGGTGAGGGTGTTGACCACGGTCAGGAGAACCCTTGCTTCCAGACAGTGGTGGGCAGTGGATGACCACATCAGACATAGTTACCTCATATGCCAAGGGTTAGGAGGGAAAGCTGGGAAGGTGAAAGAATATGTAGATGGTTTGGGTGGGTCCTGGTGAAGGGTGTAAAGCCATTGTTTAGTGGGATGGGCTACTTAAGAGCAGGATGTGAATGTTTGGAGGCTCACCAGCACCATCAGCCTGAGACTGAAAGCCATGAACGGAGGAGTGCTCACTGTCACCTTCCATTGTGCTGGAAATTCGAAAGTGCGCAATGAGGAAGAAAATGTTTGTGAGTATGCTCGGAATGGGCACAGTGAGTGATTTCAACTCTGAAAGCAGGAGCTGCAGAAACCATCAATCATAGGACTTCCAAAGGGATAGAGCATTGGTCACAGGCCTATGTAATGTACAGCGCACAGGCATGCAGACTGCCCACTCTCTGGCCATGCTGCAGTATTGACCCCTTCCATGAGTTGTATCTCCCTGGCATAGACATTACTGGACAATTCATTGATAACTACACCTGTACAGAGGGAGCTGGACATTGGAGATGTTGAATGAGAAAGGCAAATGTGTTGTCAAGACCCAATAGCATCTGTGTAGATCATTCCTCCTGCTTCCAGATTATGTATTGGTCTCTCAGTGCTGACCTTAATCATGGAACCTCATCTGTGGCCGTGAAGTGCCTCTAATGGTTCTAAGATTCATTTAGCACCTACACTGAGACTCTCAATCACATGACATTTATGCAGAAAGCAATGGACTTTTCACTTGGACCACCAAAATGCCTTCAATAGGTTTTCTTCTTTCTCTTCCTTCCCTATTTTTAATGTAATCCCTGGTTCCACAGCTGGGATGGAGGGAGCTTGCTTGGAAGTGGCCCTGAACATTTGGGGTATGGGGTGGCAACGCAAGGGCACTTGAGTCTAAATAGTTAGACATGCTGACGTCACAGTTAGCCTGTTGGAGCTGTAACACCAAGTCAGGGGGATATTACTTGCCAGGGCAAGTTGATGTTCCTCAGCTTGAACTGCAAGGATTGGAGTGGGGCAGGCACCCTATGGTTCTGAATCTGATAGCTGCTCCATAACTTCAGCTGGGGGACATTTAATCAATGTATTCTTTTAATGAAAGAGGTTTTTTTTTGAATAAAGGGATTTCCCTTTTTTGCAATATCTTGGATTTCCAGGACACGTAAATACTGGTAATTCATTCTCAGAACAGGAAGAATTGAAATATTCCACTTGGGCTTGTTTCATTTCACCACCTGACAATAACTTTGAAGTTACTATTATGTTTTCTTCACCAGACTGTGCTGGTGCCAAAGAATTTCAGTTAAAGATTGATCAATGAGGTCAAGTAGGTTGTACAGGTCATCCTTTTTCTCCTGAATTAATGTTTCGGGTCCAGTGACCCTTCCTCAGAACTGGACCGGAAACGTTAAGTCTGTTTTTTCCTCCACAGATGCTGCCAGACCTGCTGAGCTTTTCCAGCAACTTTGTTTTTGTTCCTGATTCACAGCATCTGCAGTTCTTTCAGTTTTTATTCTTTTTTCTCCTCTTCTGTATCCTTTCACAAACTTTTCTGGTTTTTGTCTTCTGAATTTCTTGCAGTAATGATAGGACTCCTGATAATTCTGCTTGTCACAGATTTCACCATAATTATGAGATCTTGAATCTCTCTTGATATATCTGGCAATCACACCACTGGCTGAACTTTGGCGGTACATCTACTGATCCCTACATGTCCCTGATGTATTCTTTACAGGGCACATTTCTGAAGGAAAGTTGGAATAAATAGGATTCTGCCATGTACTAGTAAGTTGACTATGTTTGGTCAATCAGGTTGGTGCTCAAATTAAATGTTCTCAGCCACTCACTGTCCATACTCTGTCATTCTTCTGATGCATTTGCAGAAGCCTATTTACGCTTGCTACCATTGGTTCTTCTTGACCACATGAAACACATTTCTTATGCTATCATAGCTAAGTTCAATAGATTCCTTTTTTGTTTTGCATTCCACCATGGGTCTAGGTAGCACAATATCTCTTATTGGGTGTCTATTGATTGGTGTTCAATACCTGTTTGTTCCTGGACCAGTTGTTATCTGGCTGGCTTGTCTTTGGACAGTCTTGGCCCAACTTTGTCTGTACCTTGTAATTAGTAGAACTCCCTTCTACAAGATCAATTATAGTATGATCAAGTTGTGTTTGCATGCTCAAGAATGAGGTTGCTTGATTATTAATTAGATATATATTCTTTACACTCTGAGACATTCTGCATTACAGTGTGGCTTGCAACATTCCTTTTAACCTTGAGAATTGTTCTACCTGGCCAATATAGTTTTATTGTGATAATTTCTGCTTTTAACCCATACTAAATAATCTGATAAGACAATGACATTTGCCCATGTATAAAACTTAAAATCAATGAGATGACCATTGATAAACAGGTTCTATCAAACCAGTTTGCCCTCAGAATGCATTGAGTAGCTGTCCTAATGCCAGTGACATTATCACATTAACGTCTTCATATGAGTAGCCATTTGACTTTCTGCTGCTCTGCAACTGTGTCCTAATTCTACACATATTCTGTAAGTAACCGCCAGTATTTTATAATTATGACATTCTTTTTTAATATCAGGGTGCTGCTTATTCTTGTGAAGGATCCTTGTTCTACAGTGTTGACACTGCTAATTAGTATTTGCTCTCTGACCTACTCTTTGTGTTGGTTTGTCATGGATCTTTTGAGTTTTTGTAAATGGATTTGATTGTTCTCCTTTGATAAGGTTTTCTTTTACATTTCAGGATTTTTATGATTCTTTCTGCTTTTTGCTTATCACACAATCTGGATGGCTTTCTTCAAAGTAAGATCATCTTTCAACTGTAAAAAATCTGACAAAGACTCATCAGCAACAATTTTGTCTCCTAAGAATGCCAATCTCAAAGCTCTACAGTCATAATTTTCCACCATTCTGTAGAAACCATTAATGAGAATACTTACAGATTCCCTTGATTTTAGTTACTCTTGCATTAAATCTTTCTTTTCTAAGAACTTTATTTTTTTCTCAGAATCAAATAATTGTCAAAATCTTGCAGAACTTTATCAAAAGTATCTCTGCTTTCTTTTATGTTTTGAATGAACCAGTGTGGCACGGTGGCTCAGTGGTTAGTACGGCTACCTCATAGCACCAGGGACCTGGGTTTGATTCCAGCCTCGGGTGATTGTCTGTATGGAGTCTGCACATTCTCCCTGTGTCTGCATGGCTTTCCTCCCATAGTCCAAAGATGTGCAGGTGAGGTGGATTGGCTGTGCTAAATTGTCCATAGTGTTTAGGCTGGGAGATGCAGGGATAGAGTAGGAGGTGGGTCTGGGTGGGATGCTTTTCAGAGGGTTAGTGTGAACTTGATGAGCCAAATGGCCTGATTCCACACTTGTAGGGATTCTATGAAAATCATCTGCTGCTGTGTAGTTACATCTTCAGCTTGTGATTTAGTGTTTAGCTTGAAAACAATTTTTTTATCTTAACTATTTGCCGAAGATGTCCAACCCTGTGTTTTATTTGGCCCATTTCTGATACTAAAGTGTTGTTTCTACTGACATTTCTTCCCACTGTGATTGTTTATTCTCTATGTTTCAAAGATTTTTAATTTATGATGCATTTTGCATGCTGTTTTAGTCTCCTTGCTTTGAGGTTTTTAAATCTTGCAGTGTTTCTGTGCTGTTTTGTTTCTTTTGCCAGTCAGACTTTTAAATTTGCATTATAGCAATGCTGGTTTAATCTCCTCCTTTTAAAGGCTTTTAAACTCCTGCTCCATACCATTCATTTGCAGTTTTCCCATCTGAAACAGGGATTTTTAACTTCCATCATATAGCTATTCACTTACTAGCTGAACCTCTAATCAGTACTGTTCCTACAGGTGTTCACTTCCTGACAAATGTGTGACAGTCAGGGGTGATTAGCTCTTCGCTCTCACTTGCTGCTATATTTTTTAACAGTTCTGAAATAAAAGGATTTTACCATTAAGTGTTGTTTCGTTGTTATTGATCATTCCCCGAGTTTTTCAGCAGGCTGTCTCACTGTTCAGCTACTTCACTGTTCCTCCTGCTGCATCTACAGACTGGCTGAGTGAGTAGTTCTTAAATCTGTCATATCTTGAAATCTAAAAAATGTAAATTTATTCTGGATTCATTGAGATTTATTCATTATAGTTAAATGGAATTTCAATTCTCACTGCTGATCATTGTGTTGTATTTGATTTTGTGATTCCAAGTATTGGCACCTTAGAACAGTTTGCTGCTGGCACTGAATCTTAATGAGTAAAGGCTCTTGACTTAAACAGATGCATTTTATTGCATGACAACAATTGGGTGCAAGTTACATTAATGAAATAAATGTTGTTACTAAGATTATGAGGAGACCTGTGGATATAGGGGTTTACTTCACAGGACTGTAGAATGTTCTGCCTTATCCCCACCTAAACTGGCCTGACATAACTAGTGTGGGAGGAGCTAAATGCAATCTCTAGCATTAACCATTTCATGACCATATACTTCTTGAAGAGCGATTTGATTTCATTGTCTAAAAGTTTGAACAAAACAGATTCAACTGTAATTTTAAAAAGAGAACTGGATAAATACTAGAAGGAAAAATAATGTAGGGCTATGGAGAAAAAGAACAGCATTAGGATTGATTGGACAGTTCTACCAAAGAATTGGCGCAGTCACAATTCCATCTGTCAGATAGCCTTATCTATGCTCAATCATTTTAGGATTCTATGATGTACATTATAACTATTTTGTGAAGATAAAAATGCTTTTTCTAACCTTTAATGATGCATTTTAATGAGCAACTTTGTATTTATATTCCCTGTATTGTGCTGACAGTTTGAGTTATGTGTTCTCCTTAAATTGTTTCTGCTCAACCTTTATTTAAAACATAATGGCAAAAAAATTACAAATCTTAGTTTTAAAGATATACAGTCAGAATATCACTGATGGTATAATACTTCTCTGGCAGTATCTCAATGGGTTTTAACATACATCTGAGAATAATAGATACTAATCTTCCGTGCTCATGAATAACACATCTGATTGCTTTAAAAATGTTGCATGGATGTAAGTCAAATCAGTCAGGATTCTGTTGTTTTTTTTAAAGGATTGTAATTATGTGATGCAGTTCATCATATTTCTTATCCTTAACAGATTGTTTGACATCAATGATAAGAAATGTATCAAATGCACAAAAATAATTTGAGCTAAATAATAATGAAGCATAATTTCAGGATCAAAATTTTATTTTGATGCCGAACATTTTAATACTATTACTGAATATCCAATTTACCCATCTTTCTTATGAGAATTTTAATGTTGAATGGCAGAATGGCATTTATCATAGTTAGACCAAATCTAATTGTTAATTGTTATTATCAGGGAGAGTTTTAGAGCAGGTTCCATTTTTAAAGGAATCATTGAGCAAATAAAACTCAATCTTCCCTGAAATGACCTTGTCTTTAATATATGTCTTTGCTATTTCTAAGAAAAATTGGAGGAGCTAATAGTGTGATTATTGTGCAACGCCACAAAAGCTGGTGCTGCTCAGGTGTTCTGTCCAAGTATGCCTCAGAATTCTGGACCAGGGATCATTTCCAGCCTTAGGCAACTGACTATGTGGAGTTTGCACATTCTCCCTGTTACTGTGTTGGTTTCCTCTGGGCGCTCCAGTTTCCTCCTACAGTCCAAAGAGGTTATGGTTAGGTGGATTAGCCATGCTAAGTTGCCCCATTGTGTCCAGGGATGTGCAAGCTAGTTGGATTAGCCATGAGAAATACACAGATAAGGTGATTCTGGGTGGGATGCTCTTCAGAGGGGTGGTGTGGACTTGATTGGCCAAATAGCCTGCTTCCACACCGAAGGGATTGTACTTTTTATAAAAATGGCTTTCTCAGTGCTCAACACACAGCACACTGGAACTTGTGGGAGTGGGACAAGGGCTTGGACTTTCCAGTTGAATTATTAGCAAATTTTGACCAGCCTTTTATGATTTATGTATTTATAAAGACAATTTGGTTCAATTTCTTATTAGATATGAATCTATTTCATATTTTCTCTTTGTCCATATTATCCATTTTTTAAAATATGTCACTTGTACTTTCTATATTCAGCTTGGCTCTCTAGTGCATTGTTAACCTTCTGGTTATCATAAAGTTCCTTCCTCTGTCTCTGTGATTCGCATTTTTTCCTGACGTAAGTTTCCTGTTTTAATGCCTTAAACTTTGCCTGACCCCAGAGTGAACACTGGAGATGACGGAGAAATGAGCTACAGCATAGCCACAGGACTTATTTCTATATATGCCTTGTCAATTAAACTTAGTTCAGCAAGCTGTAAGATGTCAGTAAGTTGAGAGACATTGATTGTTATTAGTTGGATGACCCTAACTGTGTGTGACCAGCAAAATGAAGTTGCTGGTGTATGTGCTGAACAATTCTGTACCACCAAATGTGGGAAATGTTTGAACCAGACCTGCAATGTCAGGGCAGACTCTTTAATATCATTGAAAAAATATTTAGATGCGTCTTTAGACAATGTAAGTTAAGGTAGATTTTGATAGGACAGCATCAGGTTTTGACAAAGTATCCCAACCACTGTGGAAAGAAAAGTCTAAAATTTGTTGTAATGAGTGATTTGATGTTATAGCCAAGCAACTTTATCAGTTGTTGAAAAATATGATCAACAGGGATTTAACGCTTCACTGAATGTTTATATAGCTAATTGTGTTATATTGTATTGTTAATTGATGAGAGATTTTCGATACAAGGTTAGAATAGAGAAGATAGGGCAGCTTTCTTTAGAATAGTGGAGCTTGAAGGGAGATTTCAAAGAGGTGTATAGGATTATGGCTGGTTTAGATAGATAGTCAGTGGCTGCTGGTACAGGGAGCTGGGGACAAAATAATTGAATTTTGTGGAAAGAGAATGCAAGGGGAATGTGAAAAAGAAGCTTCTTGTGTTGATGAGTGTGCATTGACGACATGTAATTTAATGTCCACAAAGCTTGTAGAAATAGAAATGATCACTGATTTCAAAAAGAAAATGGATCAGTAGTTAAGGGAAATCAGTTGTGTAGAGTTATTGGGTGGATCAGGGGAATGGGCCTGTATGGAATCTCTCTATACAGAGCTGACATAGATTCAATATGTTGAATTGTCTCCTTCAGGGCCATATATATGAGCTATTGGTGACCTTTCCAGGGTGGGTTTGATGGTAGTGGGCCTTATGATTAGGTGGTAAGGTACAAAGTGGAGATCCAGCTGCCCTCTCATTTGCTTGGGGGAGGGAAGCCTTGTGGGAAACCTTCCTTGCCATAGGCTCATTATGTAGACATTTAAAGCTCCAGCAAGGTATTGAAACAATGGGCAGATTACTTGCCATCTGGTAGGCCACGTGAAAAACCCTGCCATCATTCAATGATACTGTCTTCAATCAAAGGCCACACCATCAGGAAGGTGGGCCCCACAGGAAGCCATCCCCTTGCCCTTGCTTTGACAGCCCTTTCCCTAGCTCACCACAACTTCCTTCCTACCTACACTTGCAGCTATGTGGAGATCTATTGGTGATTTTCACAGGAGCCCCTCTGTACAAATGTCAGTAGCTATCCCTTCCGATGGTGTTGCCAGAACTGGAAAGCTGCTGGCCTCTGGCTTTCCACCCACTGGCTCCTCGATCTGGTAAAAGGCCATATATTGCCCAGTTAAATACCTAACTACCTTAGAATGTTGTCAGGCCTCCCAGAGGAGAGTACTGCAGGGCTCCCACTGGGTCTCTAACTGATGGGCAAGATCTCGGTTGCCCACATTAAATCCAAACCAATGATTCTATGATGTGCAGTGGTTGAAGTGAATGATTTTCAATATATAGATGCACGTCAGAGGAATGTGGGTTAGAGCAAGGGAGAAAGAAATGGAAATGTATTTTCTTTTGGTAAGATTAGATAAAATGTGAGGAGGTTCACTTGCTATAAGTTACTATAGATCTGTTGGATCAAATGGCATATTTCCATACTGTAAAAACTGTATGAATGTGTGTACTTCAAATTTCTTAAGGAAATGTGAAAATGTTTCTTTATAGACAGCACTTAATGACATCAGTTCTTCCTGTGTAATAAACAATTTGGCATTTTTTGTTGTTTTTCACTTTCAGACTTCCTTTCATTATAATTTTCCTAATTGTGATTATGTGATTCTGATGATTTACTAGGTTTCATCAGAATGCCGGCAAAGTAGACATAATCTCTCGGGGACCTCACATGCAGGTCTTCACGGTTAAGAATCAGCAACAGCTTGAAGGGGTTGCCTGAGTATGATCAATGCAGTGTAAAATTCACTTAGCTGCACAGATTTTTACGTGTCATATTTCCACATAATCCCAGGAGAGAAGAACTCTGGAGTGAAATACAATTCCTCTTCAGACATTGCTTTACACTTGTCTTGAATTTTACATTGCTTTGGAAAGCAGAGTTTTGCAATGTCAGATACAAAATATTACAGCCATGCCAAATTAATACCAAACTGTAAAGTTATTTAAAATAAAGCTTGTAGTCTGATTATTGTTAATGTAATACTTGCTGCCATTTTGGCATTGTAAACATAAATATTTATGTTTAATATCTTTTTTTAAATGTTTAGGCTTGGTAGCAATGGCTTTGGAGAAGGATTCTTTTCTCATGCCTGAATACTGTTAGTTTTATGGAAATATCTAATACAGATGTTGTCGGCGTCACCTTACATTTGACATGTGCTGTTTGAAACAATGTGTTATTGATACTTACACAGCTTGTGCATGATTTTCAACATTGTCACGATTTTTCCTCAATTGATATTTAAGAACAGTAATTGAATTAACCTCCACACTGCACGCTATTCCTGCCATTTCAGTTCAGCTAATCAATATCAACAGCACGTCCCCAACATTAGTTTTCCTTCTATTTGCCTCTCATTATTTCATACTGGCATAAATCCACAGAGTACTGTTGCAAATGAATTTTTGGGTTGCTTTCCAAGTATCAATTGTCCAGTTGCTGATGTACTCCTTGACAGGAATATGAGCTTTATCACTGGATTTTCATGGAGTTGAAGAAGCCACCTTAAGGGGTGAAAAAAGTAACAGCTGAGACCGGATCCCAAGATTCCTGACCCCATTCCTGGGGATTTTGATTTTCTTCTGTGCAGTTTAAGGTTCTAGGTTAGATTAGGTGGTTGTACCTCAAATCTAGTCAGCTTCATAGCGAGGACAAGCATGCCCTAATCTCCACAATTTTGATGGTGGAGTGGGTCAACTTTTTAAAAAATCATGGTTCATAGCACTTCAGAATTTTCATGAACCATAGAGTGGATGGGGGATGCTCTGAGGGTCAGTCTGAGCCATGCCCCTAAGCCAAACATCCATCACTTTGTGGAAGTACCTGAGATCCAGGGAAATCATCACCTGATTGACAACTCTGACTCACTGATCTTTTCAGTCAATTTTATGGACACAAGTTTAAAAGGTTTCAAATGCTTGAAGTTTCTGCTATTATACATTAAATATGTTGGATGATTGATGCATTTATTAGCATTTGATCTAAACAGTTTATTTTAAGAAGGTGGAAAATAATGAATAATTAACTTCTTCTACAATTTTATTTACTAAAACTACTATCGCTGTAGGTAAATTCTTCTTTATAGTGGCTGAATGAGCTTGGAAATGCCAATGTCTGGGGTAGGGCTCTTGAAGGGCCAGAATGGGTGGTTGGCGGGTATAACTCAGTATGGAGTGGGGAGACATTGCTGGGAGGTGGGGGGTTTGAGGAGGAGCTTTTGATGTTACTTTTCAAATGTTCTCCTCATGCAGACTGTGGCTCACAACGTAGACTGGATTGTGAACTGTGAGTTTAATAAAAAGCTGGACTGTCTTCATACACATTTGGGGCGGCACGGTGGCTCAGTGCTGCCTCACAGTGCCAGAGACCCGGGTTCTCAGGCGACTGTCTGTGTGGAGTTTGCACATTCTCCCTGTGTCTGCGTGGGTTTCCTCCGGGTACTCCAGTTTCCTCTCACGGTCCAAAGATGTGCTGGCTAGGTGGATTGGCCATACTAAATTGCCCATAGTGTTCAGGGATGTGTAGTTTAGGAGGCTTATAGGGGGGATGGTTCTGGGTGGGATGCTGCAAGTGTCGGTGTGGACTTGTTGGGCCGAAGGGCCTGCTTCCACGTTGCAGGGATTCTATGAATTAATGGGCGTAGACTTGTTGGGCCGAAGGGCCTGTTTCCACACTGTAGGGATTCTATGAATTCTGGTATCTGATTCTATGATTCTATATCCCCCATGCCATGTTATGGCAATTCCATGTGCACTCAAGCACATTACATTGTATAGGAGCAATTAACCTGGTGGTGACAAAAGCTTAAACGTCTTTTTAAAAAAGTAATCAATTCATAATTGTTGAATTTCTATGGGTAAATAAAGGTAGCAAACATTCAGACTCACAAAGGAGATTCACCAGGATGTTGACTGGCATGGAGCATTTCAGCGAGAGGGGCTGGATAAGCTCAGATTGTTTTCTTTGGAGCAGGGAATGTTGAGGGGGGGACCTGATAGACGTCTATAACATTATGAGGGGTATGAACAGGGTGAATACAAAGCAGCTGTTCCCCTCAGTTGAAGAATCAGTGACAAGGAAGCATTATTTTAAAGTGAAAGGCAAGAGGTTTAGAGGGATTAGAATTAATTTGAGGGGAGTTTAGGGGATTAGAGGAAAGGTGTTTTCACCCAGAGTGTGGTTGGGTCTGAAATGCCCTGTATGGGAGGGTAGTTGATGTGGGAAACTTCTCAACCTTTAAAAAGTATTTAAGTGAGCTCAATGGGCTGAAGGGCCTCTTCTGCACTGAATGATTTCATGATTTGATAACTTGCATCCTTTCACCTTTGGCACCTTCCACAAGGTCTCCCCCCTGCAGATTCTCCATTCCCACTGAGCCTGCTCCATCATTCAATAAGATCATATCTGATCTGATTGTGATTTCAAATCCATTTTCCTGTCTGGCTCAAATAACCTTAGGCATCTTCATGGATCAAAAATCTACCCAACTCAGCTTTGAAGATATCCAATGGCACAATCTCCATTGACAGAAGAAATATCTTCTGCATATTAGATGGGTGACTCCTAATGTTGAAACTGGGAAAACATCTTCTCAGTACCCACGGTGTTAAGCTTCCTTAAAAATCTTGTTTTTTCAATAATATCACATCGTTCTTCTGAGCTGCAATGAGTATGAGCCCAACCTGTTTAACCTTTCAACATAAATGATCTATTCATCTCAGCAATTAGCCCAGAGAGGCTTCATTACATTTTCTCCAAAGCAAGTGTTCTAAATATCACCAATGCCCTGTACAGTTGTAACAAGACTTCCTGATTTTTATACTCCATCTCCCTTGCAATAAGGCCAATTCTTCAACTGCCTTCCTAATTACTTGCTGTATTTGATGTTAACATTTTGTGATTCATATTCAAGAACCCCAGAACTCTCAAGAACCCCAGCATATGCTGCAATTTCTCTCAATTAAATAGTATTCTGCTTATCTATTCTTCCTACAAAAGTGAACAACTTCCCTGTTTCCTGCATTTTACACCATCTGCCAGTTTTAAAATATAGTCTCTTAAACGACCTATATCCATTTACAGGGTGATTTGATTCATTAGTAGCAAAGTGGACAGAGGTAGTGGCAGTGCAGGCATTTATCACCCGCAAGCTATGCTTGTGAACAGCAGGTTACGAAACCTTGCAGATGTCAACGGCAGATCCCTGGGAGGAGCTGAATGTGAAGAAGTTGGAAGGTTGTGGTGATCTTGATTGCCACTGATAAAACATGCCAACATCGCCACCTTGGCAAAAGGTCTTCATCCAGGAGGCTGAAAATGCTAACACCCTGCTAAGGCTGTCTGAGTGTGGTCCGCTCCCATCTCTGTATCCCAAATGCTGTGAGAATTGCCTCCTGCAAGCTGCAGTTTTATGTTCACCCCTTGTGGAGTGACAAGTAGCTGCAGAAGGCTGAAGCTGTTCCTGCTGGGTGTTGCTCGTGGTGCTGTCAGTGTTGCTGTTGCTTCTCCTGCTGCTCATTAGAGATTCAAGGTAGAGTTACATAAGCATCTCCCACGCTGCAGTGAAGACTTGAAAGCTGGGAGATGTGATTAAAGTTTTTTAAAAAATCCAAAGTAGCAGGAAAGAAAATTTGCTAAATTATGAGAAGTTACTTCTAAAACAGTGACAGTGCTCTTTCAAAACGCTTGTGTATGTTGGGTTCTGCTGGAAGCATCTGGGCTGCCTCAAGTGGATGCACTGCCCCATTCCTTGTTGCTGCTATCAGTTTAAGTGACCTATTCCATGTGGGGAAGATGCCCATTCATATCATTAGCATAGGATAGGCTTGATCTTCATTAAACAGGATAAGACTAAAACAAAATACTCGAGATACATTGCAGCTAAGAGACAGCATTGTCTCTTGTGAGACAAGTAGGTTCATTTAAGATTTAAGTTTCAGCTATATGCTGTTAACATTATGAACAATCACTGAAGTGCTATACACCCTCTGCTGAATGTGAGCAGAATTCATTGGACATATACACACCAACTGGCCTCTCCCGGAATTAGTCTTTCATATCCTGATGAGTAGAATTTATCTTGTGTTGTCAATTAACCCTTTCAGGTATGAACACAAGAACTAGTCTTATAAGCTAAAGTCATTTCCTTAGACAAGGAAACAGACATCTTATCTCTATGTTTTCTGATGAAGGGTCTAGGCCCGAAACGTCAGCCTCTCTGCTCCTATGATGCTGCTTGGCCTGCTGTGTTCATCCAGCCCTGCACCTTGTTATCTCTATGTTTAACTGTTTTCCAGTCCATCAATTTCTTAGTTCCTACTGTTTCCTTTTCTTGTTCAACATGGGGAGCTTCAGAAGTTTGCAAAACTGTGTGCTGGCTGTTAAGACCAGAATTCAATGTTAAAGATGCAGTCAGTTATCTTTTGCTATATGACAAATGTGAGGCCTGCCTGTCCAATTGGATTTTTTTTCTGTGTGTACAGAAACTGGGAATAGGAGTAGGCTATTTAGCCCTTCGAGCTTCCTCCACCATTCAGTCTGATCAAGGCTCACCTTCTATCTCAACATCATATTCCCACTTTTTCTTCATACTCCTTGATGCCTTTAATATCTAAAAATTTAACAATTTCTTGAGAATGCGATAAATACTGAACTTGGCAGGTTCTTGTTGGCTTACCAACATTGAGCAACTGTTTGCTTCTTTAGCCTCTCACTTGCATTGACATCTGTCCAACCTGCCAGATTAAAATACAGACCAAAACTCTAAGGAAAGTCACTGGTTCATGAAATTCAAAATCTATACTGTCTAGTGTGGTTAATTAACTAAAACTTAACACATTACAGAAATTAAGGTTTAGATGTAGCTGCCCCTTTATATATAAGAGATATATTGCATGCATGTTGATATTTTACTTTGTTGGAAGATTTACTGTTAGAATTGTTAGTTTTTGTGAGCGAATTAATGTTTGGTTTATGTATGGTGGCCATGCATTTAGTCACCCAAAGACGACATGGAATTTTAGAGCATAGTAAAAGCTCTCCTGGCCCAACATGTGCATTCATGTTATATGTTCAGTATTCCTGTTTCACACATGCCTCTTCTCCCCATACTGCACCTCAAACTATTCAACAACATACCCTGTCCATTCTTTCCTCCCTCTCATCCTTACTGTATAATGGTAAACTGGGTGTGTAACATAAGACCATAAGAGACAGGAACAGGAGGCAGGCCCCGTGAGCCTGCTCTGTCATTCCAACATTTCTCACATTCACTTTCCTGCTTTTTCCCTGTTATCCTTGATTCCCCCACGCAGAAGTGAGGCCCTAGATACTGAAATCCCCGTTAACCTTTCCTCCTCCATCTCTTCTTTTAAGATGGAGCTAAAAGCTTAGTCCTCTGATCAAACTTTTAGTCATTTGTCTTAAAACCTCCTTTGACTCAATGTCACTTTTTCCTCAAATATGCTTCTGTGAAGTTGTTGCTTCACAGAGAAAATTCATGGTGATGATTTTAGCCCCAGTATCCAGTTGGATCACAAGTACTGATGGGGAATCAAGTGCCCTTCCATTGCTTAGTTCCATTGTTAGTACTGGAAATCACTGTAGAATATATTGATATTATCTTTCTTTTTGTATAGAAAATGCATAACTAATGATAAATATAAAAGATCCTGGCAAATCTGTAAATAATAAACCATCGCTTATCCATGTACATCATAAGTAGCAACACAGGAACCGCTGAGACTTGTTGATTTTTCTGGCAGGGGCCATGAATCTGTGATGAGCTTCAATGGCTCTCAGCGGGACATTGTTGTTGGATATCTGTCAGACCATTTTACATAAATTCTTCATCTGAGGTAAACCCAGTTCTATGAAATGTGCCTTAATTTCCAGAAATATTAAATAAAAAATGCAATGTTTTAATTTAATTTTGTTAAAATGTATCCAGACAAACAGTAGTGAATGATACTGCACAATGGCTAAATTCAACCTTTTATCATATAATGTTTCCACTGTACTTACACATGTAGGCCAAGCTTTTAAACAGTTCAGGACATTAGATTTACACATTTCCTGGCCTTTTATGTAAATATGCTGGTAGCATCCATCATAAAGCAAGCATCACATCACAGCTGGCACATTTTATAGAAACCGTTGATAAATCACAACCGACCACTTTTTCTCAAGGAAAAATGTACATAAAAACAGAGAAATCACCTTTTCCTATTGTTTTCCTATGACCTTGAGATAACTGGTGAGATTCTTAAGATACAAGAAGAGTGGCCATGTAGCTGGCGAAGTTCCAGAAATAACAATAATTAACTTCTAATTGTCTTTGGATCTGCCTAGACAATAACCGCACATTTCAGCTCTATAACTTTGCTGATTCTGCCACCACAGAATACCCATTTCTGGCAGTAATCCTTCAACAAACTGTGGATACCATTGCTCTAAGTGCAGGCTCTTTCAGCAGTTCAGCAAATATCTGTGGTCCAGCAGATTACGTGGAGTGCCTTATCAGATTCAATTTCTCTTCAGTGGGTACTCGGCATTACGGTGACTTCCTAACTTCCATTTGTCTGTTACTGATCATCACTCTGCCCTCTTGTGCAAAATCCTAAAATACAACATAGCACAAAAAATGATTTCTTAATAACTTTATCCAGCAACACTTCCAATAATACATACAAAACAGAACAAATCATCCTTGTGCAATGTTTAGTACCTGTCTTACTTGCGTTTTTATCTGTCATAGTGTTCCATGCAGAGCTACTATAGTGACAGATTGTCAGTATGTCAGACCTCACATGGGTAGTGAGCTGAAAATCAAATATTGCTATTCCCAGGAGCATCATAAAAGTTAAAGATTTTAAGCAGTACAGAAAATTCCCCGGTTCATCTGTCTTTTAGACCCAGGTTGACAGACAGCACTGACTAGGTTTCTGTACAGAAGAAGAATGACTATTTATTTGTAATAAAAAAAGTCCACAGGCTTTCACTCCTGCTTAAAATGCAGCTGTGCAAGCATCACTTACAATGAATGTCAAGTCCCTTGCTTTTAAAAGGTATAGCAATCCTTCAACAATTCTTGGCTTTTAAAACAGATTCTTTTCCCATCTCAGTCCACAATTGAAACTGGGAAAAAAAGATATGGTCCTTACAGATGTGAAAGATTGCAAATGACCTTTCAGGATGCCTTCATGCAGCTTTGGGCTTCAAGACTTAGTTTTAGACTGCACCATGTCACGGATGACATCAATTTGGACTGGCTGAAAAAAAAATCAATACTTTCCTCTTCAGAATTGACAATAGGCCTTTCAAAGCAGAGCTACTGCTCAGTTGCCTCAGTAGTCTTGGTCATCTTCTCAAGTACAAATTGTGGGATTGTTGAAATGTTGTGTGGCTTCTGCTTGTTCTGCTAGGAAAGCTGAGACACTTGCCCCTAAATGAATCATCAGGACTGAGTTCACAAGCACTTTCATGGAGTTGGTTGCCATTTCCATTTGAAAACTAATTGTCACCAAGGCCTGCATGCAGGCTTGTTCCTAACTGGAGCTAAACTTCTTAATGTTTCTTTACAATAGGGTCTATGGCAGGCCTGTTAATGAACTAAGCATTTCATTGTGCATGATCATCAGTATCTGGAAGGCTAACCATCAAAGTCCTCAACTAACACTGCATCAGAATTTGTCTGTGTTTAATGTTATCCTCTTCCCCCTTTCTGTAGTGCAATCATAGCCAGTGACTCACCACACGTAGTTTGCACCTGTATGTTATTCTTTAAAGTGTACACAGTGCCAGTGGTGCAGTGTAGTATAAATTGATGCTGCTACCCATCTGTTAATCTCACTATATCATATTCCCACACAGCACATTTTGGAGGGAGAGCAGAGTTAACATTTTAAGCCCAATGACTCTTCTTCAGACATCCATGTCAGGATGTTGTATGGTTTAGAGTGGAACTTGCAGGTGGTGGACATTCCAATGCATTTGATGCCCTTGTCGTCTAGTTTTTTTCATGAGTTTGAACAGTGGTTACAAAGGATTCTTGGTGACTTGTTGTAGTGGGCATCTTGTAGATGGTATACACTGCTGTTTCTATGTTTTGATTGTGGAGAAACAACCTTATCCACTGTGCTTTGATTTACACGGGTATATTCTAAATCCGTATTTATATTCCTTACAATAATTCCTAGTCTGTTTTCATTTAACATTAAACTATTTCCATCTTTTGTACTGTCAATCACTCTTTACTACCACTTATTTCTCCTTTCTACCTTTTTGCAAGGACATTGGTCCCAGTCCAGTTGAAGTGCAATCTGTCCCATTTGAATTGGGACCTTTCGAGCCAGATCTAGTTTCATTTTCTCAAGAATTTAAAGTTCTTGCTCCTGTGCTATGCCTCAACCCATGCATGATTCTACCTATCTACATTTTCTGTTCCTGCTGCCACATAACGCTGGGAATAATCCGTAGATTGCTATTTTTGAGATTCTAAATTTTAACATCAACCCTAGATCCAAGTTTAGGACCTCAATATCTATTCTGTCTACATGCGTACCATAACTGCTGGCTTAATTCTTACTCGCTGCAGAATATTTTCCAACTTCTTCATGATATCCTTTTCTCCACCACCAGGGGGCAGCATAACATTGAGCTTCATGATGACAGTAATGGGACACCAGTCTGTCCCCCAACTATACAGTCTCCTATCATGATTAGATTTGTACACTTTAGTATTGATAAAAAAAGAGACACGCTGTGAACACTTTTCATCTTGTATTCATCAGGACACAATACCAAATGTCAAAGGGAACAACAATTTATACTGTATCGAAAAAGTGCACTTGATGATTTGTTTGCAAACAATGTTTGAGTATGGAAGATATATCAGAGAAAGGTATCCTCAAAGCTTTTGTGTAAATTTTATAAAGACAAGTCAACAAATGCTGATCATGGTTACAAGTCTAGATGTCCATTATATCATGGGAAACTAGAGGTGTTGCCATGATATAATGACATGGCACAAATGTTTGACTGTAGCACAATTTCAAAAATCATTGCACTTCAGCATTGTTACAGTGCAGAAGGAGCTCACTGTCTCTGAGTTGGCTCTTTGCTGCAGTCCTTGGAGTGTAAATACAAGCACTGTGCTGTTAGGAATGGAGTTCCAGGATCTTGATTCACTAACAGTGGCAGAACAGCATTACAGTTCCAAGTGAGGATAATAAAAGCAAAATGCTATATATGCTGAAAATCTGAAATAATAACAGAAACTGCTAGAGAAATGCACCAGGTCTGGTAGCACCTTTTGGAGGGGGAGCAGAGTTAACATTTTAAGCCCAATGACTCTTCTTCAGACATCCATGTCAGGATGTTGTATGGTTTAGAAAGGAACTTGCAGGTGGTGATATTCCAATGCATTTGTTGCCCTTGTCTTCTAGTTTTTTTTCATGAGTTTGAAAAGTGTTCACAAAGGATTCTTGGTGACTTGTTGCAGTGGGCATCTTGTAGATGGTATACACTATTGTTTCTATGTTTTGATAGTGGAGAAAATCAATGTTTAAGATGAACCAATCAAGCTGGTTTCTTTGTGCTAATGGTGCTGAACTCCTTGAATTTGCTTAGCTGCATTTATACAGGCAAGTGAAGAATAATCTATTACTCTCCTGCCTTACACTTAATAGATGGTGGACAGACTTTTCGGGAGTCCAGCAGTGATTTACGCACCACAGAATTGCCAGCCTCTGACTGCTGTTGTAGTGAATGTCTTTATATGTCTGTTCAAGGGTAAACCCCAAAATGATGAAAGTTAGAGATTCAGCAATCTTAATGGCAAGGGTAACTACTTAGATTCTCTTTAATTAGGGAAAATCATTGTTTTGGATTTCAGTGGTGGAAACGTTGTCACTTATCACCCCAAGTCTGAATGTTGCCCAGCTCTTGCTTCAGACAGTTTCAGTATTTGAGTAGTCATGAATGATGCTGAACATTGTGCAATCATCCCATCCTTGTAAGTCATCTAGCCCTTGATGGTTCAGCATACTCCTCAATATGGTGGGACACGGAAGACTCTGACAAGGAGGTCCACAAAATGCCTTTATATGGACCTTTAACAGAGGAACCTTATTCTGATGAATGCAGCACAAGCTATGTTACACAATACAGTCAGAGATTGAAAGAGATGTACAATTTCTGATACCTTTTACCCCACCTGTTCCCCACTCCAATAACCATGAAAGATTCCATGCCCTTGTGCAGCCCATGAAATCTTTAATTGTCTCTGTGATTTATGGCCCACATGTGACAGTTTTAAACTAATTTGTGACTACTACTGCTTCCCAGAGATAAGTATTTCAATAGGCAATGACCATTGCTTGCGACTATGATTACAGATGTTTTTGCCTGTACTGCAGAAGTGCTTGATCAATGCTATTGCCCCTTGATGGGCTTCTCATTATTCACAAGTACAGTCCTCATTCTCAGGCAGAAAAGAAACACTCGACCCACACTGGTATGGTCACAGTCATTTGCCATTTCCAATGTGCATTTACATTTTGCATGAGTATGGAACATAATGCAGGTCACATTTGGCACAGTCACTGGCACTGCCTGATATCAAGAGGTACCACTGAACCTTTCTTCCTTGGACTTTCTGTTGAGCTCACAAGTATTGAGCTTCCACATGTTTTCGTGAACATTTGTGAATCAAAACTTTATCTCTCAATTTTGCACCACCCCTGCCACCATGAGCCCTGGACCTACAGTTTAGTCATCATTCTACACTGAACCCTTGGCAAAGCTAGTATGGTTGCGACTGTCAATGACTCCCCTTCCCAAAATAATCCATGTCCTCCAAAACACTAGCATTACACATGCTTATATGTTGAGTTTCCCACCTGCACAACTATTATTCCTTCAGCGTCCCAGCATGCTGTCTCCAAACCCCACAACTAATCGCCCAATGTTCCCACCACAACCTCTGGTAACCTTCCTTGATTTTCATTGAGCTAACCCCTGACTGCTTTCTGTGCCGCTTCCGCACCTACTTACTACGACTCCCTCGACCGGTAGCAGTAACAGTGCAGGACCAACTGTGGCCCACTCTCTGACATTGACCACCTGAAGTGGTCAACTCATCAGGTCCAAGTTTCTGGACTGATATCGGATGATGATCTTGACTTAATGTAATGGTGCCCATTGCCTGAAGGCTGCCTTCCTTGACCTGACCTACTCCCCTTAGACTTGGAGACATGGTCATTTGGTTATTACTACACAGTGTATTTGCCACATACACAGCTGGCACATGATGCATGTGTGACATTAATATAACATGGTGTCACACAACACGATGTCCACCCCACTGACTGCCTGGCTTTATGTTTGTGCCAAAAAACAAGGAGAGTCAGAAATAGTGTGAGCCTTTAATCTCTGGATGAGTGAGTAAAGCACAAAGGGCAAGGCAAAATAGAGATGTTGTGAGCATCAATTAGGCACAAAGTGAGTGAAAGAGCACGTGAGGAACCTTGAGGTACACCTTGTTAAATGCATGAGATCTGTGCCTGTCCCTGAGCACAAAGTATCCTTGCAAATGATGAATAGTATTGAAGAGACTTTGAGAGTAGAATGGCTAGGTTAGATCCAGCATTGGAGTGTAGGAGGGCTATTTTATTAGAATGCCTTTGGCCTGAATTTAACAACTGAGTTTGGGACCCCAACAGTGCAACAAAAGTTTGCAATGACTAGTAGCGGGATGTGTCACCAACAGAGAGCAGGAAGCCCCTGATGCTGTCAGGCCAATCTGAAGGCTGGCTGCTCTGAAGCCACAGAAGCATCATTGCAGGAAATAGTCACTGCTAAGACAGACAGGAATCATCGGGAGTTAAACAAATGTCAGAAAGAAAGCAGTTTGAGGGTCAGAGGGAAAACTCCTCTTGAGAGATCATTAGGCCTACGGCAACTGCCTTCCCACCGAGCTGTTGTAGGAAGACTGACCTTTTAGAAAACTGAGCCTTTAATTATGCTGCTCAGCTGCCTACCTCCTTAGTGCATGCAGACAATGGCATTTAACAGTAATATGCTCTAATCATACATGGCAAGATTTTACTGGCTTCCCCATCTCCCAACACAACTCCAGAAAGCTAGTGGAATCCTGGCCTTTGTATCAGCATTGTTCAGTAAATGGAGTGTGCGGGCAACTCACCAATTACATTTAGATAAGGTGCAGGCCTCTCAAGTGGGTGTTGTGATTGCTCACTCTTCCACTTATCCAATGTATACAAAAAACAAAATGAATGCCACTATTTATACTGTTCCTACAGCACTGGTCATTTACTGCTCATCTACAACCACTTTAGCAACTATTGCTTATTCTGGTTCTGATATTTCCATATTATATTTGTGATCCTGTGTGCCACAGGGAACCAGAGATCTGCAGCACATTTATGATCAGCTGTACAGGAACAGCTGTTTAACCCTGTCTGGCACTTTGAGTTCAGAGCTTAGCTACCCTCTCTAGGGATGTAGTCTAACTAGACAAACCTTAAGGTAATTAGCAGCTAATTTCTATTGCTAATGGAAATTTATGTAGATTGGTAGTTATGTGTAAATTTCTCACTTCCCTTTCGAAGTGGTCAGTTTGCAATATCATAAAAAAGCAAAATATAATTGTCTTTCTGTTTTTTTAGATATATATCAATCTCGTATGAGAGACAAATTTTTAAAAATTAGGTGGGGTGACAATAGAAGACAAACTTTAGAGTGTTTACAAAGGTATGTTATATTTGGGTATGATAGCTAGAGGCGCAAACTTGTTGAAGTCTAGTAAATATGCTCAGAAGAAAGAATGGAAGGGAGCAGGTGAACACAGTGAAAAAAAGAATGGAACACAGTTGCCTATGATCTGACAAATAACAGTTCTTGAGGTATGAAGAAATATATTTTAACTGAGGGCAGAATAAGAAATACTCCCTTTTTTTATTCATTAATGGGTGAGTGTTTTGGGAAGGACAAGACTGGTTTCCCATCTCTTAAGAAGCTGATGGCGAATTGCTTCTTCAAGATGGTGAAGTATAGTTATGGAGGGAGTTAAAATAAACCTCACTCTTTGACATCAATATATTTCCAAGTCAGGATGATGCGTGGTTTTGAGGGGAACTTGCAGGTAGTGAAGTTCTCACGTGTCTGCTGCCCTTGCCCGTCAAACATCGTAAGTTTGGAAGAAAAAAAAACCAAGATACACAAGTTTGGAAGATGCTACTAAGATGATACCATGCATTTTGTAGATATGGCACATATCTGCTATTGTATAGCCATAGTGGAAGGAATTAATGTTGAAAGTGGTGGTGGGGTGATTTGTCCTGAAAGTGGGTAGCATTCCATCATACTCCTAGCTCGTTCCTTGCAGATCAATAAAGTCTTTCGAGAGTTAGGAATTGAGCCAATAAACAGGGAAACCCCAGGCTCCGACTTGCCCTTCTAGCCATAGTATTTATATAACCAGTTATATTTCTGGTCAATTGTAATCTCCTGGATTTTGATGGTGAGTAATCCTGTGATGGCAATGCCTTTCAAAGTCAAGGGAAGAATTTCAATCCCTTCCTGTTGAAAATGCTCATTTCTCTGGCACTTGTTTGATGCAAATATCAGTTACCACTTATCAGCTCAAACCCATGTCTTGCTGCATGTGGAACGAATGCTTTTGCAAATGGTACTGAACATTGTGCTCAACTGTACTTTACTGAACTGAACTGAAGTGAACATTCCCAATTTTGACCTGGAGATAAGATCATTCATGCCTCGAGTTTGGATCTAGGAACATGATATTTCTTGACTCAGACATGGAATGAAGACTTTCTTATGACTGAAAGAGGTTGAAAAGGCATTTTTGTGCTAACACACAGCATTACAAATATCGACTTTTCCATTTTATGATATAATAAGTTGCAAAATATAAGTTTTAAAGAGATTGGCTTCTGTTCAATGAGTTCAACATACAGGTAGCCATGAATTAGAGCCTATAAGACACATGCAGAGGTGTGTAAATGCATAGTCTATCATTTTATGCTATTAATGGATGAGGTACAAACTGTAATGCCGATATTCAGGTTGCACAGGAATCTTATTAAATGACAAAATCTCTTAAAATTTTAATTCAGTAGAATATTTAGCTAATAATTAATAGAATTGTAGCCTTTTAGCCAATTGTAGATACACAGCAGAAATATAAAGAGAAAGTACAATGTATGTTTTGGCCATAGATCCTCCATCAGGTTTCATGTAAATACTATTTAGAACAAATTCTGCATGTGAGGAGTGGGAAATGCTAAATGAATTACTGTGTAATGCAGATACTAATCTTCACAGGACAACCATTGGTTTGCATTGAGAAAAACAAATAACAAAAAACAAAACCAACCATTCCCTTTTTGGAACAGCAGACGTAAATCTACTTAAATGTAAATCCATACTCAGAGTAAAGATTAAGTATGATTTTATCAAAATCAGATATGAATATAAAAAAGTGAATTCCCACTCAAACTACTTTCTCTTGTAGATGCCAACTGACTAAAGAACAATCTCCTGTTTTTTTCAGGACTTAAATACATTTTCTACTCGTCAACCTATAATCAACATTTTTTCTATGTAGAATTTCCTTTGATGAACTTTAAAATTAACGTTTTACACTTTTATTTAAAAAAAAATTTATGTACACTTTTTGTCATAGTGATACAAACAAGACAAATTGGAGGAAAAGCAAAAGTGCTGTTGTATAGTTAGAATTTGAGCAAAGCTGTAGATAAACCTGATTATTTTCTTAAGAGATCTACATTATACATTCCAGCAGACAGAGGGCTGACTGAAGCAATTGCCCAATACATGACAGGCACATGATGACACAATAATATCAACATCCAAATTCTATAAATTTCATCTTCCCTTGTAGAGTTTTGGAAGTCCCAGACGAGCGCAATAAAGAAAACAGTGTTGGCAACAACAAAGACAAGTTAAAAAAAAGAGCAGCAAACACTGAATGAAAGGGGCCACCAGCACCAATCATCTCTGCAACTGATATTTTTGTGGGAAATTTGCTGGTGCTTTTGGAAAAGGTGTAAACCAGCTTGTTAGGAGGTTAGGATCCTGAGGGTTGAGAATGTGTACTATGAGGAGGATGCAAAGTGGCTTCTTCAAGAAGATTTGGACATACTTGGTGAGTGGGCATGAATATAGCGAATGGAAAATGTGATGTTATCCTCTTTGGTAGGCGAAGCGATGTACAGAATGTTTATTCGATGGTGAAAGTACTTGATGTGCTCATCATTAACTTATTGTAGGTTAATGCGCAGTACAGCATGCAATTTCGAAGGCTAAAGGCTAAAAAAAAAGGATTTGAGTACAGGAATTGCAAAATTTTTCTTCAGTTCAAAAGAAGCTAGTTTAGACCAAACCTGGAGTACTGTATGCAATTTTGGTCCCCTTATCTTAGGAAGGAAATCATTGACATTAAAGGAGCTCAGCAAGGATTCACCAGATTTGCTCCCAGGATGGCAGGACTGTCCTATTAAAAGATAATGGGGAAACTGGGTCTGCATTCTCTTAAAAGTTTTGAAGAATGAGAGGTGCTCTCACTGAAAGCTCCAAAATATCTAAAGGGATATTCAATTTAGATGCAGAGTTGCTGAAGTGATTTCAGCATTACGTGGTCAAACTTAGCTTATTTTATCACAAATTATGACATCTTTTCGATGATTTATTCTGCTATGAGCCTTTATTTTGTCACTGCCTCCTTGAATTCTGAAAGGATTTTCAAAAACATTATTAGCGATTTCATTAGTTCTCTATCTCCTTGTTAGGTTTTTTTTCTGGTAATCGCTGGAAGTGAGGCCACTTTCCATGGAGTCTATGACAAGAACCTCCGTATGAGGTCTTTCAACAAGAGTATTCTGTTACATTGCTACTACTATGTGCTTCTGGCTGTCCAGGAAACTCCCCGTTCTTACCCCCAGATGTAGACACAATGGAAGAATTTGTAGGTGGATAATCAAGCTGTTGGTCATGTCATTAAAGCACCTTCTGTGGCCATCGAGTCCTTGATCATGACTTGAACTTGGAGTAACTGGCTCAAAAGCAGGAATAATCCTCTGTGCTAAAGGATCTCCATCCTTGCCACTTTACTGGAAGCAGTTCACAAACCTTTTCCACCACCTTGTTCTGTTCATTGTTATATTTTTTGATATCATCAATATTTGTTCAAACATGATTGATGCCATATTTAAAATTATAATACTTGGATTTGCCTTGTACTTTGTGGATGTAAGAGAGCAATATCTTAAAGTACAATACTTGCACTGTGACAGGAGGCATGAGAGTCAAATTTAAAAATTTCTTCTTTTAAAATATGATAATATTGAATGCCATGAAGTAGGAAACCATCACTTGAACAGTCATTAAAAAACAAAAAAACTTTAGAAGCAGTATCTTGGCAGTTATTTTTGGAATTTACTATATACACACCCAAGAATTTAATTCTTTTTTGAAGACATTTGATTTATGATTACTGACCTGATCTGAGTATGCTTCATACAGAGCAAGATGAGAAAATATGTTTAACCTTTGTAGATTTTTAACAGAAAAAAAAGGGGAAAGAATAACAGATGTAGTTATTTTATTGGTGTTTAATTGCTAATTGAAAATAATTAAAAATAAACATAAGTAACAGTCGTGCTTAGACAGGATATGATAAGCTGTCAATGTTCTTCTAGATAATTAGCCTGATGTCTACAATCGTCTGTCATGTCTGGTGTGATTTCACAGAGAAGCTATGCCATAATCCATCAAAGCAACTGTTGGGTCAAACTGGCAGCATAATGGTACGCACCTTTTGATCTGTCTCTTGTTTAATGGACATTAATCTGGAAGATGTACATTAGTTTAAGAGATGTCCAATTGTGGAGATTATATTTGGAAAACTTTGCCTTTGATGTGGCCATCAAAACAGACTAAGTACTCTCTCTACATTGTGTCTCATTTTGTTGCGTTTTCTGGCAAATGGGTGAGCATCAGGCAAATTGCACCAGACTCCAGTGTTTTAGACAAGAACAAGGAAAAGAAAAAAGAAATTCAATACATCGAAATTTATGCTTCATAAATCAATACTTATCAAATCGTTGCAAAGCACTTAGCTTTCATCCACATACAGTGACAATCCTGGAAGTAACAGCTTGATGTTCAGTGGTGGGCTCATGGGTGAGGTAAGGGGATAAAGTTAAATCTTCTGCTGAGCTCAGATCATTCAGCATCAGAGAAAGGAAGGTCAAAGGGTATTGTGAATAAGAGCAAAAGGTGAGAGTAGAACAGTGCTTTCGAAGCTTTTTCCTAATGTGACTCCATGTTAATGCCTCCAGTGTCCATGTTAATGTTAATACATGCGTGAGCCAAAAGTGAAAAAAATGGGGCGCAGGGGCCTATAAGCTTGGTTAAATGGAGTGGATGGGAGACTTAGGACTCTAATTAATGAATTTGGAAGAACATTTTTGATCCAATAGATCATTGCCGAATGAAAAAGTATATGGATTATTAATATATTTGCACTCTGATTATTAATGTAGTAGGGTTCTGCTTATTAATCTTATTGAACCATGATTATTGACACAATTGGCAAGTAAATGCAATAGGATCCTGATGATTATGCAATAAGTCTGATTATTATTTGAAATATTTCTGATTATTAATGTATAGCATCCTGATTATTGATACAATAATGTCCTGACTGTTGAAACATAGGCAGCTGATTATTAGTGCAATGTAACTTGTGTAACGATTGTAATTAGATCCGATTTAGCAATCTAATAGAATCCTGATTATCAATGTAATAGGATTGTGGTTATTTATGCAATATGATCCTGATTGTAGAAGCAGTAGGCAACACACTATCAATGAAACAGTATCCTGTGATTAACGTAGTATTATTCTGAAAATTAATGTAATAAGACACAATGCTAAACATGAAAACAAACAAATTATGATTGTAATAAATCTCTTAAGTATTGAAGTGATAGGACTGCCATTCACAATGCAATAGAATTCTGATTTTTAATGTATTAGAATCATGATAATTAATGAACTGTGATCCTGATTATTGATGCAAGCTGACCTTGATTATGGAAGGAGTAGGCATTCTACAAAAGAAAATTCCACACTTTTTGCAGGCTTGTTCTGGAGCTTCCATTGAACCTCAGAGCTCAGCAGATCTGGCAGCAACTGTGGAGATAGAAACTGAGGTCTGAATCTCACGTTTCATTTTAGCACATTACTTCAGGATCATTGTCTTTGATGCTTGAAGTGGACCTGGCAGTTTCATTTAGTCATTCCACCCAACATTAGTATATCCTTCCTTGGATAAAGAGACCAAAGCTGTACCTAGCACTCCAGGTGTCGTCTCAGCAAGATCCTAGAAAGTTAAAGTAAGACTTTTCTGTTATACTTTAATCCTGCTTGAATAAAGGTGATCATATCATTGATTTTCTTAATACATTCCAGACAGCACTGTAGATATATTTATTCCATTTGCACTGCAGTGATTCAAGAAGGCAGCTCACCACCCTTCTTAATGGCAATAATTCCTTGCCTTGCCAAAAATGCAATTTTAAAAAAAAAATCAATCTGCACTTATGATAATTTTCTGTCAGTCATACACTGGCACATGCAGTTCGCTGTGGCTTCTCTTTCTGTTCCAGCACCATTACCTCTGGTGTCTCCCAAGAATCTATCCTTGTCACCCTTCTATTTCATATCGATATGTTGCTCAACTGCAACATCATCTTAAAAAAGTCAGTTAATTTTCTTCTGCCGGACAGACCTCAGGTTCGAGGATGATTTGCTTCCATTCCAGGGTACTAGATTCTGAGATGGCTGATAAGACCAATGTATGAGCTGCAGACACAGTCACACATTGGCAAGTGGTGCTTAAGGTTTTCATAATAGGTTGGTTAGGAGGTTTGTGCACTGCCTCAACTTTGCTTCTGCACATTCCTGATGGAGTCTTTAAAAGTGTTCAGTATTTTCCATAATGAGACATTCCCATTTTGGTCAATCACAAGCCAGAAACTCCCGTAAGTTGACAGGGATATTTGACCTCTTCAGAAAAGTCTTCAGAGTTTTCCAATTGTTAAAGTTATACCAATTCTTGTTTCTTTTGTTTGTATTTTAACTGTTGGGTGAGAATAAAGTGTGTTTTGCTTAAAGCCTAGTTGTGTGACCGATTGAATTACACCTGGAACACAACACTTCACACTTGCCTTTAAATAAGATAAAAGTTAATGTCTAGGCTATCTCTTTGATATATTTGAAGGGGGTTTTGTCTGGTCCATAATAAATTAGGGGCTCATCTGGGATCAAAATCTTTAGTTTCAGGTTGGGTTGAGGATTATTAGACTCAAAGACTGAGTGGTGAGTGTTGGTGTTTTTATTTTGGATGTTTATTCAGTTGGTTTAAACAGGATGAACCTTGTGTAATAATGGTTTATTCAGTTGTTAAGAGTTTTTCGGGGTGGAAGAAGTCACTTTGGGTAGTTTACAGAAAGCGAGAAAGGCAAAATGTTTGGAACTGTCAAGCAAGCTGAAGTTTGAGTTGCCTGTGTCTATGAGGAAAGGGGAGATAATTTGCAACAATAGCTTTGCATTTACAATTGCCAGGAATGTAATCAGAATAATTGGAGATTGCTAAAATTCAATTACAAATGAAGCAGGTTAAATTAGAGGCAATGGCAAGGGTAAAAGAAAAAGAAACAATGTCCCTAGCAGAAGAAAGGGAGAAAGAAAGAGAAGAGAGGGAGAAAGTGAGAGTTTTTGAACTTCAGAAGTTGGCAATTAAAGGAAAGTCGACTTTAAATGGTGAAGGTAGAAAGTAGAAGTAGTGGTGAGATTAGGAAAGACGAGCAAACCTATCATAGTCCAAAGCCTAGTGGGGATCTGTTTGAATATGTCCAAGTGTTACCAAAGTTTGAGGAGAAGGACGTAGAAGCCTTTTTCATTTCATTTCAGAAAATGGCTAAACAAATGAAATGGTTGGTGGGCATGTGGGTCGTGTTGGATCAAACAAAATTGATAGGTAGAGCTAGTAAGATATTTGCATCAGTATCAGAGGAGCTATCTGGGGAGTATGAGGAGGTGAAAAAAGCCCTCTTAAGTACATATGAATGAGTGCCAGAAGTCTACAGCCAACGTTTTAGGAATTGAAGGAGGGAACCTGGTCAAATGTAAATAGAGTTTGAAAGAATCAAACAAAGTAACTTTGATAGGTGGATGAGGGCATTGAAAATAAATCAAGTCATTTGACACTCAGACTTATTTTGGAGGAGTTCAAAAATTCATTCCCTGAAATAGTGAGAACTTGTGGAGGAACAAGAGAGTCAAAACTGCAAGATTAGCAGCAGAAATGGCAGATAATGATGAGTTAATTCATAAGTTAAAGTTTGGCTTCTGACATCAATTTCAAAGGGTTAGAAATTGGGGAGAAGAGAAATCCTCAGGTAGTAAAGGCGATCTCACTGAAGATAGTAAAGTTAGTTTCCCACAGGAAAGAAAGGAAACCCATGAGGGGAGAAAGGAAGTTAAAAAAAAGCCCAGGTGTTTTCACTGTAATAAAGTAGGACACATGAAGTCACAGCGTTGGTGGTTAAAGAAAAGCATTGGGAAGATGGATGTGGTAAAACAAGATCAGCCATTGGGCCTTATTAATTTGAGAAAGGAGATCACAGTGTAAGCTAAAAAGCTGCAAAAGAATGTACAGCCTGGTCAGGGGCTGTTGAATAAGAACGTATTTGTTCTTTTAAAATAATTTATCTGTGTGGGTATTGTTTACCGTTGTGTACCAAGAGGAATAGTTAAAGAAATTAACATTTCAAGAGCAAGGAGCAAGAACGTTTTAAGAACAAGTCAATCCTTAATGGTGAGAGACGAGGAGGTGTGTACTTTGGAAGGAATATTCCCAGAAAGTGGTAAAATGTAGAATTCCTGGTGAGAAGAGTTGTGTTCCATTGTATAGGGTGAGGTTGGACAGTCCTGTGAACAGTGGTGAAATGGTGTTTGTGAGGAAGATACAAATTCTCTCTTCCTTGGGAATGATGTCTACTGTGGTTGAAAAGCCAGTGAAAAAAATCAGGCAGCTCAGATGTTACAGGAAGTGTATCCTGGGATTTTTCCTGACTGAGGCAACAAGGTCACAAAGCCACAGATTACAACGGGAGGAGAAATCAAAAAATAAAGATAAGGAAGTTGAAGTTCAATCATCAGAAACTATACTCGATCAAATGGTTGAGAAAAAAAAAACAAGAACAGATGGAGGACAAAGTGGAAGTTTTTAGTTCAGAAAGTTTAGTTGAATTGCAATAAACAGGATGAAAAAAAAGCAAATATCATACACAGAAGAAGATCCTGAGTGCATCCCAGAACATTATTGTCTTAAAGATAAAGTCTTGATGAGGAAATGGAGACCATTACGTATTCAGGCAGATGTAAAATAGGCAGAAATTCATCAAGTTGTATTACTGGTGGGTTATAGAAAGGAAATCTCGTGGGTAAAATGCAAGGTACCAATGGGAGGTCATTTGGGAGTAAAGAAAACGCAAGCAAAAATACAAAAAAAAAATCTTTTTTATTGGCCTGATTTTGGTTGAATTTTGCTGGACCTGTCACACATGTCAGGTAATAGGAAAACCTCAGGCAGTAATAAAACCAGCACCATTAATACCTATTCCAGCATTTCAGGAACCTTTTACAAGAGTTTTAATTGATTGCGTAGGACCCTTCTCCAAAACAAAAAGTGGGAATCAGTATTTGTTGACCATAATGGATGTGTCTACTAGATTTCTGGAGGTCATTCCATTATGCAATATCACAGCTAACAGCATTGCAGAAGATTCACTCAAATTTCTTTACTAGATACGGACTACCCACAGAAATACAATCAGATCAAGGGTCAAATTTTACACCAAAATTATTCAAGGAAATTTGGATAGCTTAAGAATAAAACAATTTGAATCAACTGCTTACCATCCAGAGTCACAAGGAGCATTAGAACAATGGCATCAAACTTGAAAGACCATGTTGAGGACTTATGGAAAAGACTATGCATAGGATTGGGATAAAGAAATTCCTTTCGTAATTTTTGCAGTTAGCAGTGCACCTAACGACATAACTAAATTCAGTTCATTTGAATTAGTTTTTGGATATGAGGTGAGAGGATCACTGAAATTAATTAAGAAAAAATTGCTAAGTCAGAGTTCAGAGACCACATATTTGGACTATGTGTCAAATTTTAGGAAAGATTAAATAGAGTGGGTGGCCAGACAGCATTTCAAAGCAGCACAGTATGTGATGAAACAGGAAGCAGACAGGAAATCAAAAATATGTAGTTTCGCTAGAGGAGATAAAGTGTTAGTATTACTCCCAGTAGTAGGTGAACCTTTAAAAACAAAGTTTAGTGGGTTTTATCAAATCGAAAGGTAACTAAGTGAGGTGAATTATTTGATAAGAATGCCAGATAGATGGAACACTTACAGAGTGTGTCATGTGAATATGCTCAAACAGTATTTTGATCAGGAAGAAAAGCTTTTGCCGAAAGCTGGGGTGGCATAGTGGCTCAGTGGTTAGCACAGCACCAGGGACCTGGGTTCGATTCCACCCTCAGGCGACTGTCTGTGTGGAGTTTGCACGTTCATCCCATGTCTGTGTGGGTTTCCCCGGATGCTCTGGTATCCTCCAACAGTCCAAAGATGTGCAGGCTAGGTAGATTGGCCATGCTAAATTCCCTGTAGTGTTCAGAGATGTGTAGATTAGGTGGGTTATTGGGGGATGGGTCTGGGTGGGTGCTCCAAGGGTCGGTGTGGACTTGTTGGGCCAAAGGGCCTGTTTCCACACTGTAGGGATTCTATGAAAAGGAGAATGGGGTACTTTTGCCAGACATGTCACATGTCCGTGGTACTTGTTACAACTCAGAGTGAAGAACCAAATCCAGGTAAATTTGAATTTGATATTCCTCAAATTAAATAGGATAATGAGGAAGTTCTCAAAAATTGGGATAAATTATTGATTTACCTTCTAGAGGAAAATTGAAATGATCTGAAAGAGTTATTACAATCACATGAAGAGCAGGCAGGAATAAGCTGGAAAATATTAATGTGATTACACATGAAGAAGATATAGGAAATGCTGTTCCAATTAAGCAACATCCTATAGACTTAACTCTCTAGAATTTGCACAGGTTCAAAAAGAGATTGAAAGCATGCTCAAAAGACAATATAATTGAAGTGAGTTGCAGTGAATGGAGCTCACCCAGAGTGATGGTGCCAAACCAGATGTTACCCAATGAGTGTATGTTGATTACTGCAAAGTCAATGCAGTTACAAAATCTGATTCGTATCCTATTCCACAGCTAGAAGACTGTATTGAGAGGGTGGGACAGGCAACTTATATTTCAAAGCTGGACTTACTCAAAGGATACTGGTAGGTACCTTTATCAGCAACAGTGAAGGAAATTTAGGCTTTCGTGACACAGAATGAACTAGTTTAAATTTATGCCATGAAAAATGCACCAGATACATTTCAAAGACGAACCAATATAGTTATTTCAGGATTACCCACTTGTGTGGTGTATAGTGACAATATGATGATTTTTGGTTAGACATGAAAGGAACATTTGCAGCATGGATCAGAATTGTTCAGTTGACTTCAGAAGATGGGCTTGGTGATAAACCTGGCTTAAGAGTGAGTCCGCAAAGCCTAGTCATGGTTTTGGGCCATATTGTTGGACATGGCCCCACGGGATGTGAAAACAAAGGTTATTGGGGAGTTTCCCATACCACCTATGAAGAGGGAAGTACTATGATTTCTGGGACTGAGTGGATTTGGTTGGAAATTCATCCCAAATTTTAGCAGCGTGGTTACTCCATTAACTGATTTGTTGAAGAAGTGCAGAAAATTTCAGTGGACAGAGGCATGTCGGAAAACATTTGACAGCCTGAAAGGTGCAGAGTGGATGAACACAGCAGGCCACGTAGCATCAGAGGAGCAGGAAGGCTGACGTTTCGGGCCTAGACCCTTCTTCAGAAATGGGGGAGGGGAAGAGGATTCTGAAATAAATAGGGAGAGAGGGGGAGGCGGATAGAAGATAGATAGAGGAGAAGATAGGTGGAGAAGAGACAGACCGGTCAAAGAGGTGGGGATAGAGCCAGTAAAGGTGAGTGTAGGTGGGGAGGTAGGGAGGAGATAGGTCAGTCCAGGGAGGACTGACAGGTCAAGGGGGCGGGATGAGGTTAGTAGGTAGGAGATGGGGGTGGGGCTTGAGGTAGGAGGAGGGGATAGGTGGGAGGAAGGACAGGTTAGGGAGGCAGGGATGAGCTGGGCTGGTTTTGGGATGCGGTAGGGGGAGGGGAGATTTTGAAGCTTGTGAAGTCCACATTGATACCATTGGGCTGCAGGGTTCCCAAGCGGAATATGAGTTGCTGTTCCTGCAACCTTCGGGTAGCACGGTTGTGGCACTGCAGGAGGCCCAGGATGGATATGTCGTCTGCGGAATGGGAGGGGGAGTTAAAATGGTTCGCGACTGGGAGGTGCAGTTGTTTAGTGCGAACTGAGCGTAGGTGTTCTGCAAAGCGGTCCCCAAGCCTCCGCTTGGTTTCCCTGATGTAGAGGAGGCCACAACGGGAACAGTGGATGCAGTATACCACATTAGCAGATGTGCAGGTGAACATCTGCTTGATGTGGAAAGTCTTCTTGGGGCCTGGGATGGGGGCGAGGGGGGAGGTGTAGCACTTCCTGCGGTTGCAGGGACAAGTGCCGGGTGAGGTGGGGCTGGAGGGGACACTTACCTTTACTGGCTCCATCCCCGCCTCTTTGACCGATCTGTCTCCTCTCTACCTATCTCCTCCTCTATCCGCCTCCCCCTCTCTCCCTATTTATTTCAGAACCCCCTTCCCCTCCCCCATTTCTGAAGAAGGGTCTAGGCCTGAAACGTCAGCCTTCCTGCTCCTCTGATGCTACGTGGCCTGCTGTGTTCATCTAGCTCTACACCTTGTAATCTCAGATTCTCCAGCATCTGCAGTTCCTACAATCTCTGACAGCCTGAAAGCTGTGTAAACCACTATGCCCCAGTGTTAGCCACATCTAATTACGTAAAGCCATTCAAGGTGGTTATCAATATGAGTGATGTGGATGTTGGTGCTTTACTCTTGCAAGATTACGAGAGGATAGGAAGACCTGTTGGATACTTTTCCAGAAAGTTGAATATTCATCGAAAGAAATATTCCACAATTGAGAAGGAAACGTTGAGTTTGGCATTGGCATTGCAACATTTATGTTATCAGTGGTGATGAATGATGATGTATTTCAGTTGTACTCTACAATGAACAATACAGTAAATTACACTGATTGTCACCACAATCTGCTGCCACTTTGAATAGTTGAAAGATAAAAAGGAATAAAACGATATAGCTGAAGGAGAGTCAAGCTTTGTTCTACCATCTCCACCATGAGTCCTGAGCCCTGAGCTGGCCATCTAACACTTTATCTGAGACAACTGCATATAATGATCATAACCCCCCCAACATTTTTAGAAAAAATTAAAGATAAAAATCCCAGCCTGTTTACGTAGAGTTTATTACTACAGCCATTTAATTTGAAAATTATACATGTAGCAGGATGAGAGAACATAATTATCAATGCATTGTCACTACTTTAATGAAGGAAGGAGAAAGTGTTCAGTGGCAGAAGAAATGGACTGTTGTATTGAATGTTTGCATGCTTAGAGTCAATGTAATGTATATGTATTCTGGTGTACTAATGGCGTGAAACTAAAGGTTTTAAAAATGAAGCCATCATTGTTTATTAATGGTTTTTTTTTTTTTAAAAAAAGGGGGAGATGTGACCATGCTATGAGTTGAAGAGGTGTACATTGTCCTGGTTTTTTTTGAAGAGAGGTTTTGAGCCAGAAGTACCAAGCTGTCTCTTCAAAGCCAATAAAGTGAACACCTTGTGAGGCCCTGTTCTTTTATTTCCCAAGTTGGAACAATAGAAGCAGCATGAATGTGTAGAGTCAGGTGCCACAGAATCAGGATTTTAGTTTAGTTTTCACTTGTTGGGGTTTTGAAGTTGGCTGTGGAAGCCAATATATATCTCTCTGCCACAGCAAAAAGCTTGAGTTTGATCTCTGCCAGAATTTTCTCTTGGTGTTCTTTTCTCCTGGACTGGAGAAACATCACATGTCAGACAATCTATTTTACTGCATTAGCCTTTGCCAGGGGTGTGTTTATGGGATGTTACTAAATTTGCAGTTGGTTTCGTGGTGTAATGGTTAGCACTCTGGACTCAGTGATCCAAGTTCAAATCTAGGTGGAACCTTCTTTCTATGGGCCGGCACAGTGGCTAGCACTGCAGCCTCACAGCTCCAGGGACCTGGGTTTGATTTTCCCCTCAGGCAACTGTCTGTGTGGAGTTTGCACATTCTCCCCGTGGCTGCGTGGGTTTCTTCCGGGTGCTCCGGTTTCCTTCCACAGTCCAAAGATGTGCAGGCTCGGTGGATAGGCCATGCTAAATTGCCCATAGCATTCAGGGGTATGTAGATTATGTGGGTTATAGGGGGGTGGGTCTGGGCGGGATGTTCCAAGGTTCGGTGTGGACTTGTTGGGCTGAAGGACCTGCTTCCACACTGGAGGGATTCTATGAAATTGTAACAGTTGCTGTTTGGTAGTTAAATAATATTATTTTGTTAAATATTCAAATAGAGTTAAAGTTATACCAATTCTTCTTTCTTTTATTTATGTTTTAATTGTAAAGTAAGAATAAAGTGTGTTTTGTTTAAAGCCTAGTCGTGTGACCAATTGAATTACACCTGGAATATTGCACCCTAAACTTGCCTTTAAATAAGACAAAAACTAGGGTCTAGGCTATCTCCCTGATATATTTGAAGGTGGTTTGGTCTTGTCCATAACAATCATGATTATTCTAATGAATACTATAGTCCACAGTGCTCCCCAGTTTCTACCATCTATGCCATACACTTCTTTTCAATTCAGACCGCTATGACAGGCAACTTTGAAGAGAGAGATGTTTAAGCTCCTGAAACTTTTCATCCCTCTCTGCACTGTGCCTTCTGTTAAATGTGACCTTTTGCTATAAGAGAAAATTTATATTCATGAATATTTGTGCTGTGTATTTCATGTACAATGCATTTTACATCTAAAGAATTGCACACTTGAATGGAAAATGACTTGTCTGTCCAAAGTTATTAAGAATGCCTAACAAATGAAGAGGCGCTATATGAGTACCTGCTACATGTGTGAATAATTCTAGCTAGATTTCAATCTTTCTTTGCTGCTCATTTTAGTTTATTTTTCTTTCCTGCTAACTACCATATTGATTAAACATCTTTATGTTACCTTTGTAAGTGCTCACTGGATCAATTCATATTCAATACTTTAAGCAAACTATTCTAAAATCTATATCTTTGTTGATTAACATTGGTTGCTTCCAATAGCAAAGGCACTTTTATTCCTGACCACTGCTGACATGGCACTTTCTTTCCAGTCTGAAATCCCTGGGTTGATCTGAGCACAGCTCACCAGCCAGAAACAGGGGCACAGAAAGAATGAGCCATAGACTCCACCCTCGTCATCTCGCTATATCACATTACACACTTGCTTTGCCACATTATATGTCAAATGGCACTTGGTACAAAATGATTGGAAGTGCCAATGGGCCAAAGAGTGGCAGATGGGGGAGGTGACGGTCTAGTGGTATTATTGCTAGACTGTTAATCTAGATACCCAGATAACGTTCTGAGGACTTGGGTTCGAATCCCGCCATGGCAGATGGTAGAATTTGAATTCAATACAAAAAATTGGAATTAAGAATCTAATGATGCCCGTGAATCCATTGTCGATTATCGGAAAAACCCATCTGGTTCACTAATGCCCTCGAGGGAAGGAAACTGCCATCCTTACCTGGTCTAGCCTACATGTGACTCCAGGCCCACAGCAATGTGGTTGACCCTTAACTGCCTTCTGGGCAATAGGGGTGGGCAATAAATGCTGCCTAGCCAGCGACGCCCCCATCCTGTTAATGATTTTTTTTTTAAAATTCAAAGTTTGCAAGTGTGGTCAAGCTATCACAGGCCCAAAATTAGATATTCCAAATTGATCCACAGCTGGAGAAATCAGGTCTGACAGAAAATTGCCCAGACTAAATTAAACAATAGCCAACGATTGGCTACAGAGAGCAGTGAAAACCATGATCAAAGAGTTTAGAACGGTTCAAGGGGAACCAGTTACAACTAGCCTGAAGGCTGTGTATTGGAGAAGTGTCTATCAGACTTTTTGGCACCTTGACTGCCTAAGTATGTGCACTTTACACCCCCAACATGGCAACAATGAAGTCTGTTGGCATGACCTATTGCTTGTTTTGAACTCAGTGCATGACCCCTCAAAAAGACACAGTGAAGCCTGGCCCAGCAGTGGCACTCCGAACACCTGGAGAGAGAGAGTTCTGCCCTGACCCCTGTGAAACCCATCTTAGTAGATGAGAGGCAGCCATATGTCAGAGAGGAAGGAGATTCCAATGCACTTGCTGGGACCTCAGCTACTTAAAATCTATGTTAAAAACTGAGTGAAAGGGATCAAGAATAACATATCCAAGATGGATAATGATGCAAAGCCTGATGGGAATGTAAGACATGAGAAAGGTACACAGAAACCAATAAGAGATATAGCTAACAAAGTGTGGAGCTGAAGAAACACAGCAGGCTAGGCAGCATCAGAGGAACAGGAAAGCAGACGTTTTGGGTCGGGACCCTTCTTCAGAAAGGTTTCTGAAGAATGGTCCTGGCCCGATACATCAGATTTCCTGTTTCTCTGATGCTGCCTGGCCTGCTATGTTCCTCCAGCTCCACACTGTTATCTCTGACTCCAACATGTGCAGTCCTTGCTATCTCAGAGATACAGCTAAGTAAGGTTACAGCAACACCTTAGGGAGCTTGAAATTTTACGCTTCAGTAGTAAGAATAGAAAAGCAGAATATTACTAAAAAGCATGAAGCTAGTCAACGTTGAATTTCAGAGAGCCTTGGATACAGTTGTACAAGGAACAAAGTTAGCAGCCTTGCACAGCAAGCAATCAGGACAGCATAAACATAGAAAACATAGAAAAAAGGTACAGGAGTATGCCATTTGGCCCTTTGAGCCTGTACTAACAATCAAAATGATCATGGTTCATGCAATTTCAGTATCCCACTCCCACTTTCTCTTCATACCCCTTGATCCCTTTAGCTGCAAGAGCCACGTCCAGCTCCCTCTTGAATATATCTAACAAACTGGCCCCAACAGCTTTCTGTGGTACAAAATTCCACAGGTTCACAACTCTTCGAGTGAAGAAATTCTTCCTCATCTCAGTCCTGAATGGCTTATCCCTTATTCTTAGACTGTGACCCCTAGTTCTGGACTTCCCCAACATCGGGAACATTCTTCCTGCATCTAGCCTGTCCAGTCCTAACAGGATTTTATATGTTTCTGTGAGATACCCCTGAATCTTCTAAATTCCAGCGAGTACAAGCCCAGTTGATCCAGTCTTTCCTCATATGTCAGTCCTGCCAATCCTGGAAATCAGTCTGGTGTACCTTTGCTGGACCCCTTCAATTAGCAATAATGTCCTTCCTCAGAATAGGGGACCAAAACTGTGGCCTTCTTGTTTTCAGTGGCAGCAGCGCGAGCCAGAGTGCCGATGGGAAGGTAAGGTTGTTTTTTTCCCTGCATAAAAACTCATCTCGTGCAGCAGTGGCCTTCTTGTTTTCAGCGGCAGCAGCGCGGGCCACAGTGCCGACGGGAAGGTAAGGTTTTTTTTCCCTGTATAAAAAACTCACCTCGTGCAGCAGCAGCCTTCTTGTTTTCAGCGGCGGGTGTGTGGACAGAACACAAGCCAGGGAGGAACTGATATATTCAGGCATTGGCTAAACCTGAAACACTACATGTGTAGTGTCTCCCACCCATCCTCCTCCTCTAACCAAAAAAAAGACTGTGGAGGGTCGGTAAGGTAAGGCTTTTTTTTTATCTTCTGGAAATCTAGAGAAGAAGGAATGGAAGTTAGGGCAGTTGCATGCTCCTCTTGCAGGATGTGGGAGGTAAGGGTCACTGCTGGTGTCCCCTCTGACTTCACCTGCGAGACGTGCACCCAACTCCAGCTCCTCAAAAACCGCGTTAGGGAACTGGAGCTGGATGAACTCCGGATCATTCGGGAGGCTGAGGGGGTGATAAAAAGGAGTTATATGGAGGTGGTCACACCCAAGGTACAGGAAAAAGGTAGCTGGGTGACTGTCAGGAAGGGGAAAGGGAATAGGCAGACAGTTCAGGGATCCCCTGTGGCCGTTCCCCTCAATAATAAGTATACCATTTTGGATACTGTTGTGGACGACGACCTAGCGGGGAAGGCCATAGCGGACAGGTCTCTGGCACTGAGCCTGGCCCTGGGGCACAGAAGGGAAGGGGGGAGAATAGGAGAGCAATTGTAGTGGGGGATTCAATAGTAAGAAGCACAGACAGGCGGTTCTGTGGGCGTGAACGAGATGAACGGATGGTATGTTGCCTCCCGGGTGCCAGGGTCCATGATGTCTCGGGTTGTGTCTTCAAGATCCTTAAGGGGAGGTGAGCAACTAGTAGTCATGGTACACATTGGTACCAATGACATAGGTAGAAAAAGGACAGAGAATGTGAAAAACGAGTACAGGGAGTTAGGTTGGAAGCTGAAGTCCAGGACAAACAGGGTAGTTATCTCTGGATTACTACCAGTGCCATGTGATAATGAGGTAAGAAATAGGGAGAGAGTGCAGCTAAACACGTGGCTACAGGGCTGGTGTAGGAGGGAGGGCTTCCATTATGTGGATAATTAGAGCACATTCTGGAGAAGGTGGGACCTGTACAGTAAGGACGGGTTGCACCTGAGCCGAAAGGGCACAAATATCCTGGGAGGGAGGTTTGCTCAAGCTATACGGGATGGTTTAAACAAGATTGGCAGGGGGTGGGGAACTGGATTTGTAATTCAAAGGATGAGGTATTCAGCCTTCCAAAAGACACAACAGGGAGTGAGGTTGTTAATAAAGAAATGTGGTCGATGGAACGTAATTATGGACACAGAGATGGTTTGAGGTGTGCATACTTCAATGCTAGAAGTATCAGAAATAAGGCGGATGAACTTAGAGCATGGGTCAGTACTTGAAACTACGATGTTGTGGCCATTACAGAAACTTGGGTAACTCAGGGACAGGAATGGTTGTTGGAAGTTCCCGGATTTAGATGCTTTAAAAGAAATAGGGAAGGTGGAAAAAGAGGCGGGAGAGTGGCATTGCAAGTCAGGGCTAGTATAGCAGCTACTGAAAGGCAGTTCAAGGATGATATGTCTACAGAGTCAGTTTGGGTTGAGGTCTGGAACAAGAAAGGAACAGTTACTTTGTTGGTTTTTTTTTTAAACAGACCCCCTAACAGTTGCAGAGAAGTGGAGGAGCAGATTGGGAGGCAGATACTGGAAAGGTGTAGAAGTCATAGGGTTGTAGTCATGGGTGACTTCAACTTTCCAAATATTGATTGGAAACATTTTAGTTGTAATAGTTTAGATGGAGCGGATTTTGTCCAGTGCGTTCAGGAAGGATTCCTGACACAGTATGTAGATAGACCAACACGAGGAGAGGCCACTTTGGATTTGGTGCTTGACAATGAACTGGGCCAAGTGTTAGACCTGTTGGTAGGAGAGCATTTTGGCAGTAGCGATCATAACTCTGTTACTTTTACAATAGTCATGGAAAAGGATAGGAACATACAGCAGGGTAAGGTTTATATTTGGGGGAAGGATAATTACAGTTCCGTTAGGGAAGAACTGGGTAACATAAAATGGGAACAGATGCTGTCAGGGAAGAGCAGTATTGAAATGTGGAGATTGTTTAAGGAATGCATACTGCGTGCGCTCGATATGTTTGTCCCTAGCAGGCAGGGAAGATGCAGTCAAGTGAGGGAGCCTTGGTTCTCAGGAGAGGTCAAACAACTGGTTAAGAGGAAGAAGGATGCTGATGTAAGATTCAGGAAACAAGGAACGGAAAAGGCTCTAGAGGGATACAAGTTATCCAGGAAGGAGCTGAAGAAAGGGCTTAGGAGAGCTATAAGGGGGCATGAGAAAACCTTGGCGGATAGGATCAAGGAAAACTCCAAGGCTTTTTACATGTACATGAAGAATAAGAGAATGACCAGAGAAAGGGTAGGGTCGATCAAGGATTGTAAAGGGAATTTGTGCACGGACCCTAAAGAGATAGGAGAGGTCCTTAATGAATACTTTTCTTCAGTATTCACAACTGAGAGGGACCTTGTTGTAGAGAAGGACAGTGTCAAACAGGCTGGCAGGCTAGAGGAGGTCGCTGTTAGTAAGGAAGATGTGCTAGGAATTTTGAGGAAGTTGAAGAAAGTTAAGTCCCCTAGGTCTAATGGGATTTATCCAAGGATTCTATGTGAAGCGAGGGAAGAGATCGCAGGGCCTTTGGCGATGATCTTTTCGTATAGTGCCGAAGATTGGAGAGAGGCAAACGTCATTCCTTTGTTCAAAAAAAGGGAATAAGGATAACCCCGGAAATTACAGGCCAATTAGTCTTACGTCAGTGGTGGGCAAATTATTGGAAAGGGCTCTGAGAGATAGGATTTATGATCACTTGGAAAGGCACAGTTTGATTCGTGATAGTCAGCATGGATTTGTGAGGGGTAGATCATGCCTCACAAACCTTACCGAATTCTTTGAAGAGGTGACCAAACACGTGGATGAAGGTCGAACAGTGGATGTGGTATACATGGATTTAAGTAAGGCGTTTGATAAGGTTCCCCATGGTAGGCTCATGCAGAAGGTAAGGAGATATGGGATAGGGGAAATATGGCAGATTGGATTCAGAATTAGCTGACCCTTAGAAGACAAAGGGTGATAGTGGACGGAAAATATGCAACGTGGTGCTCAGTTACGAGTGGTGTACCACAAGGATCTGTTCTGGGTCCTCTTCTATTTGTGATTTTTGTAAATGATTTGGATGAAGGAGTGGAAGGGTGGATTAGTAAGTTCGCGGACGATACGAAGGTGGGTCGCGTTGTGGACAGTGTGGAGGGCTGTTCTAGGTTATAAAGGGACATTGATAGGATGCAGAGCTAGGCTGAGAAGTGGCAGATGGAGTTTAACCCTGAAAAGTGTGAGGTGATTCATTTTGGAAGGAAAAACTTGAAAGCAGAATACAGGGTTAACGGAAAGATTCTTGGCAGTGTGGAGGAGCAGAGGGATCTTGGGGTTCATGTCCACAGTTCCCTGAAAGCTGCTACCCAGGTGGATAGAGTTGTTAAGAAGGCGTATGGTGTGTTAGCTTTCATTAATAGAGGGATTGAATTCAAGAGCCGTGAAGTTATGCTCCAGCTATACAAAAGCCTGGTTCGGCCACATCTGGAGTATTGTGTCCAGTTCTGGTCGCCTCATTACAGGAAAGATGTGGAAGTATTGGAAAAGGTGCAGAGGAGATTTATCAGGATGTTGCCTGGAATGGAGGGAAGGTCTCACGAGGAAAGGTTGAGAGAGCTAGGGCTTTTCTCTTTAGAACGACAGAGGATGAGAGGTGACTTGATAGAGGTGTACAAAATGATCAGAGGTATAGATAGACAGCCAGAGACTTTTTCCTAGGGTGGAGGTAGCTATTATGAGGGGGCATAGATTTAAAGTGAGTGGAGGTAGATATAGGGGAGACGTCAGAGTTAGGTTCTTTACTCAAAGAGTGGTCGGGGCGAGGAATGCATTGCCAGAGAGGGTAGTGGAGTCGGCCTCGTTAGGGGCATTTAAGCAGCTATTAGATAGGCATATGGATGATAGTATAAGGTAGGGGTGGAGGTTAGATAGACCTTAGGATTAGGGTAAAAGTTCGGCACAACATCATGGGCCGAAGGGCCTGTACTGTTCTATGTTCTAATACTCATGGTATGGCCTCACTAAGGCCCTGTATAACTGCAGCAAGACATCCTTACTCCAATACTCAAATCCTCTCGCTATGAAAGCCACCATGCCATTAGCTTTCCTCTGTGCCTGCTGCACCTGCATGCCAACTTTCAGCGACTGTTCCACCATGACACCTCGGTCTCGTTGCAGCTCACCTTTTCCTAAATTGTCACCATTCGGATAATAATCCGCCTTCCTGTTTTTGCCACCAAAGTGGATAACTTCACATTTATCCACATTATATTGCATTTACCAAATAGTTACCCACTCAGCCAGTCTGTCCAAGTCACCCTGCAACCTCTTGGCTTTTTCCTCACAGCACACATTGCCACCCAGTTTAGTGTTGTCTGCAAATGTGGAGATACTGGCTTTCAATTCCTTTGTCCAAATCATTAATGTATATTGTGAGCAGCTGGGGTCCCAGTACTGAACCCTGCGGCACCCCACTCGTCACTGCCTGCTGTTCTGAAAAGGACCCATTTATTCCAACTGTCTGCTTCCTGTCTGCCAACCAGTTCTCTATCCACGTCAATACATTACCTCTGATATCATGAGCTTTAATTTTGCTTATTAATGTCTTGTGTGGGATCTTGTCAAAACCCTTTTGAAAGTCCAGATACACAACATCTACTGATTCAGCCTTGTTCACTCTACTAGTTGCATGCTCAAAAAATTCCAGAAGATTTGTCAAGCATGATTTCCCTTTCATGAATTGATGCAGACTTGGACCGACCTTGTTACTGCTTTCCGAATGCTTAGCTATTACATCCTTAATAATTGACTCCAGCATTCCTCCCACCACTGATGCCAAGCTAACTGGCCTATAATTCTGTTTTCTCTCTCCCTCCTTTTTTAAGAAGTGGGGTAACATTAGCTACCCTCTAGTCCATTGGAACTCTTCTAGAGTCTATAGAATGCTGGAAAATGTTCACCAATATATCCAATGTTTCTAGGGCCACTTCCTTAAATACTTTGGAATGCCGAGCTTAAGGCATTGGGGACTAATAAGGATTTCCTTCAGTTTCTCCTTCATGCTTGACCCTGTGTCCTCTAGCATTTTTGGAAGGTTATTTGTATCCATCTTGCACCATCCCTCAAGCCACGTATTCACCTTAGCTGTCCTGCTATTCCTACTCTGACTAGCGCATGTTACTGGTAGCAATCCCAAGATTTTTAGCATTGAGGTCCTACTTTTTAGGTTAACTCCAACTCCCTAAATTCAGCTTGTAGGACCTTATCCCATTTTTAAAAATCTATATCTCTGGTGCCTAAATGCACCATATTAGCTGTTCATCCTCCCTCACCAGAATGTCCTGCAGCCTCTCTGAGACATCTTTGACCCTTGAACGAGGGAGGCAACATACCATCCTGGACTCCTGTTTGTAGCCGCAGAAACGCCTAGCTGATCCCCTTACAATTGAATCCCCTATCACTATAGCTCTGCACCTCTTTCTCTTGCCCTCCCATGCAGCAGAGCTAAGCATGGTGCCATGAACCTGGCTGCTGCCACCTTCCCCTGGTGAGCCATCTCCCCCAACAGTGTCCAAAATGGTATACCTGTTTTGGAGGGAGATGATCACAAGGGGCCCCTCTACTGCCTTCCTCCTCTTCCTCTATTTGGTGGTCACCCATTCCCTATCTTCCTCAGTAATTTTTAGCTACGGTGTGATCAACTTATTGAACGTGCTATCCACAAATCCCTGAGCGTCACGGATGCTCAAAAGTCAATCCAGCCACAGCTCCAGAACTGTCAACTGATCAGACAAGAGCTGCAGCTGGACACACTTTATGTACATGAAGGAATCAGAGACATTAGAAGGGTCCCTGAAACCACACCACATAGGAGGAGCATGACACGGGTCTGGGATCTCCTGCCATGAATTTATTCTTGAATTAACAACATGAGCAAAGCCAAGAAAGCAATAAGTTAAAGAAATACTACTTATTAGTCACCAGCCACTTACTTACCTGCTGGCTGTACGTTGTGGTTCAATTTCCTTCTACTTCCTCTTTGTTTTGTGCCTGCAGCAGCTGCAGTTGTTTGCTCCTTCAACGGCTACTTCTCCCGGCTTGTTTGCACCCTTTTATCTGGGCCTCCCTCCTCCCTCCTCCCTCCTCCCTCCTCCCTCCTCCCTCCTCCCTAATTTAGCTTAACTATGAGTGCTTCCCTCTGTGCTGGTAGCACTTTAGGCCTGGCTTTTATACCCTTGGCCTGTCCTGCTTCTCTCAACCTTTGCCAGAATCCAGTGCAGTCACTTCTCACTAGCGCCCACTGTTGGATGTCTTTCACTTGGTAAATCTCACTTGGGAAATAAAATCAGACAATGCTGGAAATATGCTGGTCTGCTGACATCTGAAGTTTCATCAGAACTGGGCCTAATGCTATGTTGGTCTTCATTGCAAGGGAATTCAATTATAACAGCAAGGACATCTTGCTACAATTTTATAAGGATCTGCTAAGATCAATCTCAAGTACTTTTTGACCAAAGGGTAGTTAAAATAGCTAATTTTCTTTCCCAAAATATTTGGAGGCTGAGTCAATTGCAATATTCAGAACTGAAACTGATGCATTTTTTTAGTCAATAAATATATCAAGAGCCATAGATTAAAGACGGATAAATAGAGTTCAGGAGCAGCTCATTTATGATTGTTTATAGGTATAGACATTCCATTGTTTAACACTAAACAGGGAGAGAGGGAATGCATGTGTACCAGCCTGTAGAGAAGCAAATAATTGATAGAAGATGATAAGATGTACTGGTAAAGTGAGTGGGCAAAAATTTAGCAGATGGAATATAATCTGGGAAAATGTGAGGTTCTGCACTTGTCAGGAAGTCTAGAGGAGTTGTATATTATTTAAATGGAGAAAGACAGAATAAGAGTCATAGAGAAGGCAAATGAAATGTTGGCCTTTATTTCAAAAGGAATGAAGGACAGAAGTGGGAGATTTTGCTAAAATGATACAAGACTCCAGTCAGATGACATCTTAAATGCTGTGAATAGTTTTGGGCTCCAAGGGAAGGTACACTGGCGTGGGAGGCAGTCCAGAGATGGTTCACTGGGTTGATGCCATGTATGGAGGGGCCTTCTCCTGAGGACAAGTTAAGTAGGTTGGGTTTGTGCTCACTGGAATTTCGGAAAATGAGAGGCGATCTTATTGAAACATACAAGATTCTCAGGGAACTTGAAAGGATAGATATGAAAAAGTTATTTCTCCTTGTAGAACAGCTTAGGACTCAAGGGCATAACCTCAGAATAAGTGGTTGCTCATTTAAGAATGAGGTGAGAAGGAATCTCTTCTCTTGGAGGGTAATGGATCTACAGTATTCCTCATCGCAGAAGGCTCTCACCAAGGGAAAGGAGGATTATGGGGAAAAGGCAGGAAGGTAGAGTTGATGATTATCAGATCAGCCATGATCTCATCACAGGAGATGGGTGAGGTCCTGAATGAATATTTCACATAATATTTACCATGGAAAAATATATGGAAGCTAGGGAACTCAGGGAAATAAATAATGATGTCTTGAAAAGAGTCCAAATTACGGAAAAGGAGGTGCTGGAGATTGTAAAACATGTAGAGGTAGATAAATCCTTGGGACCTGATCAAGTATATCCCAGGACATTGTGGGAAGCTAGGGAAGAAATTGCTGGGCCCCCTGCTGTGATGTTTGTATTATTGATAGCCACGGGTGAGGTGGACGGTGGCTAACGTTGTACCATTATTCAAGAAAGGCTGCAGGGAAAATCCAAGGAGCTGTAGGCTGTTGAGCCTGATATCAGTGGTGGGCAAGTTGATGGAGGGGATTCTGACAGACATAATCTACATGCATTTGGAAAGGCAAAGACTGATTAGAAATGGCAGCATGGCTTTGTGCATGGAAAATCGTGCCTCAGAAACTTGATTGAGTTTTTTGAAGAGGTGACCAAGAAGACTGATGAAGGCAGAGCGGTAGACATTGTCTACATGGATTTTATCAAGGTTTTCAACAAAGTTTCTCATGATAGTAAGGTTAGATCACATAGGATCTAGGGAGAGCTAGTCAATTGGAAACGGAATTGGCTGGACGGTAGGCAACAGGGGGTGGTAGTACAGGACTGTTGTTCTGACTGGAGACCTGTGACCAGTAGTTTGCCACAACCATGAGTGCTGGGTCCACAGTTGTTCATCATTTATATGAAAGATTTGGATGAGAATACCGGAGGCGTGGTTAGTAAGTTTGCAAATGACACCAAAATTGATGGTATAGTGGACGGGAAGAAAGTTATCTCAGAGTACAATGGGATCTTGACCAACTGGGCCAGTGGGCTGAAGAATGGATGATGGAGTTTAATTCAGATAAAAGCAGCGTTGTATTTTGGTAAGACAAACAAGTGCAGGACTTACACAATTAATGGGAGGCCCCTGGGGAATGTTTTCGATCAGAGAAATCTAGGGATGCGGGTACATAGTTCCCTGAAAGTGGTATCACAAGTAGACATGGTGGTGAAGAAGGTACTTGGCACACTTGCCTTCATTGGCCAGACCATTGAGTACAGAATTTGGGAAGTCATGTTATGTCTGTAAAAAATATTGCTAAGGCCACATTTGGAAAACTGTGTACAATTCTGGTCACCCTGCTATAAGAAGGATGTTATTAAAGTGGAAAGGGTGCAAAAAAGATTTACAAGGATGTTACCAAGACTGGAAGGTTTGTGTCATAAGGAGGGGCTGGATAGGACTGGGACATTTTCTTTGGAGCATAGGAGGCTGAGGGGTGATCTTAAAGTGGTTTATAAAATCATGATAAGGTGAATAGGAAAGGTCTTTTCCCCAGGGTAGGGGAGTCCAAAACTAGAGGGCACAGGTTTAAAGTGAGAAGGGAAGGATTAAAAAGGGACCTGAAGGGTAATTTTTTCACACAGAGGGTAGTGCGTATAAACTGCCAGAGGAAGTAGTAGATTGCCATGAGGTCATGTTGCAGCTGTACAAAACTCTGGTGCGGCCGCACTTGGAGTATTACGTACAGTTCTGGTCACCGCATTATAGGAAGGATGTGGAAGCATTGGAAAGGGTGCAGAGGAGATTTACCAGGATGTTGCCTGGTATGGAGGCAAGGTCTTATGAGGAAAGGCTGAGGGACTTGAGGCTGTTTTCGTTAGAGAGAAGAAGGTTAAGAGGTGACTTAATAGAGACATACAAGATGATCAGAGGATTAGATAGGGTGGACAGTGGGAGCCTTTTTCCTCGGATGGTGATGGCTAGCACGAGGGGACATAGCTTTAAATTGAGGGGTGATAGATATAGGGCAGATGTCAGAGGTAGGTTCTTTACTCAGAGAGTAGTAAGGGCGTGGAATGCCCTGCCTGCAAAAGTAGTAGACTTGCCAACTTTAAGGGCATTTAAATGGTCATTGGATAAACATATGGATGATAATGGAATAGTTTAGGTTAGATGGGCTTCAGATTGGTTTCACAGGTCGGCGCAACATTGAGGGCCGAAGAGCCTGTACTGCGCTGTAATGTTCTATGTTCTATGGAGATACTGTTACAATATTTAAAAGATGTTTGGACAGGTACATCAAAAGGAAAGGTTTAGAGGGATATGGACCAAATGCAGGCAAATAGAAATAGTTTCGTTCAAGATACTTGGTTGGCATGGATGAGTTAGGCTGAAAGGCCTGTTTCTGTGCTTTATGATTCTATGACTCCATGACTCGATTTAGTGACGAAGCAGACTTGGGCTGAATGGTTTACTTCTACTTCAATGTCTTTTGGTTTTATGGTCTTAAATTGGCAGGTCGTACAGCAGTCTCCCAAGCACATCTTTTTCTTAACTAGAATTGAGTTCTGAATACGGGTAAAGGCAATGATTCATCTGGGGGTGCAACCATAACCAAGTTCTGATGAAGGGTCTAGGCCCGAAACGTCAGCCTCTCTGCTCCTATGATGCTGCTTGGCCTGCTGTGTTCATCCAGCTCTGCACCTTGTTGCCTCTTGTTCCTAATACCGTGCCTGTCTCAGCTATACGAGGTAGGGTGGGATGGAAATGAAGAAGACTGGAAAAGCATTAGTGGTAATAGGTTAGATAATCGGTAGAAAAAGGGTTGCAATCAGAATTTAGGGAGCTAGGTAGACAATTAGTGAAAAGGAATTTAAAAGCAATAATCTCTGGATTATTCAAAGACACAAAACTATGTGGGATGATGAGATGTGTGGAGAATGTTGAGATGTTTCAGTGTGATATAGAAAAGTTGAGAGAGTGGATAAATGCATGGAAGATGAAATATAAAGTGGATAAACATGAAGTTATCCACCTTGGTAGCAAAAACAGGAAGACATTATTATCTGAATGTCGATAGATTGGTAAAGGGAGAGGTGCAATGAGACCTCCACGTCCTTGTAAACCAGTTGCTGAAATTTAGCCCGCAGGTGCAGCAAGCAGTGAAGAAGGCAGATGGTATGTTGGCCTTCATAGCAGAGGATTCGAGTACAGGAGCAGGGACGTCTTGCTGTAATTATACCGAGCATTTGTGAGACCACACCTGGAGTACTGTGAGCAGTTTTGGTCTTCTTATGTGAGGATGGATGGTCTGGCTATGGAGGGAGTGCAGCAAAAGTTTACCACGCTCATTTGAAGACAGACAGGTTTGATTAGGACTGTATCCAGTGGAGTTTATAAGAGCGGAAGGGATGTGGGAGATTGGGGGTATGGCTGGGGGCTGTTTAAGTGGGATGTCAAGGAAACCAGTAAAATTCTAACAGGACTAAACAGGCTAACACAGGAAGGATGTTCCTGATGTCTGGGGCATCCAGAGCCAGAGGTCACAGTCCAAGCAAGTGGCGTAGGCTATTTAGGATTGAGATGAGGAATATTTTCACCCAGAGTGTCATGAACTTGTGGAATTATATACTGCAGAAAGTGCTTGAAGGTGAAACATTGAATTTTTCATCATGGAGTTCGTTATAGTTCTTAGTGCTAAAGAGATCAAAGGGTATGGAAAGAAAGTGGGAACAGGGTACTGAGTTGAATAACTAGTCATTATTGAATGGCAGAGTGGCTCAAAGAGCTGAATGGGCTACTCCTGTTCCTTTTTCCTATTTTTCTCTTTCTACGACCATGCATGAGTGAGCATTGGCATATATCTGTGGATGGAGCAGTTGAATGTGTGGCTAGACTCATAGTCATATTCATTTATTTCGTTTGTGCTGTCAACTCATCTACCTTATTACAAATGAAGCAGCATTCAGATGGAGAGCATTATGCTTTGACTTTTATCGTTATTAATGGAATTCTAATTTCTGTTGCACTATTCTGCTTATATTTTTTGCCCTTCATGCTTTGATTACCATGTGATTCTTCATTACCTACACTTCTGCTCTCTCATTTCTTTTTGATGTTTTAAAGTCCCCTTTAATTGAACCCTCCTCCACTAATTAGTTTAAATTCATAACTAAAACCATTGTCTATGCTCCATCAGGATCCAGGACATTATTCCCAGGATGGTCCAAATAGTGCCAGTAGAGTGTTCTCTCTTTCCCCAATCTAGTGCCAGTGCCTTATGAATTGAGTTACTTTTCTCCCACACTAATCTTTGTGCCATGTATTTACCTCTATAATCTTATTTATCCTGTGCAATTTGCATGCAGCTTAGGTAGTAATTCAGAGATTATTACTTTTCATGGTTCTGATTTTTAAATCAAACCCTGAGCTGCTCATAATCCTTTGGTAGAACCTCTTTCCTAGCCCCACCTATGTCATTGGTAATTTTGTTGACCATGGCAACTGACCCCATTCCTTTCCATTCTAGTTACTCTCCAGCCCACAAAAGATGTCCTGCACCTCGGCACCAGGTAGGTACCACAGCCATCGTGACTCTGTATGTACTGTGGACAGCGGTATTTATTCAACCATCTCCAAATACTGTCACATTTCTCTTTTCTCCCTGTCCCCACCCGCGCCCCCCATTTGAATGGTACTCTGTACTATGGTACTTTGGTCAGTTTGCTCATCCTCCTTGCAATCTGCCAAGAACACCTTTGGTTACGTCTGCTTCACAGGGATGAATATGATCAGTTTGTCATGCCTAATGACTTTGTTAACACTGCTTTAGACCAGGATTTGTCTTCCACCTGGAAAAATGTTTGCATTTCACATTCAGGTATTCTGATTAGAGACTTCTTCACTCCATAGTGAGGAAGAGCCTGATTAATGCGATTGCCTTTTGAAGGCCCTCACATTACTCACAAGTAGAACCTGCACTCTCAGACAGTACGGAAAAAACACTTACTCCACTCACTTCAGTATGTTTGTAGCCCACTCTCCATTGTATGTTAACAATTTGCATGAGGCCGGAAGACAATGCAGGTTGTCCTTGGTATAGTGGGTCACAGGCTCAGCCTGATCATCACAGAGTTTCCTTGAACATATATGTTTCTTCCTTCCTACCATCCCATTAACCGCATTCAGTGCTGAGCTTCCGCACATTCCCACTCAACTTTTCCTTTCAGTCTTCATCTCCCAACATTACTCCTTATCCCCAGCCCAACAGTTTAGCAATGGCAACCATTATGCTGCATCAAAGGTTGTGACTGTCAATGACTGCCTGTCCCACGGTAATCCATGCAATATCTTACATGTTAAGTTACCCCCTTTAAAGTGATTGTCCCCACTGAATCTCAGCATGCTGCCTTCAATCCCCACTACGGATCTCCCCCGGCTGCTACCACTGTTCTCTTAAAATACCAATCAGAATTAATTTAGAAATTCACAATAGGCTGTGTAATTTCTAATATTAACGTTATGTTGGAATAATTATTTTCTGTTCAATATATCATATTAAATCACTGCTTCAGAAAGAACAATGGCAAAGGAAACAAAAATTGTTGATAGGGTAAATCTTCAAACTTTTAGAAGAGCATAATAGTTATATGCTCCGCTCAATTTTCTTCCAACTGCCTCTCACAAAGTTGAAAGTCACCTTCATTGACAAAAATAGCTCTCAGTAATGTTGTGATCTTCTAATGATTTAATGGGATTAGTCCTAATAGCAAAGTACATATTTAATGTTCTCTAAAGTATTGACAAAGATCTGTAGCTCGGGTTGTGGATGAGGTTGTTGACTTGCTCGCCGAGCTGGCTTGTTCTTGTTCAGACGTTTCGTCACTATGCTAGGTGATATCATCAGTGGAGCCTCCTTCTACAAGCAGAGTAGAATAACATCGCTTCATCAGAGGCTCATTTAATGTTATTTTTATCTGATGTTATGGAAACTTGACAGAATAATGTAAAATAATTTAGAACTTCGTTGTTATGATGCTTGTTTAAAGCCACAACAATTTGTCTTCAAAGATGGCCTTGATCTCTTGCTCTGCAGGTCCATGAGCCACTTGCCCATTCTCGCTCAGATCTTTCCAACAAAGCTTCATACACATTTCAAGAACGGTATCTCATTTTCCTCCAGGGGCTCCTGCAGCCATCTGGTCTGAACACTGACTTCTGCAAAACTAGCCCTTAGCTGTCTTCACATTCTTTGTCGGATTTCTCTCATTTACATTTGACTGCGTCTCCTTCTATTTCAAAACAATTCTCATTTACTGATGCCTTTTTAGCAATATGATTAGAATGACCTTTTCAGACAATCCAATGTTTTACTTTAACATTTTATCAATTTTTAAAAAATATCTGTTTTGGCTATTAAACCTAACAGCTGCTTCTTTTGAATAACAGCTGGCATCTCTGTATATAAGCAAAGTACAAAAGATGCTGGAAATCTGACATAAAACAAAAAAAAAAGTACTGGAGAAACTCTGTTTCTCTCTCCACAGATGCTGACAGAGTTAACTCTTCAAGTCCCTTATGACTCTTCTTTTGCTAGGAATTGGTATCTTGATACTTGTGTCCTTTTACCTGTGGTTCCTTTCTCCACTTGTTCATTTTGTCAGTGCTATGAAGAGGAGATCCTGCCCTCTGTTCTTTAAAAATTAATTCATTGGACATCGGTGTTGCTGGTTGGGCCAGTGTTTATTGTCCATTCATAGTTGCCCTTGAGAAAGTGGTGATGAGCTGTCTTCTTGAACCGCTGCAGTCCATGTGCTGTAGGTAGACCACAATGTCATTAGGGAGCATATTCCAAGATTTTGACCCAGCAACTGTGAAGGAATTGTGATATAATTCCAAATCAGGATGATAAATGGCTTGGTGGGGGAATTACAGGTGGTGGTTTTCCCATGTATCTGCTCCCCTTGTTCTTCTAGATGGAAGTGGTTATGAATTTGGAAGGATTTTTGATGAATTTATGCAGTGCATCTTGTGGATGGTTTATGTGCAAGTTCTAACATTCCTGTATGAAGTTCTACTGGTCATGCCATCACCAGCACCATAATTCGAGGCTCACAACATGTGTATACCAGCATTTTCTAACAGCATTTTTCACTGGCTAGTGGGTATCTTCCATCAAGTAGCTGCAAAATGCTGGTTACCTGCAGTGTGTGAGATTGAGGGATTTTGAGGTTTAAAAAAAAACCTCTTTTTAGTTAAAATAGCTAAGTTCTGAATTCTTAATTTATAACAATGGTTCCAAAGGCAAACAAAAAGCTCAACACCTATCATGACCAAGTAACCTGCCTGATAGGCACCACATACACAAACGTATTCCACCACAGATGCTCAGTAGCAGCAGTGTGAACCATCTAAACGATAACTGCAAAAATTCATCAAGGCTCCTTAGACAGCACTTTCCAAACCCATGACCACCACTATCTAGAAGGAAAAGGGCAGAAGATACATAGGAGCAGCACAACCAGAAATTCCCCTCCAAGCGACCCGCTATCTTGTCTTAGAAACATGTCACTATTTCTTCAGGGTCACTGGGTCAAAATCCCAGAACTCCCACCCATTGGCATTGTGGATTTACCTACAGCACATGGTGGTTCAAGAAGGCAGCTCACCACCACCTTCTCATGGGCATCAAGAGATGGGCAATAGATGTTGCCTCAGCCAGTGATGCCTATATTCTATGAATGAATGAAAGGCAACATTGTTCTATCTAATAAACAACAGATATAAGTAACCAGTATTTATTAATCAAGTTGAAGTTATTAAGCAAGATTTTATAAATTATTAACAAAAACAAAGAGTGAAGTCAACATGGAAATTTCTTATCCTTCAAGGTCCAGTCATCCTTGAATATTGCAAGCACAGGTGATGTCTTTCTTCTCTAGTCTTTGAAGTGCTGTTACATTGAACTGTGTCTCAGAAGAATGATACTACAAAAGCCAGGCTCCTAATGGCATTTCCCACTGGCTGGTGGGTATCTTCCATCAAGTGGCTGCAAAATGCTGGTTATCTGCAGTGTGTGAGATTCTGTGTTTTAAACTTGTATCACTAATTCTGATGCTTGACCATTCCTTATTAGGAAATTGTTTGAGTTAACACTTTACACTTGCTTAAGTAGGAGGGTCAACTTGTGTCATCCCATCTCTGTAAGTGAGTCATGCTGACTACACAAATGTCCATCTCTTGTGCCTTAGACCACAGCAATTAACATTGCATTATGTGATGGAATTACATGCCATTTTAGATGACAGAGAAATTGCACGAACAATGCTGCATTGCCCTAACAATATAAAGCAATTAAGAACAAATGTTTCTAGAAAATTTCAAGGTTGTCCTTCTGAATTATAGATGTTCTGTTTAACAATTATGGTTAGTTCATCAAGTCAGTCAGCAAACTAAATCTTACCAAAACAAAGCATGATTCTTTTTTATATATGGGTGTCATACTTACTACAAGCTGCTATTCGAGCTTTATCTTACTTCTTTAAGATGAGAAACAAATAAAAATCATTGAATTGCACCTTGTGTAATTAAGACAAACACAACTGCTTAACCCAAAGTCTTTGGCCTCTTTAGGTTATTAGCCAGGAGGACCAGTTTCTCACAAGGAGCTGCCCTGTTCGTTGTCTAATAGCAGAAATTTAAAATAAACTTTTTAAAAAGATAGCTTAGGCCAAATTGTAAAGTGTCACTTCAAATCAAGATATTAGCCTAAAAATTATTAGCATTATTAAAAGCATATAAGTGGACCTGGCAATGTACTACAGGTGAGGTGACTAAGTGGCTAAAAATCTGCGACATAAATTACTTTGCAAATTCTGGCACAGAGGACTACTAAGCATATTAAGTAAAAACAAGTTGAAATGAGAGCAGTTACCATCTGTCTTCCTCTATGGCAGAGGCCAGACAACACCAGTTATAGTCCAACAGGTTTATTTGGAATCACACAAGCTTTTCGAGCACAGCCTCTTCGTCAGGTGCGGTGCACTCACCACTCCAGTCCAACACCAGCATCTCCACATCGTGTCTTCCTCTATGGAGAGACCTAGGGCCTGTCTTGACTACTTCCTAAAGTATATTGCGACCTTCCAAAAGCAGGAATCAATGAAGTTCAATAATATAAGCATAATGGAGAGAAATTTGCTATGGTCCTGCACTCCTCCCATACAGCCACTATCTACCTGTGATATGCAGGGATAAATGTATGGCCTCAAAATGAAAGAGGAGAGGCAATTATAGGTCAGTCACCATCATTTTGTCTGTTTTTAGGCAAGATTATGGAGGGGAATCCAGTCCAGAATCTAATCTGGATCAAGAGCCACTTTCTTTCTCTTTCCAGTGCTCATCAGCTGCTGTGAATTTTCAGTAATTCTTCACCTAACATTGATTCGGTCAACATTGTTTCATTATAAATAAGCTGAAACATAGGGAATGTATAGCATTTAACATACGACATTTGTGATTACACCATTTACTTGACATTTTTGCTGATTGTTTCAACTTTCTGGTAGGTGTCATTACAGTGAAAATAGATTTCAGTTTTTTTTTAGTAAGAGTTCAGTTACAAATGTAATCGAATAAGTCTGGTAAAATTTTAATATCTTGGAAGTTGATCTACAGGCCAAGTATTGGCACTTACGCTCAAACTGCAAATTCACCAGCACTGCAGAGCCTGTAGAGAGAATCTATACTCTTATCTTGTCAGTGCAACAAACAGTTTTCTGCCCAATGTATAATGAGGACCAATGGTGGGGAGACAGGTCCAGAGAACTGCAGTGGACTTGGCTCCTGTGTGCACAACAACTCTTGCTGATTCACGCTGAGACCATTGTGGTAACCGATCAGTCCCAGAATAACATCTCCTTAAGAACATAAGAACTAGGAGCAGGAGTAGGCCATCTGGCCCCTCGAGCCTGCCCCGCCATTTAATAAGATCATGGCTTTGAGACTCAGCTCCACTTACCCGTCCACTCACCATAACCCTTAATTCCTTTACTGTTCAAAAATTTATCTAGCCTTGCCTTAAAAACATTCATCGAGGTAGCTTCAACCACTTCACTGGGCAGGGAATTCCACAGATTCACAACCCTTTGGGTGAAGAAGTTCCTCCTGACCTCAGTCCTACATCTGCTTCCCTTTATTTTGAGGCGATGCCCTCTAGTCCTAGTTTCACCTGCTAGCGGAAACAACCTCCCTGCCTCCACCTTACCTATTCCCTTCATAATCTTATATGTTTCTATAAGATCTCCCCTCATTCTTCTGAATTCCAATGAGTATAATCCCAGTCTACTCAGTCTCTCCTCATAATCCAACCCTCTCAACTCTGGAATCAACCGAGTGAATCTCCTCTGCACCCCCTTCAGTGCTAGTATATCTCTTCTCAAGTAAGGAGACCAAAACTGCACACAGTACTCCAGGTGTGGCCTCACCAGGACCCTTTACAGCTGCAGCATAGCCTCCCTGTTTTTAAACTCCATCCCTCTAGCAATGGCAGACAAAATTCCATTTGCCTTTTTAATCACCTGCTGCACCTGCAATCCCACCTTCAGCGATTCATGCACAAGGACACCCAAATCCCTCTGCACAGCAGCGTGCTGCAATTTTTTACCATTTAAAACATAGTCCATTTTGCTGTTATTCCTACCAAAATGGATGACCTCACACTTATCAACATTGTACTCCATCTGCCAAACCTTTGCCCACTCACTTTGATTATCTATATCCCTCTGCAGACTTTCAGTGTCTTCTGCACACTTTGCTCTACCACTCACCTTAGTGTCATCTACAAATTTTGACAGACCACATTTAGTCCCCAACTCCAAATCATCTATGTAAATTGTAAACAATTGCGGTCCCAACACTGATCCCTGAGGCACACCATTAGCCACTGACCGCCAACCAGAAAAACAACCATTTACCCCTACACTTTGCTTTCTACCGGTCAACCAATCCTCTATCCATGCCAATACATTACCTGTAATACCGTGCAACTTTATCTTATGTAGCAGCCTTTGGTGTGGCACCTTGTCAAATGCCTTCTGGAAATCCAGATACACCAAATCCACAGGTTCCCCATTGTCCACCATGCAAGTAATGTCCGCAAAGAATTCCACCAAATTAGTTAAACATGACCTTCCCTTCATGAACCCATGCTGGGTGTTCCCAATGGGACAATTTATATCCAGATGTCTTGCTATTTCTTCCTTAATGATAGATTCAAACATTTTCCCCACTACCGAAGTTAAGCTAACTGGCCTATAGTTACCTGCTTTTTGTCTACTTCCTTTTTTAAACAGTGGCATCACATTGGCTGTTTTCCAATCTGCGGGAACCACCCCAGAGTCCAGTGAATTTTGCTAAATAATTACTAGTGCATTTGCTATTTCCCCCATCACCTCTTTTAGTACCCTGGGATGCATTTCATCAGGGCCAGGAGACTTGTCTACCTTTAGCCTCATTAGCTTGCCCAGCACTGCCTCCTTAGTGATAATGATAGTTTCTAGGTCCTCACCTGCTATAACCTTCTTGCTATTAGTTTTTGGCATGTTGTTCCAGGAATCAATTAAGAAAAGATCTGAAAACTCAAAAGGAAAGATTAAAACAAGTAAATTTACCAATGCAATAACTGGATTTTTCACTCCCTCTTGATGATAACCAATATTTTCATAGTTCCTGTGGGTAAATCTGGAAAGAATGGAACTCCAATTTATATATTAATTCTTATGTCAAAATCAGATATATTGTTTTGTTTAAAGGCACACATTACAAGAATGCAAATTTCAAGGCAAGTAAAGATTTTTTCTAGTTTTTCTTTGTACAAAACAAGTGATAATTGACATTGTTGAAATAATTTCTCGCTCAACTGAGCTTGCAACCTTTGTGAATAAGCAAGTTTCAACTCCAGATGGTGAGGGTATCATATATTTAAAAGAATTTTAAAACAAAGCAAAACTACTTCTTAAATGTCATTTATTTGAGTAAATTAGTTAAATTAGAATGAGAAAGTTTTGACAATGGCAGGTTCACTTATGTGGAGAATAAGTACAGATAAACCAATTCTCAAGGTGCCCCCAATCAGTTATCGAGGGCTTAATAACCAGAGCACAGAAGCAAACTTAAGAGTTAGGTCAAAATTACTCAATGCGTCATAGAGGTCCACAGCACAGAAAAAGGCCCTTCGGCCCATTGAGTCTGGGCCAATCAAAAACAACCACCTAACTATACTAATCCAATTTTCCAGCACTTGGCCCATAGTCTTGTTTGCATTGGCATCACAAATGTACATCTAAATTGTTTTTTAAATATTATGAGGGTTCTTGTCTCTACCACCCTTACAGCAGTGAGTTCCAGATTCCCACCACCCTCTGGGAGAAAATGTTTTTCCTCATTTCCCCTCTAAATCTCCTGGCCCTTACCTTAAACGTATGCCTCCTAGTCTTTGATCCCTCCACCAAGGAGAAAGATTTCTTCCTATCTACCCTGTCTGTGCCCCTCATAATTTTATACATCTCAATCTTGCCCTCCTTTAGTCTCCTCTGGTCCAAGGAAAACAACCCTAGTCCATCCAATGTCTCTTCAAAACTCTTCAGCCCAGGCAACATCCTGGTAAATCTTCTCTATACCCTCTCCAGTGCAATTGCATTCCTCTTATAAGGTGGATTCCAGAACTGCACACATACTCTAACTGTGGCCTAATCAACTTTTTATACAGTTACAGCATAACCTCTCCGGTTTTAAATTCTATGCCTCAGCTAATAAAGGCAAGGATCCCATATGCTTCTAAGCCATTTATCTACCTGTCCCAATACCTTGAGTCAGGAGTGGGCATGCATACCAAGTCCCTCTGATTCTCAGTGTTTCCCAATGTCCTACTGTTCATTATGTATTCCATTACCTTGTTTGTCCCACCCAAGTGCATCAACTCACACTCATCTGGATTGAATTTGATTTGCCACTGATCAGTCTCCCGACAAACCCATCTATATCCTCTTGTATTCTAAGGCTATCCTCCTTACTACTTACCATTCCACCAATTTTCATATCATCTGCAAACTTCTGATCAACTTTTCTACATTCAAGTGGAAATCATTTATATAAACCACAAACAGCAAGGGCCCCAACACTGATCTCTGTGGAACCCCTACTGGACCCAGGCTTCCACTCCAAAAACACCTCTCAAACATCATCGTCTGTTTACTGTCACTCAGCAAATTCTGGATCCAATTAACCAAATTTCCTCAGGTCCCATGGGCTCTTATCTTTAATATCATACTCCCATTCAGGACCTTATCAAAAGCATTAGTGAAGTCCAAGTAGACCGCACAAAAGCCCTCATCAACATAACTGGTTAGCTCTTCAAAAAATTCAATCAAGTTGGTCAGACATGACCTGTCCTTGACAAAACCATGCAGACTATTTTTGATTAATCCCTGCCTCTCCAAATGCAGATTAATGCTGTCCCTCAGAATTGCTTCCAATAGTTTCCCCACCATTGAGTTCAGACTGACCAGCATATGGTTTCCTAGTTTATTTCTTGCTCCTTTCTTGAATAATATCCTGCAGTCCCTTCTCCTATGGCCAGGGAGGAATTGAAAATTATTACCAACACCTCTGTTATGTCTTTTCTTACCTCACTCAACAGCCTGAGATGCATTTCATCAGGCCCTGGAGATTTATTTCCTTTTAAGCCTGCCAGACCACTCAGAACCTCCTGTCCTTCTCCTTGATTTCTGTACCTACATCATCTCTCTCACTAGTGAACACTGACAAAATATTCATTTAGAACTCTACCTATAGCCTCTGGCTCCATGCACAAATTACCAAATTAATGGGGCCTACTCTTTCTCTTGTTATCCTTTCATCCTTAATTTGTAAAATAACTTAGGAGTTTCATTTGTTTTATCTGCCATTATTCTTTCTTGCTCCTTTTTGCTCCTCTGATTTCCTTTTTAAGTTTCCTTTTGGTCATTGTGTAATCCTCTAGGTCTTCTGCTGTTTGAACCCCACAGTATGTGCCGTAAGTCTCCTTTTTTTCTCTTTATCTAACCCTGTATACCCTTGATTTGTTGTCCCCCCCCCCCCATGTTTTTATTTTGTGTAGTTTCAGTGATTTGAAAGAAGATAAATCAAGATGTATGGGATAACACAATAGGTATCACACATAGTTTTAAGATTAAAGACTTTTTGGGGGAAAAAATGACATTTTTAAGATTCAGGAGGAAACTAGAGGCAAATTACGATTTTATTTTAAAAAGACTTTTTGTTAAGATCTTAATGACTTTAAATCCATTTTTGAACATAATATTGATCACCCAAAGTAGAAATATTTAAATTATTGGTTTGCTATCAGGAGTAACTGAATACAAAAAGAGGAGAGATTTAATCATCTAATCTATTGGTCAATTTTCATTTATTTTATTTAATTTTATTCTTAATGGAAGTATTGTTGAGAGACATTTTTTCAGGAGCTTTGCTATTTACGATGGTTTCATAAGCTTTTGAACTTTTTCATTAGATATATTATGATATTTCCACATTGATCAAAATTATCTCTCTTGTATGTTTTTAAAGGTAGTGATACATCTTGGGTTCGAGAGGCCACCTCATCTTATTGGAGACTTCATCCTCAAATATGTGATTAAAAAATAACTTTCATCAGTTAGGGTGATGTGAAGATCTTGCTCTTCCATTTCAAAATTGAAATATATCTATTCTATAATGAAATGGCATAATGTCTGAAGAAGCAATAAATTAAAGACAACAGGCTGAATCTTCCCATATTTTAGCTCTAAATATCAATTTTGGAGCATTTCACAAGAGTTTCCATCCCTAAGCCCTCGCAAATTTTCTTGTGCAATTCTCTGCTGTTCCACGCATTAACTGATCCCATCTCTTGAGAGAGAAGCAGAATGAATACTTCAGGTCCAATATAACTCTTCTTAAGCTCAGAACTGGTATTTTGGTACTTGTGTCCATCACCTGTAGTCTTTTCCTACCTTTGTTCATTTTATCGATACTACGCCCTCCATTTTCTCTTCAAGTTCTGACATCTCGGGATGGGGTTTTATTGCCACATCTCCACCAATATCATAATTCCAGGCCTACAAATTATGTACACCAAGCTCCTTCTCGCTGGCTGGAGAGAGTCAGCCATCAAGAGATAGCAAAATGCTGGTTAAGGACACTGCTCTTATGCAATCATGTGGTCAACAGCAGTGGAGGTGCTTGCTGGTGCCAGGTCCCTGTGACATTCACTCCATTAGTGCCATATTTAAGCCATAGCTGCACACCAGTACAAACATTGCAAGTCAGGAACTGACCTGTGAAGTTGTTATTCATTGACTGTTGATTTGTTGTTATTCCAAAGCCAAGCTGCCCTGTTTAGACCTGGAAACAAATGCAGCTTTTTCTGAAGAAGGGTCCCGACCTGAAATGTCAACTTTCCTGCTCCTCTGATGCTGCCTGGCCTGCTGTGTTCCTCCAGCTCCACACAGTGTTATCTCTGATTCCAGCATTGGCAGTTCTTGCTCTCTCTCAGCTTTTTAGTCTGTTTTTTTCTTTGTTTTTCCCATTGTTTACTAGAGATTAACATTAACAACTGCTTGAGGGCTTCAAGCACCTGATTCTCCCACATTCAAAAATGACAACATGTTATATTATGATGGGTATTAGAGAAAGAATACCACTTCTGTACTAACATTGCATGGCACTAAGGAAGGGCAGCTTTTGTAGCTTCACTAATGCATTTGCTGCTGAAACTACAGTCAATCAGGCAGGTAATGATTTAAAGTGGTAACATACTTACGAATGTGAGACTCTATTTACAGGGAGGAGCCATCCATTCCATCCTCTGAAGGTTTACTTTTTCTTTTCCGTCAACACTGCATCAAGGTGTAATCTCAAGCATGCAACTGGATTGAGCAGACCCTGCCCTAAAGTGGAACCTATTGGTCTTGGAATTCTGTCCAGATGACCCCAGTGCATTTGTGGCCAGAGGACCCAGACATGCTGAGTTCAGATGTAGGTTTACCTTCCTTGGCTTCAGCTTCCATAGGGCTGAGGGTCATAGGCAGAGTGTACACACTTTATAGGCCTGGAATTATGACACAGGTGACAATACAGATCAGTTGGAATTGGAGTGTCGATTAAATCCTGTCTGACTTGTCGCATGCAATACTGCAACACTCCATGATTTGAAGGCGATGTTTTTCAAGCTCAATGTCTTCATCTGACTCCTCAGAAGACTGTCACTGCTCTCCCTGCTCCTGAGCGTTCATCACATTTTCTCTTTGCCTACTCCAGTTGTGCAGAAGACAACATGTAAGGATCATGTGATACATTTTGTCTGGAGTTAACTGCGAGGCCAGCCTAAATTGATCCAAGCATTGGAAGTCATCTTGAGCAGGCATATGGTCTGCTGCATTGTGGTCCTTGTGGAAGAATGTGTTGTATTCTATTTCTGCTCAGCCTCAATTGGGAGATTGAAAAATGGAGACATCAGCCATTACTGTCCTCCTTGTTTCCTAGCTACCATCCTTATGAGTCAGCAGGCCCTTGGCATGAAGCAAAATCATGAGAGTTCTCGTTGGAGGAAAAAACAGTGAGTCTGTGAATCCTTAACCTTCAGAATTTCTGCGTAACCTAAAGGAATCTTCTGCTGGGATATGTTCTCGTGGAGGCTGTTTGGAAGCCACTGCGGGTTGCCGCTATTCCTGGGCTTTCTGGTGAATTTGTTCCTCCTCAGTTTCTTTTCACTTTCATTGATCAGTAACCGTGGCAACAATAATCACAACATGTTGATTCCGTTCTGCACACTTGATGTCCTCACTTATGCCCACAACCCTCCCCCACCAACCTCCACTGATGCTTAGTGCTCAAATCCTTATGGCCCAGACCCAGAAGGACTTGCGGCTGATTTCGGTGCAGCTCCCCAACTGACTTTGTGGTATTCCCCAGACTGTTTGGGCTTGATCTGCATGACTTGAATGGCCCAGTCCCTGAATTGTAATGACATGGATTCCTAGATTCCGAACGCACCAAGTAACTGATTGTCCATAGCCAACTTTCTGGTCTGAAATCAAATCTACACGAACTATGGTAGACCCCCTGACTGACTATATTCTCTCATGTGGATTGAGGACTACTCCCTCAGACTTTCGGACATGGGCATTTAGGTGAAGCACATATAAAGCAACTGCCATATAAGCTGCTGGCACATGCTAAAGGTGTGATATTGACAGTACCATAGAGAACATGTCTGTCCCCTTGAATGTTCAGTACTGGCAAGCATGACAAGATTGCCTGCACTGAAAGGCAGGTAAGACAGAACGATTGTGAACCTGTAGGTTTTTAATGAAGTGGCAATGGGCAAAAAGGCAAGACAGTGATGTTGTGAGCATCCAAGTAAACTAATGCTGTACAATCTTACGGAAAGTGGCTTTGGAGTACCAGTGCAATATAAAGTGCCAGTGAACTCCAAAATGCAACAGTGAAGTGCTGAGAGATAGTAGGAACTGCCAATGCTGGAGTCTGAAATAACAAGGTGTGGAGCTGGAGGAACACAGCAGGCCAGGCAGCATCAGAGAAGCAGGAAAGCTGACATTTCAGGTCTGGACCCTTCTGCAGAAATGGGGGAGGGGAAAGGGGCTCTAAACTAAATAAAGAAGGAGGGTGGTGATAGAAGGTGGATAGTGGAGCAGATAGGTGGGAGAAGTGTAATGCTGAACTTTATTTTAAGTTAGTCTAAGATGAACGATGACATTTTGGTGAGACTAGTGCTTTGCTAATACCGACATCCATGGATGGAAGGTGGATGCAGTTGCTGCCCATGGATTGTGCCCTGAGACATTGGGGATGATGGTTAAAAATAGAGGCCTAGCCCTGAGAAATTTGGGAATAATGAACAGTAAGCAGGCCTGGCTTCTTTATGTTGGAAATCATAGCCAATAAGGAAGTATGGCCTTGACTCATTGGGGAATAGCGGCCATTAAGGAGGCCTGGTCCTGAGACATTGGGGAATGATGGCTGATATAGAGGGCTGAAAGAGACGCCAATGACCTGCAGCCACCAGGTAACTGCTCTGACTTTCAAATTGAGAATTGGTACCATCCAGTTATTCACTGGTACCTGAGAATAGCAGCCAGCATATAAATGGGAAATGATTAGACAATAATAAGATGCAAATAAGGTCCTCTCCACTCACTGGCAGGATTCTCATCTGGCTGTTGAAATTTTAAATTGTACTTGTTTTCTCAGATGTGCCCAACCCCAGCTAATTAAATGCTTTGCTCACTTCCTACCTCACCGTCTCTGGGGTTACCGAAATTATGCCCAAAGCCTGATGTTTCATTTATGGTGCATGTATATCATTCGGGTACATAAATCTATTGCTGGTAGAAGATGATGAACATTCCTGATGAAAAGTCGCAGATCTGACAGGTTAACTCTGTTAATCTCAGACACTACCCTGGTCTTCTGAGGATTTCCAGCATTTTGCTTGTGTTATGTTAAAATCATATCCTAACTTTATTCACTATACGTGGTGTAGAATACAATGTATCTTTCTTTGGATGATATGAACTGAATTACTTAGGAGATTTTAATTTAACCCTAATAAAGTACTCTTCAAAATACCACAATGTTTGAATAATTGTTATTGCTGACCCATTAATAGAAATACAATATAAGTGTTTTGCTGTCAGTATTTATCTTGGAAAGTTGAATGCTTGGAAATTACTTTTGATGACAGGAAGAGAAATAATATTTAGAGACGTGTAGTACAGGGATTTTGCAATAACTTGTATTCTGGAACTTATTAATATTGCTTGATTTCATTTCACTCATGTAAGCATATTTATCTGTGAAGCAACTCTCCTGCTCGTCAAATATGTATGATATATAAAGCTAGCTTGCGTTATTTCGTGATTATACATGAGGTGTAGGAACAGATTTGTGCAGGTTGCTGAAATGGCTGATAAACAGCAAGATAGTTGCAATTTTCCTTGCTTGAAACAATTAATGTTGGGAGTGACGAAACAGCATCCAATGCCAATGAATGTAGTAATAATAATTTCACTAATTGATCCTCACTGATTCATCTCACAGGGCTTCTTAACAAGCCCATTCTAGTCAGTCAGAAAATCCCTTGAACATGGGCTTTTGTGGTTCAGTGGTAGTGTCTACCTCTAGATTAGGTCTGGGTTCAAGTTCCACCTATCACAGAGTGTTGTCATAACATGTCAGAATAAGCTGATTTAAAAAAAAAACCCTTGAACCAGAAAGCCTCACTGAAATGCAAAAAAAAAACGGAATCTGATGATTCAAATCTTGTCATAATTTTAATCCTGTGGATTTGCCTTTGGTGCCTGAAATCAGCATAAGAACATAAAAACTTGAAGCAGTGTTAGGCAATTCAGCCCCTTGGCTCTGCTTCTGCATTTAATACAATCATGGTTGATCTCATCTCTGCCTCAACTCTGCTTTCCTGCCTGCTCCCCATGGACCTTTAATCCATCACAAATGAAAAAGTCTGTCTATAAGGCTAGATGCGTCTAAGAACCAGCCCAGCAGTTTAATTTCAATCAAAAGCAGAAACTGCTGGAGAAACTCAGCAGGTCTGGCAGCATCCGTGGACAGGAAAGAGAGTTAATGTTGTGCATCCAGTGTCTGTTTTTGTTTTGGATTTGCAGCATCCGCAGTTCTTGTTTTAAGAGTTTAATTTCAATAACGGTGAACCTTTGAGAGGTGGTAATTCAGAACAAATTCAACAATGATTTATGCAAATAAAGATCAATTAAGGAAAAAAACAGACATTCAACAGCAAATCATGTTAAATTAACTTGCTTGAGTTTATTAATGAGTTAACAGGGAGTTCATTGGGATGGTGTGTTTGTGTGGTATACGTGACTTCCAAAAGGCTTTTCGGTAAAGATTCAACACATGGAATTAATGGGGGAGTAGCAGCATAGATACAACATTGGCTGACTAACTGAAACAGGAAATGGTTGTTCTTTTACTGGAGGTATATGTTGAAGTTCCTCAAAAGTCAATGTGAGGACACTGTTTTTCTTGATATATATTAAAGAAATAGATTTGAATGTGCAGAGCAGAATTACAGTACAATGGAAATATTTGGAAGTATTGTAAACTACAGAGAGGAGAGTGTTAAACTTTCAAAGAATATAGCCATAACCATAGAAAGAGAGACAACTACCATGGGAAATTTATTTCAGTTAATTATACTTCATAAGGCTCTCACTGATGGATTACGAGCTCCCCGTGTTTATACCCAATTCATGCACAATTAATATATCTATTACCTGTTCCCTCATTCCGTAAGATACAAGGAACATAGGAACAAGAGTAAGCCATTCAGCCCCTCGAGCCTGCTACACCATTCGAGGAAACTGATCAGTGGACTAACTCCATGTACCTGCCTTTGGCCTATATCCCTTAATAATTTTGCTTAACAAAAATTTCAAAAGAAAAATTTCTATCTCAGATTTAAAATTTATAACTGATCCAGTATCCACTTCTATGGAACAGAGTCCCAAACATTTACCACTCGTTGTGTATAGAAGTGTTTCCTAACAGCTCTTCTGAATGGGCTGGGCCTAATTCTCACCCTATACCCTGTAGTTATATAATCTCCAACCAGTGGAAATAGTTTATCTTTATCTACCCTGTCATATTCTGTTAATGTCTTGAAGATTTCAATCAGATCAGCCCTTAAATATTTAAATTCTAGAGAAATTAAGCCTAATTTGTATAATCTTTCCTCATTACTTTACGCCTGAACTCCAGTTATCAGTCTTGTACACCTACATTGTACTCCCTCCAGGGCAACATATTCTTCCAAGGTGAGGTGCCCAGATCTGCTCACAGTACTCCAAGTGGGGTCGAACTAAAGTTTTATATAACTGCAGCATAAATTCTACATCCTGTACACTAGTCCTCTAGATACAAAGCCCAGCATTCTGTTAGTTTTTTGATGATTTTCTGCAGCTTGACATTTTAAAGATTTATGCATCTGAACCCTCATGTCTCTGTGGACATCCACTGTATTTAACTTCATGCCATCAAGAAAATACTCTGATCTATCCTTTTTCAGTCCAAAAAAGGTAATTTCAAACTTGCATACATTGAACTCCACTTGCCACAGTTTTGCTCATTCGCTTAGTCTACCAATATCCCTTTGTTATATTATGTTATAATCGCTATTGTCTAAAATGTCACCTAACTTTGTGTTGGCAAGTTTGGATAGATTACTGACATAACATTCAGCTCTACACCTTGTTATCTCAGATTCTCCAGCATCTGCAGTTCCTACTATCTCTTGGATAGATTACTTTCTAGATCATTATCCAAGTCAATAATAAATAATGTGAACAATTGAGGCCCTAACACAGATCCTTGTGGGATATCACTGATCACATCCTGCCAATTTCAGTAGCTTCCCATTATCCCTACTTTCTGTAGCCTGCCACTCAATCAATTTCCCAGTCATGTCAGTATTTTGCCCTCAGTTCAGTGGGTTTTTTTAACCTTAGTTAACAGACTCTTACGTGGGACTCTATCAAATACCTTCTGGAAGTCCGTATAAACAATATCCATAGACCTTCCCCTACCTTAACCCTTCAAAAAAAATCTGAGGTTTGTTAGGTGTAACGTACCTGTCATGAATTCATGTTGGCTCGCCTGATTAACTGAAATTTTTCAAGGGGTTCAGTTAACCCATCCTTGATTTATCGTGTGCAACAGTTTCCCCATCTCAGATGTTTGCTAATGCATCTGTAATTCCCTAGTTTTCTCAGAGATGGTAAGAACTGCAGATGCTGGAGTCAGAGATAACACAGTGTGGATCTGGAGGAACACAGCAGGTCAGGCAGGATCAGAGTGTTCCTCTTCCACCCATCTTAAAAAGCAGAGTACCATGTAATCTTCCAATCCAGAGGGATGACTCCTCTATCTAGGGAACTCTTAAAGATTATGTTTGCGTTGCCTACAATGTGCTCCCCCAATTCCTTTAATACTCTCAGATGGAAACCGTCAGGTTCCGGGGTTATGTCACTCTGTAATTCCATTAATTTTCTCATTACTGATGTTTTATTTGTGTTAATTTTATTCAATCCTGCAGGATTGAGCAAAAAGCCCCATCATCAAGAAAAATACTGGACAAGACCCTTTACTTTTTTAATATCTAAAATACTGGACTAAAGCCTGAGTCCAAGCTGCAACAAACACACAGCAGAGCCAGAGATAACACAGTGTGGAGCTGGAGCAGCACAGCAGGTCGGGCAGCAGAGCCAGAATGATTTCAGTCTGGGACTGTTGTTCCGTGTGGAATTCTAATTTACACCTCCACTCTAAGAGAACAATCAATCAAAACTAACACTCTAGCCTGATACAGCTTTTATGCCTCAGGCTACCCAGCAGAGACAGTCAGGGGCCTACAGAGATACTGAATATTCATCTTTAATCAAAATCTATTCAACCATACTCCTAATAATTGGGAAACCAATTCACTTCAGAAGGAAACATTAGAAACACAATGAACAACGCAGGAGATAATGGGGCACACAGTCTGTATAACTGCCAGCCCTGGTCTCACCTGGGGAAGAGCCTTTTTCAAAAACAAGCTTCTGCACAAACGGTTTCCCCACAGGCTTTCAACCCCAACAAGCGGCTTTGGAACCAGAACCACAGAGGCTGAACAGAGAAGATGAATTGTGAAACCAAATCAAGAGCATCATCAGCACAAAGGACATCTGAGAGGGGGGGAGGCCAACCAAGTGCTGTCTGAACAAGAGCTTCCAGACACGGGCCTGCTCTGAACCAAGAGAGCTGACAGCAAGGACTTTAGCAACCAGGCACACTTTAAAACCGCGTTTTCCTCATTGGTGAGCTTAAACCCCTGAGACCCTAAAGTTTCTGACCAAGCTAGCAGAGTGGGGAAGGCAGGTGATGACAGTGCATGGGATCCCAAGAGCAGGAAGCCTGATTGTTTTAATTTCTGTTTAATCCAGCTAATAGTAATTGAATAGTATTACTGTCCTCTGTATAATTGATTGCATTAATTTAATTGTTTATTGCATTTCCCTTTATTTCTTGTATTATACTTACCTTTCATACTGTAAATAAGCAGAGAGATTCTTTTGTCTTGAAAAACCTATCTACTGACTTCTTCATTTCACATTCCCTAAATAAATCCAGTGTCTAGAACCAGGAATCTGGGGGTGACTCGAGCCACCTAAAATCAGCAAATTACTAATTGCCAACCAGAATCCTACAATTCCTGTCCCTGATCCACTCTTCATTTCGTCAGACCTTCCAGTGAGCTATCCTCCTTTTCAATCATAAACACTGAGGCAAAGTAATTATTCAGTGTGTCTGCCATTACTCCATTGTCAATGACAGTATCCCCACTTTCAGTCTTTGGTAGGCCAACATTGCTTCTGACCACCCATTTTCCTTCATGTAACTATAAAATTTCTTCTTATTCATTTTCAGGCCCCTGGCTAGTTTCCTTTCGTAGGCTTATAAGCTGCCTTGTGACCCTATGTTGCTCTTTGTTTCTTTCCCATCCAGCAGGATCTGTGCTATTTTTTGCATTTTTGTAAACTTTTTCTTTTAGTTTTATCCTGTCCCCTATCCCTTTAGATATCTGTGGCTGCTTTTTCTGTGAAGCTTTTTCCTCTTGGAGTATAAACTGGTTTTGCATTATGTTAAGTGTTTATTCGAACATCCTGCACTGTTCTTCAGTTGTTCTACCCATTAGCTGATTTTCCCTGTTACTGTGGACAGTTTCTACCTCATCTCGTTAAAGTCAACCTTACCTAAACTTAAAACTGTAGTAGCTGATTCAGCTTTTTGCTTTCAAACACTACATTGAACTCGATCATGTTATCAGCACTATTTGGTAAATGTTTACACACAATTAGGTTACTAATTAAATCTGGCTCACGACCCATTACTAAATCCAATGTTGCTTGTTTCCTTGTAGCATCCAGGACATATTGCTGTAGGAAACTATCCAGACACACTCCAGAAATTCACTACATTTCTGTCTCTTCCAATCCATGTTAAAATTAAAATCTGCCATTAATACTAATCTAGCATTACTACACAGTTACCTAATTTCTGCATCAATACCATCTAGCACTTCAGAACTGCTTTCAGGGGTCTGTACATAACACACATTACAGTTTTAGGTTATTTACCAGTCCTCAGTTCCATCCATGCAGACCCTACTGAATTCTCTCCCATTTTAATATCCACCCCCACCATTGAAGTAATTTTGTTTATAATCCGAGGCAACTCCATCTCCTCCTCCTCTGTCATTTTCCCTGTCTGTCCTGTAAACAGTATAACCTTGGTATATTTACTTCCCAATCCTGACAATCCTGCAGCCTAGTCTCAGTCATGGCTACTGGCATAATCACCAAATGTTGAGACAATCTAGGTGAATCTTTCTCATCCAATTTCATCCCATCAAGCTTGGGCCCAAGCCTTTTACTACAAATTAGTGGTAACTGAACTAGCTGCTTCTTATAAAAGACTAGAACGGAAGTTGTACCCTTAATTTGTAAAGTTCTCCAGTACAGAGTCTACATCTAGCTGAGGTCCTGCACAAACTTCAGGGTTGGAGTCCAGAGTGAATTTTGATAAAGACGGGTTCTGTGATCATTGAAATGGCCGCACTGGTATCGACCTCCATTAGAACACAGTGACCATTTAACCAGATGTTTAACAGTCCCCATTAACAACTATTCACCCTCCCATTCAAGTCGTCATTAACTCCTTTGTCTGTCCAACTGTTCTTTTCTCTCTTTGGGCTCTCACTGGACCCGAAACTTAACTCTGATTTTTTTCTTCACAGATGCTGCCAGACCTGCTGAGCTTTTCCAGCAACTTCTGTTTTTGTTTTTAAACCAGATGTTTATTTTGATTGGTTCTGATTTGGATGTTGCTGAGTAATTTAACCGTTCCAAACCAGACATAGGTGGACTTTCCAGGGTGTGTTTCTCCTGGCTACTGGCCTATGAGTTTTCTTACTCAATTTAGATCTAATGGGACTCTTTCGCTGCCTTGAGTCCGTATACTGGCAGCAGCTACAAAGGCTTGCTAGTCCGGGTCCTGAAGAAATTTTAATCATTTGGCAGAGGCTTGGCTTTGTTTTGGGGTTTTGCTGTGGGCTGACCTACAGTCCCTCTGTTCAGGATATGTCCCAAGTGAAGCTATGCAATTGTCTTCATTCAAGTGTGTTCCCCAAGCTCAGTCAGCCTGGCAAGTGTGTCCAATTCCATTAGAATATCCTGTAACTCATAAGCTCCACTTGTGGCATTTTCCAATGAAGTAGCCAGTTGCAATGCCTGTTTGAAGTCCAGTTGAGCTTCAGTTGGTAGGTGCTTTTGCATGGTTACATCATTAATCCTACATACCGAACGGTTTCTCAGCATCTCATTAAGGATTAAACCAAAGTCACATGCCTCTGCCAGTCGTCTTAACCTCGTCAAAATCCTGATACGGATTCTCCTGGTTCTCAAATTGCCAAGTAAAACTGATAGTGTCTCAGAATTAGAGGAGGCTTGAGACAGTAATATTTCTTAACTAAATCCATCAACTCTTGGAAGGCTTTCGTATCAGGTGCCTCAGGGAAAGTTTGGCTCCTAACAACCGAAAAAGCTGCAGGTCCACAAGATGTAGCTGTTTTTCATCTGTTCCAATGTCATTTGTCTAGAAACAATAATGCCTTCTTTCCATGTACTGTGCCTTGTCTTCAACAGCAGGATCGAACCAGTCAAGCTTCCAAATTAATGGCTTGATGCCAAAAATGCTTACCCTATCTCAAAAGATAACTGTTGCAAGCAAATTTCTTCAGGAGTGTGCTTTTCTCTCGTTGCCACTGAAATAACTGTACAGAGGCTAGTACCCTTTTATTTGCACATGGAGAGTCCTTGACACTGATCCAGCTCCGTCACAGCCAGTTCTTAGATTGAACAGCACCTCCGGCACTCCCATTTATATCTGTCAGCCAGGGCTCACTGATTGGATCATATTACAGCCCAATTTGGGGAACTCATATTCTATGAGGTCTACTTGATTGATCTCAATGCAATCACTACAATGTGATTCACAAGAACACTGGTCCCAGCATTGTTCAAGTTAGACTATTCAATAGTATGGCTCCCATTTTCCTCTATACTGATGCCTGCAACCCACAAACTGGAATTCATACCAGTCTTTGAGCCAGGTATTCATACTTCTAATTTTATGTATCCTGTGCTCAGGTAATAATCTATATGTTATAACCTTGAAGCTCTGCTGATTAATTTATTGCTAAATCCTCACTGTCTCGATGTAGAATCTCTTTCCTAGTTCTACCTATGTGAACTAGTGAACTAGTGCCTGCGTGGACCACAATCACTGGATCGTCCCCCACCAAGTTCGTCTCCAGGCCTGAGCAGATGTTCAGGAACATAGCATGGGGTAGACAACACAAGCATCTAGACTCCTGCTCATTTCTACAGAACAATGTCAATACCCTTCACTATACTATCCCCCACTCCCTCCACATTTGTTGGTGCTCCTTCCCACTTGAATGGCTTTCTGTACCACAATGCCATAGATAGCTTGCTCATCCACCCATCAACCCCCAAACATCATCCAAACATGCTGTGAGAATATAAACATCTTAGACAATTGTAGAGGCTAACAGTCTTATAACCCAGCCCTCAACTTCTCCTTACCTTCCTCAGTCACTCCCTCCTGTCCCTCAGTACTGATCAAATTAGAAGGCCCTGTCCTAAATGGTACGACTGCCTTCTGGTACAAAGTATCCAGATAATGTTCCCTCCCTGTAATGATTCAAATTGTCGGTCAGCCTTCAGTTCACAAATTCTGAGCTGAAGCTACTTGAACTTCAAACATTGCAGATAGGTTTGCAAAGGTATCCAGTACTTTCCATATGCTGCAGCCTTAACACATCATCTGTCCTGCCATTTTAACAGGTTTCAATTATTTAATTATATTATTTACCTTGGATTATGGTAATAGCAGATTCAATCTGAAGACAGAATAGTGACAAGACTCTAGGGTACAGTATGGGAATTCAATGAGGTGAGCTGTTCTTACAGACAGTGGTCATAAACATAAGGGGCTGAATGGCCCTTCCCTGTGCTTTTAACATTTGAGGATTTTAATTATGTTGGACAAGCAATAAACATTGATTATACCCGACTCTTCTTTGCTGTGTGCCATGAGCTCTTTACATACATCTTTATATGTGGCCTTGGCTTGAAATCTGATTCAAAAAAATCTCTGACAGTCCAGTACTTCCTTAGCTGTGAAAGTATCAGCACGGGGTTCTGCGGTCAAGTCTCAGGAGTGAAACTTGTATCCATGGCGTTCTGACTTAGAGATGAGACTGTTATATTCTGGGAAGATACAAAGAAGAGGAGATCAATGTTAAAGAATATGGATCAACAGAGAACTTTGTCCAGATTCTGAACATTTCCTAGCTCCATAAATCCAACTCAGGTCAAAGTGCGCTGGGTGGCTGGGTTTTTATTCTGTAGTTCTGGGGTTCCATGCTAACTCACACTCTCCATGCCACCCACTGTCCTCTACCCATCCTTATGATCCCTGAACTACTCTATAGCTCTTTATGTGCCTCTAACCCCTATGCCAACTTATTGCTCTTCACCCATTCTGGACCTTTGAAGCTCCAATACGAACCTGTGCCCCTCTAACCACCCCCTAGCAACTCTCATACTCACTATGCCAAACTATGGCCCTGTTCCCACTGCCCTGGCCCTTTATAGTCACTATTCTGACTAATGACAACCACCTTCAGCCCTCCCCTCTCCGTACAACCTCCATACCAACCTATTTAGTACTTGCTATGGACAAAACCAAATACTGACATAGGTCAATGCCTGTTGATCACGTCACTATTTTACAAAATACTTGAATTTATTGCAAAAAGATCCTTACTTTGAAATTCTTTTGGCTAATCTCTTATAAGCAGACACGTATTCTAGTTATCTAACAATTTTAATAGTAGTATGACAGTTTTCATAGTTTTAATTGTACCAATCGGTTTATGAACATTTTAGACACAAATCTTGTCTACTTTTTGCAATTTCAAAAGACTTCTGAAAACTCCCCAACAAGGAGTCCTGGGACCATATCCACAGGGGGTACCTTACCTCTCCAAACTGTGCCCTGGATATCCAAATTAAATTCACGGAAATAGATAGGACTTCTGACCACATCAGAGCCAATGAGAAATAAATACGGGTATCCAAAGCTAGAGTATCCTGTTTGACAAAGGATATTAATGATAAAATAAAGAAGACAAAAGGAGGCATATCATGCTTACCGGAATAATAATCACAGTAGAAATCAGGAAGACTATCTCAAATGCAGGAGAGAGGTAAAAGCTGGAATAATGGAGGCTAAGAAAAAGCTTGAGGAAAGAATGGCAGGCTGTACTAAAATAAAAGAGTAAAATGTTCTTCGAACATATTAATAATAAAAGGTTAGTAAAGGATAGAATGGGCCCATAAGGAACAAGCAGGGTCAGCTCTCACAGAAACAAAAGGTCATGGCAGAGGTACTAAATTAACTTCTGTCTTTACCAAATTAGAAGATAGTGACAACGGTCTAGTGGGTAATGAACAATGAGCAGTACAGTGATAAGGAAAGAGTACTAAAAAGGCTGGCAGCATTCCAGGTAGAGAAGTCTCTAGGTGGAGATGGGATGCATCCTAGACTGCTGAGAGAAGTAAGGGAACAAACTGCATAACCATTGGCAGAAATTCGCCAGGCCTGTCTGAACTCCTGGGGGCTGGATGATTGCGAAAGTGAGACAGTTCTTTAAGAAATGGGCAAAGGAAACTACCGACCTGTCAGCTTGGTGGCAATAGTGGGAAAACTGATGGGGGCCATAATATGGAATTAGGTAAATGTACATGTGTAGAGAAAAATAAGTTAATACTAGACTGTCAACATGGCTTCGTCAAGGGCAGGTCACATCTGACAAATTTGATTAAGTTTTTTGATGAGGTGACACAGAGTGGATGAGGGCAATGCTGTGGATGCTGTATATTTGGAATTTCAGAAAGCATTTGATATGGTGTCACATGGCAGGTTGGTTAGCAAATTAGAAATGTTTGGGATTGATGGATTCTTGGCAGCAGAGATTAGAAGTTGGCTGAAAAATAGGAAACATAGCCTAGGTATAGATGGGCATTTCTCGAATTGGAGATGAGTTGATGTATTTCGTATTCGGACCCTCGCTTCTTCTGATTTATAAAAATGATTTGAAGATGGGTTTAAGACCATAACAGCATAAAATATAGGAGCAGAATTAGACAATTCGGCCCATTAGGCCTGCTCCGCCAATTGGTCAAGGCTGATCTGTTTCTCAACCCCATTCTCGTGTCTTCTCCCCATAACCCTTGATCCTCTTATTAATCAAGAGCCTATCTATCTCTGTCTTAAACACATTCAATGACTTGGCCTCCACGCCCTTCTGCAGCAATGAGTTCCACAGCTTTGCCACCCTCTGGCTGAAGAAATTCCTCCTTTTCTTAGTTCTAAAGGGTTGTCCCTTCACCCTGAGGCTGTGCCCTCGGTCCAAGTCTCTCCTACTAGCGGAAACATCTTCTTCATGTCCAATCTGTCCAGGACTCTCAGTATTCAATAAGATTCAATCAGTTTCCTCCTCATTCTTCTATACCCTATTAAGTACAAACCCAGAGTCTTCAACTGCATTTCATATGACAATCATTCTTGCAAACCTCCTCTGGACCCCTTCCAATGCCAGCAAACCCCTCCTTAGATATGGGGCCAAAAAATGCTCGAAGTATTCCAAATGCGGTCTGACTAAAGCCTTTAACACCCTCAGCAACACATTTCTGCTCTTGTATTCTAGTCCTCTGAAAATGAAAACTAACATTGCATTTGCCTTCCTAACTGTTGACTGAAGCTACATGTTAACCTTAACAGAAGCCTATACTAGCACTCCCAAGTCTCTTTATACTTCAGATTTCCAAAGCCTTTCCCAGTTTAGAAAATAGTCTATGCCCCTATTCTTCCTACCAAAATATATAACCTCACACTCTCCCACAGTGTGTTCCACCACTTGTGTGCCCACTCTCCTAGCCTGTCCAAGTCCTTCTGCAGCCTCCCCACTTCCTCAACATTACCTGCCCCTCCTCCTATCTTTTTGTCACCTGCAAACTTAGTAACAATGCCCTCAGTTCCTTCATTCAAATCCTTAGTATATAATGTGAATAGTTGCGGTCCAAACACTGACCCCAGGTGAAACTCACTGGCTGCTGTGCTGAAAAAGACCCTTTTATGCCTACTGTCCACCAGTGTGCCAGTCAGCAAATCTTCTATCCATGCTAGAACCTTACCCCTAACCAATGGACACACCTTATTTAGCAGCATCTTGTGTGGCAACTTGTCAAAGGCCATCTGGAAATCCAAATAGATCACTCCCGCAGATTCTCCCTTGTCTAACTTGTTCGTTGCCTCTTTAAAGAATTCTGACAGATTTTTGAGGGATGACCTCCCCTTGACAAAGTCATGCTGACTCAGCCCTAATTTACCATATACTTCCAAACACTCTGTGATCTCATCCTTCATAATGGACTCTCTATTCTTACCAACGACTGAGGTCAGGCTAACCAGCTTATAGTTTCCTGTCTTCTGGCTCCCTCCCTTCTTAAAGAGGGGTTACATTACCCATTGTTGAGGGCAAAATCTCTAAAATTGCTGATGATACTAAGCTAGGGAGAATAGTGAGAATAATTCTGAGTGACTTCAGAGGGACCTTGACAAGTTGGCAAAGTAGGCAGACGAATTTCAATGCAGAGAAATGTGAACTAATGCATTTGTGTAGAAGAAATATGGAGAGACAACCCACAGTCAATGGTACAACTTTCAGGGGAGTACAGGAGAAGAAGGACATTGGGTTCAATGCATTATTCTCTAAGGTGGACAGGCAAGTTGAAACAGTTGTTAAGAAGGCTTATAGATCCATGGGTTTATAAATCAAGGCATAGAGTATAAAAGCAAGGAAGCGATGTGATACCTGTACAAATCATTTGTCAGACCACATTTGGAGTATTGTGTTCAGTGCTGGGCACCATATTTAAGAAAGGATGTTAAAGCTCTGGAGAGACTTGAAAGGAGATTTGCTAGAATAATGACAGGATTGATGGATTTTAGATACAAGGAAAATTAGAGAAATTGCATTTATTCTCCTCGGACCACAGAAGATTCAGAGGTTACCTTGCTGAGGTGTTCAAAATTATGGACAATTTTGACAGAGTAAAGAAGGATACTCTGTTTCCACTAGTTGGCATGTCAATAACTAAGGGGTCACAGTTGCAAGATGGTCAGCAAGAGAGCTAAGACTGAGATGAGGAGAAACTTCTTTACTCATGGAGGAGTCAGGATTTGGATTGTGCTGCCTGGGAGAGTGGCGGAGGCAGATTCCATAAGAATTTTCAAAAGAGAGCTGGATACATATTTGGAAGTGATGAATTTAGGGGGCTGTGGAGATAGGGCTGGGGAATAGGACGAGCTGGGTAGCTCTTTCGGGAGCCAGTTCAGACACTATGGGCTGTTTGGCTTCCTTCTGTACTACAAAAAATTCTATGATTTTGTGGTCTGCTCTGTGTACTCTGGGTTGCAGAAAACAAGGATACCAAAACCTGAAGTAAATGGAAACAGCTTGCTATTTAAAATCTGGGCTGCCACCACAAACTGAGACTGAGAAACCCGGGTTGTCCGAAAACTTGCCCTGAAGAACATCGGAAACAAGGTTTAAGGGGACAGGATTTCTGATTCTCTGGAATTTTGTTTTTTAAATCATTTTCACCACAGTTGAGAGGTTTTCCACTGCGTCGAAAATCTAGACTTCAGGATTTCAAAAGCTTAATTACCTAAGACAAGTAAAGCTGGAAAAGACCAAAAAAGAAATTGTAAAAATTTTATCAATTAGGGCATGTAGTGCAAGGAATAAGTATTCATAACTATCAGAAAATATCTGACATCACTGCACTTGAGGAGCATTGAAGAAATGCAAATTGTTGTTAAAGTTTTACCTTGTAAATTATGCACACATTCTCTGCCAAACTATTCTTTGAATTAATGTGCTTGCTCTAATCCTGACCACGTTCTGTTATGCAAATACAGACTGATTAGAATTACTAATATGAGAAAGACTATAATCATAGATGCAATGAGAATAGAAGATTAATGAGGAGATTAAATCAAAGGTTTGCTTACTTAGTGTTCATCTCTGGAGGCTGCCATTACTACTTTTATTGTGTAATGAACAACTTGAAACATTGGTGGTTTGTACAGTAGATAGTCTGACTAACCAGGTGGAATTAGAAACTTTTTGTTTTATTTCAAATAAGAGCATATATATAATACAATCTTTATTTTTCAAACAAATCTGTGTATTAGTGTCAATTACTATTAAACATTGGAGTTTAATTTACTCACACTTTTAATGACTACTAAATTAACTACCTCAATTCTTTTCAGAAATAAGGAAAATAAAATTGCCAGAAGATTTTAAGGTCTGTAATACGCAGATATTTTTTGCAGCCTAAAGAGTTCTTTCATGCTTATGTTCTGTGTGAATTAATACTTATGATCAAGTGGTCCTGAAGCTTAAGACCTTCTTTAATTGAGGATCCTAGTATCACCCAAATCATTGGATTTGCTGGGAAGAGGTGGTGGTGGCAGTGTCTTGCTAATGTCACTAGACTAGTAATCCAGGGCCTCAAACCAATGTAAGTTAGAGCTGGATGAACACAGCAGGCCAAGCAGCATCAGAGGTGTAGAGCTGGATGAACACAGCAGGCCAAGCAGCATCAGAGGAGCAGGAAAGCTGACGTTTCGGGTCGACCCGAAACGTCAGCTTTCCTGCTCGGCCTGTTGTGTTCATCCAGCTGTGTTCATCCAGCACTACACCTTGTTATCTCAGATTCTCCAGCATCGGCAGTTCCTACTATCCCTCAAACCAATGTTCTGAGGACATGAGTTACGACTCCATAATAAAATTTGAATTCAACGAATTCTGAAATTAAAAAGCTAGTTTAATGGCAGCTATATGATTATTAACAAATATCCTCCTGGAAGGAAATGTACTGTTCTTACGTGCTTTGGCCTACATGACTTGAATTCATTCAAATTCCACTATCTGCCATGGTGGGATTCAAACCTGTATCCCTAGAACATTACCGGGGTCTCTGGATTAACAGTCCAGTGATAATACCACTAGGACATTGCTGTGGGTCTGGATTCACATATAGTCACATGAACTACCTGTGACTCCAGGGGAGGCAATGTGGTTGAGTCCGAACTGCTCTCTGGGCTATTAGGGATGGACAATAAATGCTTGCCTAGCCAGTGAAGACCTCATCCTGTTAACAAATAAAAAAAAAGGACTGGAGTTATGTGGTTGACTTTTAACAGCCCTCCGAAACTGCCTAGCAAACCACTCAGTTCAATTAGGCTTGGGCAGCAAATGCTAGCCTTGCCAGCAATACCGACATCCCATTGAAAGAATAAAAACCTCATGCATGTTCGGATAGCACTGTACATTGGTAATGGGGAGAAGGAATCATTAACACACATCTTTTATTGCTCTTTGTACTTTTTTTTCAATATTGCAGCATTCTTCTGTTTAAAGCACAGGCCACAACAATTCACAACTTCCATTTCTAACGATCAGATTTATCCTCAACTTGTCTGTGACAATCTTAAAAGTAAAAAAAAAATTCTTTCTCACGAGAATGGAAAGGTTTTTCATCCTGTCTTTCTGGCTTGAGCTCAGTTTTCACTCCTATGTAATTTGGATGAACACAGTTGTTAGGTCTAATAACAGCAGTTATAAAAGGCATTGAACGCGGAAGCATGAACTGTGTACAGAGTGGAGAAGTAAGAAAAGATTAGATTACCCGAATCACCTTTTAAAATGCCTCGTGCAAATTTCTAGTCCATGCATATAAGTTTTCATATTAGAACATGAGTTTACTGCTGTAAGCAGCAGCAATAGCTATTAATTAACCAGCTCACAGACAAACTAAAACAGGAAATGCTAGAAATTCTCAGCAGGTCAGACAGCATCTTTGAAGATAGAAAACATGGCAAATCAATGACCTTTCATCAGAACTGGGAAAAGTTAGCAATATAGTTTTATTTTAAAAAAGTGAAATAGGTGAGGGTTAGAAAATTAAAACAGACTACGACAAGGTGGAAAATAGGAGAGATCAATGATGAAATGTTTCATCTTACTCAAAGGGAGTGGTAATGGATCGAATAAAGAAACAATAGATACGGTAAATATGGGAGGAGTGAATAGCAGAATGATGAAGAACTGATGGCTGAAAGTAATGATAGTATGGCAGATATATGGGATATTGCTGCATACAATGTTGTTCATGGTAACTGAAAGTTTATTGGAGAAAAATCATGACACGCTTATAAGGATAATCCCCTAATAGGGAAAGTGGCTAGTTGTATGAGAAGCTTGGATAAATGAGAAACTGGAACTGTGGATAAATTACCACAAACTACCTTTAATTCTACTACTTATATAGTGTCATAGGACCATACAGCATTGAAAAGAAATCTCAGGCAATCATATGCTGAAACAGTTATATAAACTTTATTACATCTAACAACCAAAAAAAAACCCTTCAAGTAAGCAAGTTAAACCTCACAACCCAATTTAGCTTTTACCAGATTAATGATGGAATTAGCTACAATTCCAACCAACAGTGTCTGCCTCTGGATGCCGAGTGTTCAATCCTTAGGCAGTGTTGCTGTGCGAGTTCTGCCCGTGAAGAATCTTGGTGTTGAACTCTTACAGTATTTTCTGTCCTTCAAGTTTTTGGAATGACATTATCGATGATCCTTTTGATTCCTTCATCCACAATAATGCAAGTCTGCAGCTTGCCTTCTTATCAGATGTAGCTTCCCTGTTCCCAGTTATATTTGGCATTGACTGTTTGGAGATACGACTTTCATGCCATTAACTCCTTAAATTCTTCTTCAGGGCAATAATTTGTCCTTGTGGCATAAGGCAGCCAGTTATCAAGCATCTGTTGAAACAGTTTTGTTTACGTAGCTTCGACTCCTTCTTCTCCCAGGCATGGCTAATTAATTTCAATTCCTGCATAACAGCTTGTCCTTGTCCCTTAACAGTTCATTCCAGACAGAGTTATTGCTGATTCGTTCAATCCAAGAACAGCTATTAAAGTTCTGAAGTTTACACAATCACACTGGCATGTTGTGGCCCAGAGAGATTTAAACTGCTAGGTCTCTATTCCTAATCTGGACTAAACCATTATTTCCAATTATCTGTTAAGGGGCAGGTGGATGGGGCATCCTGGATGTGATGAAAAAAGGGTTAAAATCCTGGGGTATGGGGCTACAGGTGAACACGCCTGCTCCTCCAGACCCATAAAGAAGCGAAAAAAAATTACATTTCTGGACCTTTTTTTTTTAAATTGCTCTGTTTCAAACATTACCTTATACCTGCAGTTTCACAATATATTTTTCCTCTGTTCTCCCAGGTATACAAAGGAAGCAGGTGGCAGACTCCAGTATCCAGTTTTAACTTAGTATCATTCAGTGCCCAGCAATACCCATACAAGCAGTAGTAAACATCGCAACTGCATTCACTTGGGGAAGGTCAGTTACTGGATTATAGGCTGCAGCAGTTGGTAAAACACAGAATGCAAATAAAAGATGGAGCAAGAGCAGATGCAAGCTGAAAGCTGCTGGCCCAAGGGCTCTTTTAACTGTTGAACTGATGCTTTGACCGGCAGATGACATATTGACAAAAACAGTTTTGTTATCCAGTATCAGCAAGTTCAGGCAATCATTTGAGAGAATGCCAAAAAGCACTGGGATATTCGTGGAGCAACACAAATTCTGCATCTGTTGCATGAAAGTTGGCCTAATTGTTCATAAGCTGGAGACTGTAGCTTTCCCTTTTTTTTTGTTTGTAGTTAAGATACAGCTTTCATAATTATTAATACAAACATATGAGCATTCAAATTAGACGCAGGAGCAGGCCACTTGGCCCCTGAATCGCAGAATTGTTATGTGCAGAAGGAGCCTGCATTGCTTCTATTCCCTAGAGCTAATCTCCTGTCTTTTCTCCATATGTCTGCACACCATTTCTATTCCAATAATCATCAAATGCCCTCTTGAATGCCTCAATTGAACAGCTTCCACCACATTTCTGGACAGTGCATTCCAAACCCTGACTACTCACTGTGTGCAAAATTTTTTTTCTCACATCACCCTTGCTTCATTTGCACATCACTTTAAATCTACGCCATCTCATTCATTTCTCTTTTACGAGCAAGAGCAGCTTCTCCCTATCTCCTCTGTTCATCCTGGTCAGGATTTTGAAAACCTTTATCAAATTTCATCTTATCCTTCTCTCCAGGGACTATGGCTGATCTGACTTGTCAACGTAGCTGCCCATCCTCAATAACCTTTCATTCCCTTAATGAATTTATACACTTCTGCCTTGAAAATATTCAAGAGCATTGTTTATGCCACATTCTCAGAAAAAAAAAATCTCTTTACTGCTGTCTTAATGTGCAATTCCTTATTTTTAAATAGTGACTTCTAGTTCTACATAATCCTACAAGAAAAGATATCTTTTCCATATCCGTCCTGATAAGACCGCTGAGGATCTTCTATATTGTCAATGTGATTTACTATCCTGCATTTCCTTTGTGTCAAGTATATTAGTAGTTCCCTGACAGAAGAATAAGCTAATATGGCTGGATGGTATTCACAATGAAGTTGGTACATCTGTGAAAAAGACCTCTGTATGTGCTGTGAGCCCAGGAGACCATGCATCGGAATCTGCCATAATTTAAATGATATTGAAGCCTGCCATGCTTTTTGACAGATCTACTTTCAGGAGAAAAAAAAAGTACAAAAAAAAGCTCCACATTATCCTTGATTACCGTAGCTTTAGCCTAAGGCATACTTGATGATTTGCAATAGATGAAGTGCTACTGGCTGATTTCTGTGAGTCGAGTGTTCCAAGCACATATGTCTTATGGGTATGCCCAAAGTCACTGAATTTGCACAATCAAGATGGCATTGATGCAATGTCAGAATACCAAAAATCATCAACAAATGCACAAGTGTTCCCTATTCACTCCTAAACAATTTATACCAATAAGTTGATGAACTCTGCTATTTGTGTTATCTAATCTTAATTATTAATTATGATACCTAATGGGCTTCTCAACAATTTGCAACAGAGATGTGCTTGGCTTAACGGTGCTCAGGCATAATGGCAAGATAAATGTTGGAGAAATTTGTATCTGCTGATGAAACGCAAAAATTGTATTTCCTTGCACTGGATCATTAATAGCAGTGGTGCTTATACTCGGTGACATAAGCATGAGGCAGGGAGGGGACCTTGAAAGGCCCTATCCACAAGGTGTCTTCCTGGACAACATTTCTATGCAGCAATCAGCTGGCACCCAGTGATTCAGCAAGCTTCGCTTTACTAAGGCATTGATGATACAGTGTATTCACCTTCCTCAGGATGGTGTATTAAATGGAGGAGGCTTTATGGGCATTATGGTCTACTCCTGCTCCTGATTCTTATGTTCTCCATTAGGTAAGGAAATGAAAAACGTGCACAGCATCCAACTGTGATCTCACTAAAGCCAGAGGTGAGTACAGCAAGAATTCCTTACTCTTATAGTACACATGAAAAAGAAATTTAGTTTTCATATCAGTAATGTATTCATATGTTTATGGAAACACGAGGAATATTATGTTTGTAAAATTATGGAAATAAACAAGAATCCTGCAGCGTGTTCGTAAATCTGTGATATAGTGGTTGTAACCTGCCTTAAGGCAAAATGGAATTACTGAAGAGTTATGAGTTTGATTCTTGGTGTGATAGGTCATGAAAAATAAAATGTGTTTATCAGTTCAAGGGGTTATAGCACTGAACATAAAGTTAGTGGATATATGCTGTTAGGTTTTCAGAAAATAGATGCCAGTCTGAAATGTTTGATATGCCAATAAATTAGGCTCCATGATACTTTTAACAGATTTTGAACAGAATTTAATATCTTCAGACTGATTATTCAATTGCAACTCAGTATGAACAAAAGACATTATACGGATCATGCTCAAATACAGAGATATGACCCCACCATCTCAAGCAGATCAGCTTATTTGAATATGCTAATCATTTTTCCTTTGCACACAGAGTAGAGTGTTCCAAGCAGACAAATGTAAAGTACTTCCTGTGAGGATGGAATACATAGAAATGTAGCAGACTCTAGAAAAAATTAAAGTAATGATGTTAAAAGAATGAAAGGAACTTGTTTAAAAATATGTGGCAGTTGGCAAGAGGGAGAAACAGTTTACAAGCACTATAAAGGGTCAAACATTCAATCTTTCTAAAGGCTATATAAGGGGAAAGAAATGTTAAAGAAAAGACAAGGAAAAGCAAACAATATTGAGCCATAAAATTGAGCCTGAGAGTTTATTTGATTTATTATTGTCTCATGTACTGAGATACAGTACAATGTATTGTTTTGCATGCTAACCGGATAAATTATACCTTACATACATTACCTTTGGGCGGCCCAGTGGTTAGCACTGCTGCCTCACAGCACCAGGGACCTGGGTTCAATTCCCACCTCGGGTGACTGCCCATGTGCACGTTCTCCCTGTGTCAACGTGGGTTTCCTCTGGGTGCTCCGGTTTCCTCCCACAGTCCAAAGATGTGCAGGATAAGTGGATTGGCCATGCTAAATTGCCCATAGGTGTTCAGGTGGGTTATTGCGGGGGGAAAATGAGCCTGAGTGGGATGCTCTGAGGGTTTGTATGGACTTGTTGGGCCAAAGGGCCTGTTTCCACACTGTAGGGGATTCTATGATAAGTATATGAGTGTGAATAGAACAGAATGCAGAATATAGTGTTACAGCTGCAGAGAAAGATCAACTCCAACCAAATGGAAAAAAACATTGTAAAACAGAAACAATTTAGGAGAATTGTGCTCCTGTGTGAGATGAGCAAGATGAAGGTAGCCCCATTTGTTGTTTCAGCAGACCTTTTGCACAATTCAGCAAAAAAAAAAAAAAAACAGGCATGGCAGGAAGTGGTAAACAGAATCAACATTATGTGCAGGACCTAGAACGGAGGTGGGAGAAAACAGCATATTAAGAAAATTTTATCAAACTAAGACAAGCTCAATTTGCTGTACCATTCATCAAATAAGTTGTTGAAGATATATGCCTGAAAAAGGCTGCTTGCTCCATATTTCTTGCCTATAGCTCCTTCATCACAATTCATATATTCAACAGTGGCACAAATTCCAGCTACAGGTGAAATCCTTGACACATTGACATCTGCCAAGAGCTTCACATTATCAAATCATTATCCACAACCTAATTACTTGATGATTGACCACTTACTGACACCCAGATTGAGTTGATGTGCTCATTTAACTTACAATTAATCATGTACATTTCTCTGCTTCATTGTCAAGGTGTCATTTCAAGCAAAAGAACAGATAAAATTGGAGGAAAACTCAAAAAGCATAAGCATTAGGAATCGGTCATCTTAGAATAGCAAAATTTAGCATAATGCCCACACTAGACTGAGGGACACCAACCGTTGTGTTCTTGTATCCCCTCATTCTCCACTTGTTCTACCAACCTGGCATTCATACAATCACACTACTATAAACAATTACAAAACTAGCTTGACTTAAAGTCAGACAATGTTGGTGAAAATAACCTTTATGTTGGACCAGCATACTAAAATCATCTTGCATTCATCTGTGCAAGTTGTACAAAAAAGTTTGCTTTTATATGTTGTCTTTCATTACGTTCCAATGATCAGATGGTAAAGTACTTTCAGAATTGTAATCGCTGTTAAACTGCTGTACAAGCATAACACAGTTTAAAATCCATTATAATTGCTTTTAATTAACTTAAACTAGCACTGGTCACTATAAAGACAGCCATCTTTCTAACTGATGGTGGTATCAACTCAGGTTTGTGCATTTCTACCAAAGGTCATCACGTGACGGAACGGGTTGGTTCTTGACCTACAGATCACTGAACGTGTTCAGAAAGATGTTCCAAAAGGCAGAATGATCTGGAGTGCAGGATTTGCTACTTGCTACTTGAATGGTAAGTAGTGAGATCCTCCCTGTCATTAATGTCAATGCTGCCACACTTCACATAGAACCTTGGAGTGTTTTTGGAGCATTTATTTTGTTCTCCTTGGAACACTGACAATTAAAGAGTTCAGAAAACAGGATCTGGCAGGGAAACTACTTTCTGCCTGTTAAGATATTGTGTGTTTTGCCCACTGAAGTGGACTTTACAGGAGTTACACCTGAATGCTTCTGAAAATGGATTCAAGAAAAATGCCAGCATTTATTAAATGCTCTCCTCCCACTGAATCTGGAGATTTAATAGTGTAGAACTTGAATATTGCTGAAATAAGCCACATTTTGTCAAAGTTTTAATTTTGCACTGCTCAGGACACTTTATAAGAAATGGCAAAACAAAGGGAAAACAATATAGTTACCCTGTATGAGAAGACAGTGCAGATTATTTGGTAAGTGGATTCTGTTTGGTAGAGGCAATGTCCTGGAGAAAACATCAGTTAATGATGACTGACAGTTTTGGCAAGCTTTATTTATATTTTAAACAAAGCAGAAGACTGGTTAGTATGGACATCGCCTGAGAAATTTACCAGACAATGGCTGTCATACAGTTTGTCAAGTTGAAACAGGCACACTGGCTGAATGTTTGTTCTTCTTGCAAAGAATATGGCTCTATGTATTAATGTACGTGGCTTCAAATCTCACCTTCAGTTTACATCCAAGGTGGAATAGTTGGCTGACCAACTGTGGACTGACACTAGTTATTTTGTTCAAGGACAATCTGATCCTACTGTCTGCAGAATTGAAAAATCAAGATTGGGTTGTAAATCCGGTGCAGAGTGAACAAAAACATTGCAATCATTCCCATACAGCAGGTAATGTACCAAGAGTGGGCCGGTTCATTTGGACATGGAGGCAACTGAAAATACAGGCTCTTCCATCCTGACAACATTAATATTGCCATTGGATAGTTGTTGTTTGATGTGGTAGATTTTAGGTAGTATGGATGCTTTTACACAGCCTTATTCGACACCAATTTTGCTTCAGATCCAACATTCAAGACAGTTGCAGGCATATCATTGTAAAGCAATTGTAGAAATGAATTTCTTTGTAACGCAATCCATAGAGCTTTGCAATTTAGTTTGCCCGTGGGGATAAAGTATTGGTGCTGTTACCAGTGGTAGGAGATCCCTTCAAAGCAAGATTTAGTTGTCCCTATCAGATTGAGTAGAAGTTGAGTCAGGTGAATTATATGGTAAAGATGTCAGATAGGAAAAAAACTTTAATCAGGTATGTCATGTGAATATGTTGAAACCCTACTATGACAGGGACAAGGAACAGGAGAAACAGGTATTAGTTACTGCCCCTCAGAGGGAGGAATCAAATCCAGATGATTTGGACTTTGATGTGCCTCAAAATAAGTTAAATAATGAGGAAGTCCTTACAGAATGGGATAGGATAATGAGCTATCTGTCTCAGAACAGAGAACTGAATTGAAAGGCTTGTTGCAGCAATATGAAGAAATATGTAGGAATAGAATAGGGACGACTAATATTATAGTACGAGGTTGATACAGGGAATGCTGTTCCAATAAAACAATACTCCTGCAAGCTTAATGCTCTCATAGCAGCTCAAGTATAGAAGGAAGTGAAAGCAATGCTCCAAGAAGACATCATCGAGCTGATTCAAAATGAATGGAATTCGCCAATTGTGTTGTTTCCCAAACCTGATGGTACTCAACAGGATTATCGGAAGGTCAATGTTGTAATTAATTTGGACTCATACCCAATTCCAAGCCTGGAGAACTGTGTGGAAAAAGTTGGACAAGCCACTTACATCACAAAGTTGGACTTACTGCATGGTTACTGCTGAGTATCTTTATTGGAGAGGGCAAAAGACATTTCTGCATTTATAACCCCAAATGAGCTGTATCAATTCAAAGTAATGTCTTTGAAATAAAAAATGCATCAGTCACATTTCAAAGACTTATGAACAGAGTTGTGGCAGCATTAGCTAATTGTGCCGTCTATATAGATGACAGAATGATCTTTAGCCATTCATGGACCGATCACATGGTGCATTTGGTCGAGCTCTTTGAGAGATTACAGGAGACAAAACTCGTTATAAATTTAGCAAAAATAGAATTTGCAAAGGCAGAAGTGACATTCTTGGGACACAACATCAGACATGGAAGGATGACCCCGAGGAATGTGAAGATGAAGTCCATTGAGAAATTTCCAAGACCATCCTTGAAGAAAGACGTGCTTCGATTTTTGGGACCGAGCGGATTTGACCAGAAGTTTGTTCCCAACTTTAGCAGTGTGGTGGCACCGCTGATGGATTTGCTAAAGGAGGACATGGAATTTCGGTAGACAGAACAATGTTAGGAGGAATTTGAGAATTTAAAAACTATATTAACCACTGCACCAGTTTTAGCCACACCAAATTTCTTGAAACCCTTTAAAGTTGCAATTGACACCAGAGATATAGGGGTTGGAGCGGTGTTGATGCAGGAGGATGATGGCAGAATTGGAAGGCCAATTGGTTACTTTTTTCAAAGAAACTCAATATTCAGAGAAAATACTCCACCATTGAAAAAGAGAGTTATTAAGTTTGGTCCTGGTCTTACAACATTTTAATGCTTATGTTACCAACAATGGTTCAGAGACAGTTGTGTATACAGACAACAACCCTCACCTTTTTGGAAAGATTTAAAAGGACAAGAATATGAGACTATTTCATTGGAGTCTTACGTTACAGGGTTTTAATTTACGGATTGCACAAGTTGCAGGTTATAAAAATGTTACTGCAGTTATCATGGGTTTAAAAAAATGTGTAGATAAGATAGAACCAGTATGGTCCAATGGAATATATATGCAGAATTAGTATGAAATGTGTAACTTTAGATTACTAGAGTATGTATCTCATGATAATGGTGTTAAGATTTAGAGAAAAGAAAATAAACCATCTTTTTATAATGATGGTTCATACTTAAGGAGGGAGGTGTTGCGAAGTTGATGAGTGTAAAATTGTAAAATGGGGGAAAGCATTGCGTTATCCCTTTAAAAGATGGTGTTTTTTCAATGCTTAGAGTTAAAATGGATGTCTGAACAGCAGTTTAAAGTGCAGGTGCACACAGAGCACCCCGAATGGAAACATTTTGTATTGAATTGCCAATCATCATTTTTAATCAAGACAATAAGACTTTTCAAATTTAGCCAATTTAAACCTACCCTTTAGATACTAAAAACCTATCAAATTTAAAGCTGAAAGCTTTGACAACCTAGAACCAAACCGATTGTAAAGAAATTAATAGATCATTAAGGGTATAAAATGTGAGGGCATTTGGAAAACCAGGGAGAGCCAACTGCCAAGAGACAACACCTTTAGCTCTCAGAGAAAGCAGCATCCAAGTAATCAAAGGTACCATGGCATTTTTAGCTCAGAGTTTTCACTGAAAAAATTATACAGAAAACACCCCTGACAGCAGAATCTGCGGAAGAAAGGAGTTTGTGGCATGAGATCAACAGAAGAAAAATTGGAAAGTAAGCGGAGAAGGCGGAGTGTTCCAGACGACACAGTCTGTGTGACCATGGAAAGATTAAGTTTTAATTTATTGTCGTCTTATTAATTGGGTTTATGTAAGTGGGACTTACATTTATTTGAACAGCATTCCAGTGACAATGAAAGTCTGAAATATTGCACAGAATCAGAATTGTTATAGGCCATTCAGCCCATGGTACTTGTAATGGCTCTTCAAATGAGTATATTACCTAGTGCCAATCTCCGGCCTTTTCTGAATTATTGTACACTATTTCTATTCAAATAATCTTCCAATGCCCTCTTGAATATCTCGATTGGACTTGCTTCCACCATATTAAGGCAGTGCATGCAATATCCTAACTATTTGCTGCGTGAAAAAGCTTTTTCTCACATCACCGTTGCTTCTTTTGCATATTACTTTACATCTATACCCTCTCCATTTTCTTTTCCCCCCCTTGTTCTTGTTCCTTTTACGTGTGGGAACAATTTCTCCCTGTCTACTCTATCCAGTCTGTTCATGATTTTGAACATCTCCATCAATTCTCCTCGGTGTTTTTCTCTCCAAGGAGCACAATCCCAACTTCTTCGACCAATGCTCATAAATGAAGATGCTCATTCATGCAATAGTTTTGTAAATTTCTTTTTCTGCATTCTCTTGAATGTATTCACATCTTTCCAAATGTCATGCCTTATCTCATTTGAGAGATGTTTGTACCATATTTCAGTCTTGCTGTTCAATCTGGTATCAGGGAGATCATGGAGGCTCTGCACAGGAAAGGAAGTGAATGTATTTCATTTTTTTCTTAACAGAGAAAAAAGGGGGCTAGATTGAAAATATTGCTTTACTGGAATAGAAGGCTTCTCCAATGTGGAAGGATGCAATTGACTATGCGAACAACATTGTGAATGCTGCATGTCAATTCTGAAATATACTGCAAAGAACATAGGATTCTTTTCCCTCAGTGGCTGGCTAGTGACCAACTGTACTTAGCACATTATGTACCTAACTGTGCTATATCCTTGAAACAGTCAGGATAACTTCATTCTCTCCTCGTGTTCTGTGCCATTTGTATTTGATTCACAATGGGAAACCAAAAGGAGCCATCTGGGTGGTGAACTTACCACCTGCCATACGGCACCAATGTGCAACCAATACACACACGGTCACTATCCATATGGCAAAGGGAACCACAGAATAATCATCAAGTGGTCCATTAGGATGCTTAATCAAATATTCTGATAGCTGAACTGCTCTGGAGGAGCTCTGCTGTACTTAGGAGAGCAAAACATCACCATCATGAGGGCAACAGCTGAAGAGGAAGGAAAAAGGTGACATTCAGTACATTGCTTTATTTGGCCAGGTTGTCCATAATTAACACATGACCATATCAGTGAATGTAACTGATATTCCTTATTCACAGACAGTTCCAAAGCTTTTCTTCCTCTGCTGCCGATTGCAGCAATTCCTGGTGATGACTATAATTACTTTGATCTTAGAAACTTAAATTGTGGTCAGTGCCCAGGATACTGAGTGAATATGAACTTTTACTTTTAGTTTAGCTTTACTTAATTTCAAAATATGGTCCAAAAGATACAGTATATTGATTTACGAACCTCTTAAAATTATATGATCCTAAAAACGTACAGGACAGTAAGAAGCTAGTCAATTCACTGTCTGTGTTCAGTAATTCAAATAGCAATCTAATTAGACCCAATCATCTGCTATTCCCTGAGCCTGAAACATTTTCCTCCAAGAATTTTTCCAATCCCCTTTTGATGGTTATAATTAACTTTTATCCACTACCCTAAAAAGGTGATGTATTCCAATCCAAGGCAGTCACGTAAAAGAATTTTTTCTTTATAAAGGCAAATAATGCAGATTCTGGAAATCTGAAACAAACAGAGAATGCTGGAGAAACTGAGCAGGTCTCAGTATCTGTGGAGAGAGAAACCGACTTAACTTTGAGCCTGGTATGATTCTTGAGTCTGAAGAAAAAAAGTCATACCAGACTTGAAATATTAACTGAGTTTCTCTCTCCATAGGTTATTCTTTTTCTTTTCTCTGCATTTTTGCCAATCATCTAAAATCCTTTGGATATTAACCCTTCAGCCTTTGGAAATAGTTTCCATTTATTTATTCAAACCATCATGATTTTAAACAAGCCTGTCAAATTTCCTCAGACTTCTCCACTTTAAAAGGAGAACAGCCACAAATTTTCCAGGCTTGTACTTAAATGCAATCTCTCATCTCCAGGACCATTCCAACAAAATACAAGTAAAAAATAAAAAAAAAAGAGTGCCCTTGGGAAGCTGGGCAAAGGAAAGAAAAAGCATAGACGAACAAACAAACATCAGATAAAAGAACCAATTCAGCTAGTCTGAACTCCACAAAGATTTTTAACGATGAAAGTAGAGCACTTGTGGTACTGAGATTTATGGCCAGTGGTCAAGAGTTACATTGGTTTGAGTTACAACAAAGAACATGGTCCTACATAATTAATCAGCAGTAACCTGACCAGGATAATGTTACCAATACCACACTATTTAATTTCTATTAGTCAATCATTTAATAATAAAATTTAGCAATGTACCTTAGATTAGATGTTGTGCACATGGAAATGGACTGACTAAAGTTGTTCAAGTGAAACCAGTTAAATCGACTGTTTACATCGTCCATGTGTCTCACTTTCCCAGCAGATGGCATTGGTAGTCTACGGACAGATGTTTTTATGTGAACTCTTTTTCTCACTCTCTTGCGGAGTGAAGTTATTTATAAAATAAAACTACAGTAACTTAACACTTATTTTGCTGCAGGCATTGTTCGTAGCAGGGTAACAATATTTTTCATAGCACTCATTCAGGATGAGGAAATGGCAGAAAAGATTTGGTGTGACACTTTCACAGTTATTGTGACAAAACAAGCAAACATGTATAACTGTTCCTTTTTAGAAATTTAATTGGAAGCTTCAGAGAGGCAAAACCCTCCATTTCTATTAGATTTGATGATATTTTACCTTTCCATTTCTGAGATAGGAAAACATATTGAATATGCTGATAACAAGGACCAGACTTAGCACTGTTTAAAATACTTTAGTTGGTTTAGGCTAATCACTTTTCACTTCAAAAAATTTAAATAAATGCCATCAGACTGATGTCTAATGTGTTCTGTAATGACCAAAACCAATGGTCAAGGCTTGACGTTATGTACATGAACAAAGCCCTTTGCACTCTGGAAAAAATAGGGTTTTAGGTAATTGCTGTAAGTACAGGCAGATTGAGTCCATTTTAGGTATCAGTTCATCAGCTCACAAAACCATTAATTTCACCATCTCCTTCAAATTCAGTGATTTCCTGTGTTTTCCCTGAGTCACTACTTGCTGCAGAACTGAATAACAGAGACTTTTTTTAAATAGATGATAACTGAATTTTCTAATTGTTAATATAAATTTGAAATTCAATTGAGAACACATCGGAGGCTCAATGAGTAGAAGATGTATCTAGAGTGAACAGTCAGCCATCAGTCATCACTTGGGAAGCGGTTAAAAACAGGAAGCAAATTGAATGAAAGGCTGGAATATAGGGTTGGCAAATCTGTTGACAACACGGAGCTGGTTAGGAATGTAAATTATGAAGAAGAAATAAGGCGACTACAAAACATTACAGAAAGGATAAGTGAGTGGGCAAAGGTCTGGTTAATGGGGTATAATGTAGGATATTGTCCATTTAGCTAGAAAGAACTCAGATGTATAGGGATCTGGATATATAATACTGCATGAATTGCAAAAGGTTTGTACACGAATACAGCAATTTATTAGGAAAGCTAATGGAAAGTCATTATTTATCGCAAGGGAAATTTAATACAACAGTTGCGCAAAAGGTTATGCTTTAGTTGTTCAGGGCATTGGTGAGACAGCATCTGGAGTACTCTGTAAAGTATTGGTCCCTTATTTAATGAAGCATGTAAATTCTTTGGGAACAGTTGAGACAGAATTTAATACACTAATACCTGGAATGGGTAGATTGGCTCATCAGAAAAGGTCAGCCAGGCTGGGCTTCTATCTACTAGAGTTTCAAAGAGTAAGAGGGGGCTTGACTGAAACCTGTCAGATCCTGAAGCACCTCCACAGGGTAGGATGTGGAAAGAAGGTTCTCTCTTGTGGGAGAATCCAGAGTAGGATTTACTTTAGAATGAAAAGTAACCCAGTTAAGACAGAGATAAGGACATTTATTTCCTCACAGAGCACTGTGAATGTTGTAAGTCTCTGGACCTTTTGTCCTCAAAAGTGATAGAAGCAGAGTCTTCGAATATTTCAAGGCAGAAAGCTTAAGGACTGAAAGATTGTGGGGTCTGGATGGGGTCAGGGGTGTGGTGAGGGGGAAAGACTGTGGAACTATCTAATAACCACAATCTCATCGAATGAAGGGGTAAGCAAGAAGGGCTGAATAACCCTTTCCTGCTCCTGATTTCTGCGTTCACATGGGGAAAAGGATAAAAATAAAAGAACTAAAATTGAATGTGTGGACCACGTATTTAATTATGTACAGATATCTTTGAATATGGAAATACACATGATCTTTCTTGGCCTTCATAAGTACAGGTAAGATGTACTTAAACAAGGAATTTATATTAAACCATTGTAAATGACTGATTAGGCTTCAACTACAATGTTGAATTTCTGGGTGCTTCCGGGCACCATACATTAGGAAGGAAGCTAAGGGTTGGACAGGATAGACAGGAGATTTATTTGATTTGTACCAGGGATGAAGAACATCAGTTACTAGATAGAGCAAAGCTGCTGGGCTTGTTCTCTACAGCAGAGTGGAGGATACCTTACAGATGTATAAAAGATTTTCAAATGAGTAAGGAGGAACTGTTTCCCGTGATTGAAGGTTCAGTAACCAGAAGATGCAGATTCATGATAATTAGCTAAAGATCCAGCCAGGGAAGATAACTTTATTTGAATAATGCATTATTAGGTTCTAGAGTACATTGCCTGAAAAGGTGGCAGAAGCAGATTCAATAATAGCTTTTAAAGGGAATTGGATAAACACTTGAAGTGGAGAAAATTGCTGGGCCATACAGAAAGGTCAAGGTGGTTAGAACAATTGAATAGCTCTTTAAAAACACAAGTGCAACTTGTCAAATGTGTTCTATATTGTACCATTTTATTAGATACCATGAATGTTTTGAGTTTCATATGACAATGCATCATGCTTCATAAAGAGTCATGTGACAGAATTTATCAATATTGTGTAATGATGACCATGTAACCATTTGATTGTCATTTAAAAAAAAACAAACCAACTGGTTTGTTAATGTCTTTTTGGGAAGGAAATTTATTGTTCTTATTTGGTCTGGCCTACATGCAACTCCAGAGTCTTATTCATGTGGTTGACTATAATTGCCCTTGGAAACAGTCTAGAGAATCAGTCATTTCAAGAACAACTAGGGATGGGCAACAAATGCCAGCCTTGACAGCAATGCCCACATCTCATATGAGAAATGAAGAAATAGTAGTGCTAATGTTTCCTGTCTTGGGCCATTGCCACTTTACACCAACTATCGGTACTGTTGTGTCAGCTGAGCCAATGACCTCCAGGATTGTTACAGAAATGCTGATTTTTTTTTTTTATTAGTGTGGATAAAAACTTGAAATGCGTAAGCCAAGTTTAAACCTAGCCAGACTCTGCTACTTGCAGACTGCAGAGCTGGAACAGATGGTATTCATCCAGCCAGGCCTTGAACAATCAACTTCCCATCGCAACCAGACAGGCCTGGAACTACTTGGCCAGGTCCTAATGTCCACATTATTTCAGAACAAACCATTGTATACACATCCAGTAAACCTGCTTTGTTCGAAGAATGCTACATAGACTTGGTGGCACTCAACTCAATAAGAGACCAGAGACATAGTGTGACAAGACCAACACTTGGTGATTTTTGGCCCACCTTACAAACCATCATCAATAGTTGGACATGCCCTGGACTTAAAAACCCTCTCAAGGGAGATATTATGGGAATTATAGTATATTGGATTAAAGTCACTGGGACTCCAGGAACCAGGGGCTGCAACTTAGTCAAGAAAACGCTGCCTGGAACAGACTGCGGAATATCAAGCCCAGGGGCAGATGTCTGGGACAGGAGCTAGCTAAAGGAGAGCAAAAGGAAAACCTCCCATTCATATCTCAGCTAAAACAATGCAAGCCAGTCGACAGGAAATAAACAACCTCAACAATTGGTGGCTCAGTGGTTAGCACTGCTGCCTCGCAGCACCAGGGACTCAGGTTCAAATCCAGCCTTGGGCAACTACTTGTGTTGAGGTTACATATTCTCCCCATGTCTGCGTGGGTTTCCTCCGGGTGCTCCGGTTTCCTCCCACAGTCCAAAGATGTGCAGGTTAGGTGGATTAGCAAGGCTAAAATGCCCATAGTGTTCAGGGATGTGTAGATTAGGTGGGTCATAGGACTTGGGTCTGGGTGGGATGCTCCGAGTGTCGGTATGAACTTGTTGGGCTGAAGGGCCTGTTTCCACACTGCAGGGATTCTACGATTTCAAATCCTTTGGAGCCTGCGCACTTATCAAACCATTCACTTCCAAATCAGTGCTCAGGCACAAAGTTACTGAGCATTCCGCAACATTGTGTTACATGAAAACCTGTTTCACCTTGGAACCGTCATACCATGATGCGAACTGAACAGATACCCATCCAAAGGAAATGCCAGACATTCCAAACCCATGAAAACCATTCTTTCCAAATGAAAAACGATTATCACTCACTCCAGTGGTCAGGAAACCTTTTAGCCCTGAAAGGAGGAACAACAGCTCACAGATAACAAGGTGTACAGCTGGATGAACACATTAGGCCAAGCAGCATCAGAGGAGCAGGAAGGCTGACGTTTCGGGCCTAGACCCTTCTTCAGAAATGGGGGAGAGGAAGGGGGTTCTGAAAGTAAATAGGGAGAGAGGGGGAGGCAGATAGAAGATGGATAGAGGAGAAGATAGGTGGAGAGGGGACAGACAGGTCAAAGAGGCAGGGATGGAGCCAGTAAAGGTGAGTGTAGGTGGGGAGGTAGGGAGGAGATAGATCAGTCCAGGGAGGATGGACAGGTCAAGGGGGTGGGATGAGGTTAGTAGGTAGGAGATGGGGGTGGGGCTTGGAGGGGATAGGTGGGAAGAAGGACAGGTTAGGGAGGCGGGGACGAG
>NC_063337.1:54751813-54756813 GCF_021869965.1 Rhincodon typus | reverse complement strand
GAGATTATGAAGCTTGTGAAGTCCACATTGATACCATTGGGCTGCAGCGTTCCCAAGTGGAATATGAGTTGCTGTTCCTGCAACCTTCGGGTAGCATCGTTGTGGCACTGCAGGAGGCCCAGGATGGACATGTCGTCTGAGGAATGGGAGGGGGCGTTGAAATGGTTTGCGACTGGGAGATGCAGTTGTTTAGTGCGAACCGAGCGTAGGTATTCTGCAAAGTGGTCCCCAAGCCTCCACTTGGTTTCCCCAATGTAGAGGAGGCCACAACGGGAACAGCGGATGCAGTATACCACATCAGCAGATGAACATCTGCTTGATGTGGAAAGTCTTCTTGGGGCCTGGGATGGGGGTGAGGGGGTTGGTGTAGGGGCAGGTGTAGCACTTCCTGCTGATGCAGGGAAAAGTGCCGGGGATGGTGGGGCTGGAGGGGAGTGTGGAGCGGACAAGGGAGTCAATGAGAGAGTGGTCCCTCCGAAAAGCAGAAAAGGGTGGGGAGGGAAAAATATCTTTGGTGGTGGGGTCGGATTGCAGATAGCAGAAGTGTCGGAGGATGATGCGTTGGATCTGGAAGTTGGTGGGGTGGTACGGGAGGACGAGAGGGATTCTATTTTGGTTGTTATTGCGGGGACGGGGTGCGAGGGATGAGTTGCGGGAAATGCGGGAGACACGGTCGAGGGCATTCTCGAACACTTGGGCGGCGGAAGAGTTGCGGCCCTTAAAACGAGGGCATCTGAGATGTACGGGAGTGGAATGCCTCATCCTGGGAGCAGCTGCGGCGGAGGCGAAGGAATTGGGAATAGGGGATGGCATTTTTGCAGGAAGGTGGGTGGGAGGAGGTGTATTCTAGGTAGCTGTGGGAGTCGGTGGGCTTGAAATGGATATCAGTTTCTAGGTGGTTGCCTGCCCCTACACCTCGCCCCTCACCCCATCCCAGGCCCCAAGAAGACTTTCCACATCAAGCAGATGTTCACCTGCACATCTGCTAATGTGGTATACTGCATCCGCTGTTCCTGTTGTGGCCTCCTCTACATTGGGGAAGCCAAGCGGAGGCTTGGGGACCGCTTTGCAGAACACCTACGCTCGGTTCGCACTAAACAACTGCACCTCCCAGTCGCCAACCATTTCAACTCCCCCTCCCATTCCTCAGACGACATGTCCATCCTGGGCCTCCTGCAGTGCCACAACGATGCTACCCGAAGGTTGCAGGAACAGCAACTCATATTCCACTTGGGAACCCTGCAGCCCAATGGTATCAATGTGGACTTCACAAGCTTCAAAACTACCCCTCCCCCTACCGCATCCCAAAACCAGCCCAGCTCATCTCTGCCTCCCTAAACCTGTCCCACCTATCCCCTCCTCAAGCCCCACCCCCATCTCCTACCTACTAACCTCATCCCACCCCCTTGACCTGTCCGTCCTCCCTGGACTGACCTATCTCCTCCCTACCTCCCCACCTACACTCACCTTTACTGGCTCCATCCCCGCCTCTTTGACCTGTCTGTCTCCTCTCCACCTATCTTCTCCTCTATCCACCTCCCCCTCTCTCCCTATTTATTTCAGAACCCCTTCCGCTCCCCCATTTCTGAAGAAGGGTCTAGGCCCGAAACGTCATTCTTCCTGCTCGGCCTGCTGTGTTCGTGCAGCTCTACACCTTGTTATCTCAGATTCTCCAGCATCTGCAGTTCCTACTATCTCTGAAACAACAACTCACAGATTTGGTGGGAGATATGAGGGGGCCTGCAGTTGGGGTATAACTGGAGACACCGAGCCCAGCACAAGAGGGAGAGTGAACTGGAAGGTGCAGTGAAAAGCGAAGGCAAAAAAAGGAGAGAGAAGCAAAAGAGTGAGAATGCTGCACTGTGAGGGAGGCACCGCGAAACCAGTACAGCGAGTCCAACTACTGAAAACTAACTACCAACCTCCACTCGACGTCCAGAGGCGACCGAAGGCATCCTGAGATACAACACACCAACCGGGACAACACCAGCAACATTCTCTACCAGCCGTAACAACAACCCGCTCAAAACCACCAGGAGGAGGAGGAGGAGAAAAACCAGGGTACTCACCAGGCCGGTCCCACATGTCCAACCGCATTGACAGACACCGCCCGACTATTATCAATATCTACGGCCCTTCGTGGAGACCCAGCTATGGCAAGTGACTACGGACAGAACCAGTCAAAATCGTGGTTTCACACCAGGGGTGGGCCTAAGGTCACTGAGACCTCTAACCCAGCTGGGCAAGTCATAGACAGGGAAGGGGGGTGTGGGGTCAGTGGTGTAGGGCACCTCTCAGGAAGGGAAGTGGGTGAGAACAGGTAGCTCTCTCTCTCTCTTTTTCCCCTATTAGTGTCGTAATAGTCACCCATTGTATTTATTTTACCCACTATTTAATTAACTGGGAGACAGTCTCAGTCAGAGACAGGGAGAGTTTTAATTTGATATTCACTTGCTTGTTTTGTAAATATATCAATTTTGTTTATTTGTTTAATAAAATCAGAGTTCTCATGTCCTCTGAAACTTCTGCCTCCAGTATTTTCCACCACACCACATCACACCCATAAGCCCAGTGTCAGAACCAGGGAGCTGGTAAACTGTGAACCAGGCAGCATTCCCTACAGAATGGCGAACACGAAGGGACACTGGCAGAGTGAATGTGGTACTTTTGGAGGGGGTTGGGGGAAGGGTGTAACAGAGACTAAGAACCTAATGGAGGAGAGGATTTCCTCTCATATGTTCAGAAAAGTGAATATCTCAAAAAAAAAACCAGGTACTGGACTTACTAAAGGCAGAGTGTCCAGCTGAGGCAGCAGCCCAGTGGACAGAGAGTAAGGAGAATAACTGCCCCACAGACAGAGCAATCTGGCTCCCATGCCTACAGAGTCAGGTCTAAGTGCTGGACAAGAGGGTTGAGGAGCTAAAGGTAGTGCTGAGGGAGGCAGAGGAGGGCTGCACCTTAAGGACCAGGATGGGGGAAATGCTGCATGAGGACCTGCAGCGAGAGAGGCAAGAAAGGTGGCAAATGGAGGAAAGGTACAGGGATTAGACAGATTACTTGCAGTGTCAAGTTACAGAAGTCAAGACAAATGAGCAGGCACGGAAACAGGAGAATAGCTGTCTGGGGGAACAGGTTAAAGTGCAGGAGGAGAAGCTGAGCAATATGCAGACAGCCTACAGGGTAGCCTGCAGTGAAGGGCTCAGTAGGGGAAGGCACGGTCCTTGCCAGGAATAGATTCATAAGCTAAGCCTAGCTGTGTCCCAGGCTAGAGGCATGGTTTGCCTGATCAGCCCAGGAGCAGTCCAGATTGGCAGGAAAGGGCAAGGGGGTGAGAAGGGTGCAGAGAACGCCCGGTCACCTGTGTCACTGGGGGGAGTCCTGGTGTGGCAGCAGGAAGAGCAGTTAGTCAGCGAGGCAGGGGGAATCTCCGAATCACTATCCACAGTACCCAAGGGAAAAATTTACGAGATCAAGCCCTTCCAGGGCAAGAGAGTGATGCCAAGAGGGAGGTAGCCCTCTCGACAGGAAGGGCATATGTTTCGGGTGTGGGAATACTGGACACTGGTGGAAGGCTTGCCCCAACCCACAGAGGAAGGGTGAGGGGAGAGATCCTCCGATGCCCGCCCGAGAACCGGGTCCAGTAGCACAGCATTACCCTAACTCCTTTGAGGAGTTTTTAAAAGCATTCCAGGCTGCACTCACAGGGACAGGGATGGCAGCAACAGAGACTAGTACAAGAGCCCCCACAACCCCACACCAGAACTCTGGCCTATGACTCGAGTCGGAAGGGTTCAGGGTGAACCCAAAGAAGGCACAGGTGGGCTGGCAGGCAGGGAAATCCCTGGGGCCAACAGTGCAGGTGGGGGAAGAGAGGAAAGACTGGACCCCGCACTGAGGGCAAGCACCAGGCTGGCACACTGGCCAAGGAAGGAACCCAAACAGGTACCAGCTGGGAACCGAGGGGCTCAGGCCTGACAGCAGCAGCCCAGGGTAGAGAGGGAGCAAAGCGGGGTGCTAGGTCCCCCCCAGGATGGTCCAGGCACAGGATCCCACTCTTAACCCTCTCCTGGGAACACTGGCTGGGGGAAAGAAGGTAGTGAGCCTGCATGAAGTAATGAGGCAGCCAGGTGGTGTGGTTCACAGTAAGGGGGCAGGCAACCAGGCAGTGACCCTGGGGAAGCCCCCTGGGCAAGCCCCAGTCCCACAGGCCGCAGGGCCCGGGTGGGTGAACTGCCTCACGGTGCAGGTTAGCCTGCCTATGATTTGGGACTCACGAAGTTACCCAGAGCCCCCGGGGCAGGCCACAACCCCATAAGTCACAGATCACACAGCAGCCCCAGACCGTGGAGAGCCCCCAGGGGAAGCCACAATCCCACAGGTCGCAAGCCCTGCGGGAACAAAGACCCTCCCCAGCCAGGTCAGCCCACCTGTAGTTTGGGAGTCAGGAGGTGCCCGAAAGAAGGTGCCGAGGGGTGGGAAGCCAGGCAGCAGCCCTGGGATGGGAAGAGCCCACAGGCCAGGCAACAGCCACAGGCAGTGAGGAGGTCCCGGGGAAAGACACGGTCCCACTAATATGGGACACGGGTGGACCCCCAGTTAAAAAGGGGGGGAAAAAAAAAAAATCACTGAGGAGAACCCTCTGAACCCCAAAACAGACAACGCCCTGGTCCCCAGTACACTGGTCAACCAGAGACCACAGGAGGTACAGAACCAGCAGGGTCTAGCCTGGTTACCCAGGTACCAGTAGTGCGGTGTTTTATCTGTATATAGTTCATGTAGAGGCAAGGGGGAAGGTATTGCATGTTACAATGTGTTAAACTACTTAATGTGAAGCCGAACCCGAGAATGTTTGAAAGGCGAGGCTGTGTCCCATATTGTTTTTTCAGGAAATTTTCACTTAAAAATGGACAGGGTACTGGTACTATTCGCTCTGATCAGAGTCAGCACTGGACACAGGGGCGATACTGAGGAATCCCTAATATACGGGTGCTCCGGGGGGT
>NC_063337.1:54748561-54751713 GCF_021869965.1 Rhincodon typus | reverse complement strand
GGTGTGAGTGAGGAGAGCCCCTGCTGTCAGCACCGGAGCCAGGACGCCGGACATGGAAGTGGCCGCCCCCTACTTCCACCGGGGGAGGTGGCCAGGGTCGAATTTGACCCAGTACTCCAGTCACACCGGGTTCACCTATGGGGAGACATCCACCCAATGCCCAAGAATAAAAATAGCAGCTTTCCGGGTTAGAGTGCCGGAAGGTAAACGGGTCTGTCCGAGTTATACAGGGGGATATTCCTGTGGGCAAGTGCTGGTGGCTCAGGAAACTGGGTAGGGATACCAGGGACAGACCACTGATTGGGAACGACTGGGACAACAACACCTACTGTCAATCACAGGGACCCAGGGAGGGATGAGTGCCTGTTGGGATAGATGGTGGGAATCTGGCGGTCAGAAAGGATCTGCCCAGCAGGAGTGTCCATTGCTCTCAGCAGGCAATGGCAGGACATCGGGGACGGGATCTGCTGGGATCAGAGGATGGACTCCTGTGTGGTCCTGAAAACTCCTACTGCCATTAATGCCACTGAACTCGCTGTGCTCCCCCAAAAGCCCCCGCTACTCACCCTGCTGTCAGGGTTGGCACAGATAGGTGCTCCTCCCCACCAAGGGCCCTGAGAATGGCCTAGTTCTAATCCTGACCAACAAACTACTGCACCAACAAGTGCACTATGCCGTCACGTCAGTGATATTAAACTTAACCAAAGTCTGTCTACTGCACCGGTGTCCAAGGGAGACTGAGTGGCTGTACCAGCCTTGCTCCGGGAAATGTTCCGTAGGTTTTACAAACTAGACTTCGGCAAAACAGACCTATATGCCTCTGCCACAGAGAATATCAATGGGGGTGTGGGAAGACAGAAAAGAGGGGCTTGGAACGACTTAGCCACAGCATATAACACTGGGTCATCAGTCCACAACAGCTAGAACGACATTCGGCTAGTCCTGCAGATTAAGGATTTGAAGGACCAGCTCTGCAAAATTTTGGGAGGGGAAAATGCAGTGGTGGGGACAGAACCAGGCCATGACAGTTCACCTAAAGGAAATTATTGCTGAGCTGGAGAGACATGCTGAGACAGTGAACGCTTTAACTTGGAGGACAGAAATGCCGAGGAGGCCGCGAGGAATAAGGTGCTTGTGCTGTATGGGACTTCGTTACTGGGCGAAAGCCGCAGAAACCTGGAGGATTTACGGCAGGGTCGGGCTCCCTCGTGGATCAGCAATGAACACCTCGCGGAGCTCCAACCTTTTAGCAGTTCAGTCAGGCCGTGCCAGCTCTGCCTGGCCTCACAGTCCTACCCTGTCCCTGCGGATTGTGGGCGGTCTAACCACACACTAATGGGGATAGATGTGCGGATGCCAGTGACTACTGAAGCCTTGCGCCCCACACCAGTTTACAGGGTGGAGAATATTGAAGTCATTCGTGGAGGGGTACATATCCGTTACAAGATGGTCCTGCCCTATGTCATAAAGTGGGAACAACATAACGGGGACTGACCTATCACGGTGCCCGAACTGGGGTGCACATGTAATACTGTGTCCCCAGCACTTGAACTCCCTCTCGCGACCCCAGTGTGGGTTCCAAGCTGTGGATACAGAGTCTATAAATTGCACCATGGAGGTAATGGCACAGGACCACGTTCCTCCACAGGTGGTATACCCAGGTAGTGGGGCCTATTGTGTCACCAGGTGTGTATCCAGCTACCGGTACAAGCAGCACTTGACATGTCTGATGAGCGACAGCACTTTTTGTTTTAACCCACAAGCGGAAGTTCAAGTGGCCTAAGAACTCATTACCCCGATTCCAAACCCTCCACGATTCACCTCACTGCAAGGGAAAACGTCACCAACCTGCTGAACTATGGCCCACTTTGGATACACCATTTCCTCCCCCTACTAGAATGGCTCACATCCTTGTTTAAGGCAGTAGAAATCTCCCAAAAGCACGTCTATACCCTTGAACAGACTACTGAGAAGATTGGAAGGGAGATAACAGAACTGACAGTGCAATCATGGTGGGACCTGAGGTTAGATGTTGAAATCCCCACCTGGATGAGGGTGATCTCCCACATTTTGGCAGTATGTCAATTGGGGTTTGTGCTGTACCTGTTAGGGGCCAGCTGTCGGGCCAGGGGGCGGGCTCCAACGTCCCTGCACCGAAACATCTCCAACAGACCTGGCATTCGATATGGACAGAATTAAAACACGGCTGCGTTCCGCGGGAAATAGTGGTTTTTGAATGGATCAAAGTCATCGTAAAGTATTGGTGATAACAAGGTGTACAGCTGGATGAACACAGCAGGCCAAGCAGCATCAGAGGAGCAGGAAGGCTGATGTTTCGGGATGGACCCTTCTTCAGAAATGGGGGAGGGGAAGGGGGTTCTGAGATAAATAGGGACAGAGGGGGAGGCGGATAGAAGATGGATAGAGAAGTTAGGTGGAGAGGAGACAGACAGGTCAAAGAGGCGGGGATGGAAGCAGTAAAACTGAGTGTAGGTGGGGAGGTAGGGAGGAGATAGGTCGGTCCAGGGAGGACAGACAGGTCAAGGGGGTGGGATGAGGTTAGTGGGTAGAAGATGGGAGTGGGGCTTGAGGTGGGAGGAGGGGATAGGTGGGAGGAAGGACAGGTTAGGGAGGCGGGGATGAGCTGGGCTGGTTTTGGGATGCGGTAAGGGGAGGGGAGATTTTGAAGCTTGTGAAGTCCACCTTGATACCATTGGGCTGCAGGGTTCCCAAGTGGAATATGAGTTGCTGTTCCAACCTTCGGATAGCATCGTTGTGGCACTGCAGGAGGCCCAGGATGGACGTGTCGTCTGAGGAATGGGAGGGGGAGTTGAAATGGTTGGCGACTGGGAGGTGCAGTTGTTTAGTGCGAACCGAGCGTAGGTGTTCTGCAAAGCGGTCCCCAAGCCTCCGCTTGGTTTCCCCGATGTAGAGGAGGCCACAACGGGAACAGCGGATGCAGTATACCACATTAGCAGACGTGCAGGTGAACATCTGCTTGATGTGGAAAGTCTTCTTGGGGCCTGGGATGGGCGTGATGTGTAGGGGCAGGTGTAGCACTTCCTGCGGATGCAGGGAAAAGTGCCGGGTGTGGTGGGGCTGGAGGGGAGTGTGGAGCGGACAAGGGAGTCACGGAGAGAGTGGTCCCTCCG
>NC_063337.1:54582485-54728561 GCF_021869965.1 Rhincodon typus | reverse complement strand
GGATGAACACAGCAGACCAAGCAGCATCAGAGGAGCAGGAAAGCAGATGTTTCGGGTCTGGACCCTTTTCTGAAGAAGGGTCCAGACCTGAAACGCCAGCTTTCCTGCTCCTCTGATGCTGCTTGGCCTGCTGCGTTCATCCAGCTCTACACCTTGTTATCTCAGATTCTCCAGCATCGTCAGTTCCTACTAACCATGTTTCTGTGATGTTTGTTAGATATAAACCATTTATCTTTGATTTTGCTACTAGTTCATCTACCTTATCGCAGATGCTTCACACTTTCAGATAAAGAGAGTGTAATTTCACTTTTTATTATTATTCACTGTATGGACCCTATTCTTTGATACACTAATATCATTAAATTCTTTGTCCCTTGTGTTACTTTGAATTTCCCTTAACTCACATTGACAAACTCCTTGCCTCAAATGTTATATTAGGATTTATAAGTCTTTATTCCCCTGAACTCACCTTTAACTCACTTGATTTAAGGCTTTTTATTTAAATACACTGATCATATTGCAGGTGCACTCTTTTGTGTATGCACTGTCTCTTTCTGTCACCATTATATGTATTACTGGCCTTAACCTTTTCTTGTCCTCCTTCTTTAGTTATAAAATCTCCTCTCAAGAGATCCCTTTCCACCATTCTTTTGGTCATAGCCCTTTGTACAGTTCTTCAATTTGCCTCAAGTAACTAATTCTGAACTTTGAAATCCAGTTTAAGACTGAGCACCTCAGTAAAGGTTATAACAGTACGGGCTATCTGTTGACACATAACAACAAGGGCACTAACAGCTGGCAGTTGTGGGAGGTTGAATGTTATCATCCTAAGTGAGCACAATGTCGCTACCCCATGGCTGTACCTCAGTAATGCTCTTAATCTGTGAGAGGTTGTTGGAATGCAGTCAGATTAAGATGTGTATTCACAGTGACAGCATTAATTGCTTGACAGCAATCTTTGGAGATCTCATGACCACGATCTGAGGTTCCATTACCACAGTGGGATACCAGGAGCCTCTGCCTCTGGTCCAATTGAAGCTGAAACAGCAGTCAGCAGTCAGTCCATTGTAGATTGATCTAACAATGCTGAATAGAGGTGCCCTCCCCAGGCGAATGGGCGCCTAGCTCTGCATGATGCTCATTGCTGTAATGGATATTAATTTCTCCATGTTCTTACTGTGGAAGATACCTGGCAGGCCAGATAATACACCAAGTATCTCAGTGTGCATTATCTTCAGTGTTCTCCTTTGGTTTGCATCAAAAAGAGCCACCTCTGAATTCCTTGCTACAAAACTCTTTGGAGAATTTGCCCTTTGGAGAGTTCACACACAGGCTGGCCTTTCCCCACTTTGACTGCAGAACTGTCGTGCCTAGTGACTTGCCATGTGCTAATTTTGAGTGTATGCAAAACTCAAATAATTGTGCAGTGCCACTATCTGAGCTGGTGGTTGCAAATGTAATGTTATGTGATTTTGTTTTCATTTAATTATTGAGAACATGCCTCTCCTATTCCTCTTGGATCTTTGAATCTTTTGAACACCCATCAGCTTCTGACTATGTGAAAGCACAAGAGAAGAATGGGAAGCCATGGTGAGGGAACATAGGGGAAAGGGGAGAAAACACGATACTTCCCCAGTCACGCCTTCTACGTTTTCCATTTCATGCAACATTCAGCATGAGTTGAGCAGTGAGTTGAGAAGGTGCAAAAGGCAGCAATTTATCATCATTGTTGACAGTCTTGTCAGCGCTGGGTGTTCTCTGTTTCTGTCGGACAGCACCGGTTCTCATCATTGAGCCTCTCCAGGGTGCTGAGGAGTTGCAGGATCTTGGTCTTCTGCCATTGCTGTTGCTTTCTACTCTGTTGTGTCATCTTTTCCTGCACGAGAGAGTACATAATGTCAGCGACTGTGTGGTACTATGGTTGATGCACTTTCATAGATGAATAGCTGTAGGTTTGTACATGTGGGCTGTGTTGGAGCTGAGTGAGAATTTGCCACGATTGGAGGGTATGTGTGAGGGCAGTGTAGTATAACCATGTGTGGGGTGAGTTGTGAATGCCAGGTTCTGAGTGAATCGTGGAGATTTGGTGCAGTGAACAATGTGAGAGGTTGATGAAACACCCATTGTGAGATATCCTGTGTAGACACATTCACTCAACTTGAACATCTAAGTGAGGTAATTGAATTTCTTTCTGCACTGCTGTCATGTCTGGGGGCAGAACTCTAGACATTAACTGCCAACTATCCCCTTCTGATTATCTGTCTGAAAAATTTCCTGCACCCCGTGATGCAAATCTGGTGTTTCTGACCAGAGTTTCAAGACGCAATTATTGAAGAAGGGAGCCATTTCCCTTGTGTGATTTGATTTTTCTTGCTTCTGAGAGTTCCATAATAATTATCCAGCAGCTTGAGGCACATTTTTTACAACTTTTCTTTTATAAACTGTCAAGAACAAGGATCAAAACCTCAGATGAAAACCCCAGATCAACTGTTGACACATTGAACTTTAATTAAAATGTGTTTTTAAACAGGGACAAAGGGACAAAATTTAAGTGCAGATGTAAATTCAGCGGTTGCCTGGAGAGCGAAAGACTCTTTAGCGTCACTGAGGTGTCAAAGAAGCTTCAAAGGGAGAAGATGAATTACAAACTGAATTTCTAATCTCCTGGGAGTGATTGTGAACATGATAGTAAAAATTATAACCATCTGGTGAGCCATACTTTTGCATTTTTCCCATTTTTGAAATACACAGGGACAGAGATTAAACACAATCTTCAAATGTTGTCTGTGGGTCTTAGTGGCTTAACATATCTGTTGTGATCTAGAGTGCTCTGAAAATAGTCATTTAAACACCCCTGCACTTCAGATTAAGCAAAGTGAAAGGACTCTTTTCCTGAGTGCAACCAGTGCTGAAAGGAATCAAAACAGAAGAGATACAATCAACCTGCAAAGGATGGCTGGCATGGTGGCTCAGTGGTTAGCATTGCTGCCTCACAGCACCGGGGACTCGGGTTTGATTCCACCCTCAGGCAACTGTCTGTGTGGAGTTTGCACATTGTCCCTGTGTCTATGTGGGTTTTCAAAGATATGCAGGCTATGTGGATTGGCCATGCTAAATTACCCATAGTGTTTAGGGATATGTAGATTAGGTGGGTTCTGTCAGATGGGTCAGAGTGGGCTTGTTGGGCCGAAGGGCTTGTTTCCACACTGTAGGGATTCAATGAATATGACAAGAACCTTAAAATTGACAGTACAACTACCAATGCCAAAGCTACTAGCAATATTTACTGCAAAGGCTATAACATTCACTGATCCACTCTTTACAAGCAATTCAGAGACTAGTCAGCATTTTATTTTATCTTTTATCGTTATGGACTAACCTCATTTCTGATCTGTTTTCATATGTGTGTTGTGTAATTATTTCTTCTTGATATTAAGAATGAATAAACTGTTTCTTTTTGTTAATTCAAGAAGCCTATTTGTTATGATAAACCAGTTGGCTGGATGAATAACCATGAGGAGGCTGTTTACCCTTCCTCAGGTGTGAACCTAATAGGTTGATGTATCCTACCTGTAACTGTAACTACTTGCGGAACCTTGCCTGTGGACTTGTCATAGCAAGGAATTGCACCTCTGAAAAGGAAAAGCTGGTTGGAGCATGAGCTTTATCCAGAATATTACTTAGCTCACTGCCAAACTGATCAGAAGCCATAAGCAATGCTATAAAAAGCAGTATGGGAATTGATTAAAGCCATATTACATTCTGAAAATGATGTGGGAGAACCAGTTTTACAGGATGTTCAATCTGATGAAGCATCATTTGGATTCAAAATATTAACTCTACTTGTCTCTCTACAGATGTTGCTAGACCTGATGGGGTTCTCCAACATTTTCTCTTATTTCAGATTCCAAACATCCACAGAATTTGGCTTTTATTTACGTGAGGCCCAGCAGATTTGGGTTTGATGTAGGCAGGTCACAAAGCACAGGTCCTGCTTACGTAAATTGGGACTAGCCAGTTTCTAGCCCATGGTACTTATAATTCCAATATAAATAGAAAAATCTCTCTTGAAGACCATTCTAGAAATTCCCATTAAAAGGATTATTCCAGTTAATCTATTCTTTTGATGAGTGTAAAGACCGTGCATTCTCATAATGTAAAACAGTCTTTTGTCAGAACCTCCATGAGCAGGTTGTTGTAAGAATTTTCAAGCAAACACAAATGAAATGCAGCACAAAATCTATTCAAAAGTAACAGCTTTGACCTACCAGAACCATCCTGCCTAATTTAATTTTCTGAACTTTTGTTGTTTGCTTGTTGTTAGAATTGATTGTACTAATTGCATAATTTTACACCAGTATTTAATTGTACTGGAAAACAATGCATTGCATCAAAAATGGGCAAGTAATCTTGGGAATTCTTTTCTGCTTGTGATGCACACTCAGAGGAAATGCCAATTTCTAGGATGACAGCTTCAAGCTCATTTTCTCCCATCCTTCTCCTACTTGGTTTAACCAGTTTCTTACTAAATTTTCTCCTCATTACAAACTATGTTCAAATCACATTGGCATAGAGATCAAACAGATAAGGTGTAGCCAATGCTACCAGAATTAAGCAGAGAGCAGTTTATCTTCCATTTCCCTCTGATGAATGAAAGATCCCTTAAGAATAAGAACAAAAACTGATATGCATAAGAGGATTACAGCACAGGAACAGGTTCTTCGGCTCTCCAAGCCTGTGCCAATCATCATGCCTTAACTAAACTAAAAAACAAACCTCCTGCTCTTATTCGGTCCGTATCTCTCTATTCCCTCCCTATTCGTGTAGCCAGCCAGATGCCTCTTAAATGTTGCCAATGTGCCCGTTTCCACCACCTCTTCTGGCAGTGCTTTCCAGGCTCCTACCATTCTCTGCATGAAAAACTTCCCTCACATACCTCCCTTAAACTTTACCCTTCTCACCTTGAACCTGTTACCCCTCCTAATTGAAACTTCAACCCTGGGAAAAAGCCTCTGACTATCCATCCTATCTATGCCTCTCATAATTTTGTAGACCTCTATCAAGTCTCCTCTCAGCCACCGCCTTTCCAGTGAAAACAATCCTAGTCTTTTTAACCTTGCCTCATAGCCAATGCCCTCGAGACCAGGCAACATCCTGGTGACCCTTCTCTGCACTATCTCCTAAGCTTCCACATCCTTCTAGTAGTGTGGCGACCAAAACTGCACACAAAACTCCAAATGCCGACCAACAAGGATTTTATATAGCTGCAACACAGTTTGCCAACTTTTGTACTCCATGCCCCGGCTGATGAAGGCAAGCACACCATATGCCTTCTTAATCACTTTGACTACCTGAGTTGCCACTTTTAGGGAATTGTGGACCTACATGCCCAGATCCGTCTGTATGTTAATGTTCCTAAGGGTTCTGCCATTAACAGTATAATTCACACCTAAATTCGATCCTCCAAAATGCATAACCTCACATTTGCCTGGATTAAACTCCATCTGCCACTTCCGTGCCCAAGTTGCCAATCTGTCTATATCCTGTTGTATCCTTTCACAATCATTGGCACTATCAGCAACTCCACCAATCTTGGTGTCATCTGCAAACTTACTAATCAGACCACCCATATTTTCCTCCAGATCATTTATACATACTATAAACAACAGAGGACCTTAGACTGATTCCTGTGGAACACCACTAGTTACTGGTCTCCATTCTGAAAACCACCCTACCACCAGTACCCTCTGACTTCAATGACCAAGCCAGTTTTGTATCCATCTAGTCAGCTCACCCCGAATCCCATGTGATTGTAGTTTTTGTACCAATATGCCATGTGGGACTTTATCAAAAGCCTTGCTAAAATCCATGTAAACTACATCCACAGCCCCTCCCTCATTAATTACCTTTGTCACCTCTTCAAAAAGCTCGATCAGGCTGGTGAGACATGACCTTCCCTGTACAAAACCATGCTGCCTGTTACTAACCAGTCCATTTCTTCCAAATGTGCAGATATCTTGTCCCTCAGTATCTTCTCCAAGAGTTTTCCCACCACAGATGTCAGGCTCACCGGCCTATAATTTCCTGGATTGTTCCTGCTTCCTTTCTTGAACAAGGGAACAACATTGGCTAATCTCCAGTCCTCTGGAACTTCACCTGTTGTCAAAGAGGATGTGAACATATTTGCTAATGCCCTAGCTATTTCTTCCCTTGCCTCTCACAATAATGTAGGATAGATCCCATCTGGTCCTGGGGATTCATCTATCTTAATGCAATTTAGAATACTTAAAACTTCCTCCTTCAATGTATTGACATTCTCTAGAGTATTCACACACTCATCCCTGACCTCACTATCAGTTCCTTCTCCTTGGTGAATACCAATACAAAGTATTCATTAAGGATTTCCCCCACATCCTTTGGCTCCACGGATAACTTCCCTGCTTTGTCCTTGAGTTTTACTTTTCTTTATTCATTCACGGGATGAGGACATCACTGGTTAGGCAGCATTTATTGTCCATCCCTAATTGCCCAGAGGGCAGTTAAGAGTCAACCACATTGCTGTGGACCTGGAGTCACATGTAGGCCAGACCAGGTAAGGATGGCAGTTTCCTTCCCTAAAGGGCATAGTGAACCAGATGAGTTTTTCCCCGACAATCGACAATGGATGTATGGTCATCATTAGACTCTTAATTCCAGATATTTATTGAATTCAAATTCCACCATGTGCCATGGCAGGATTCGAACCAAGTCCCCAGAACGTTATCTGCATGTCTGAATTAACAGTCCAGCGATAATACCACTAGGCCATCACCTCCCCTGAGTGGGCCTACTCTTTCCCTTGCTACCCTCTTTCTTTTAATATGTGCATAAAAAGCCTTGGGATTCTCCTTGACCCTGTTGCTAAAGACATTTCATGGCCCCTTTTAGCCTGCCTAATTCTGCATTTAAGTTCCTTCCTACTTTCTTTATACTCCTCAATGGCTTTGTCAATTTGTAGCTGCCTAGACCTGTCGTATGCTTCCTTTTTCCTTGTTTCATACAAAAAAACTGATGAAAATTGTAGAGGGCACCGGATCGATGGCAGTGCATGTATAGTAGTAATTGAATTGAGAGATTCAGACTATTTTACGAACCACAAGAGCAAAGCTTGACTGGTTTATTCAGTAGCTGAACCGAAAGATTATTTTACCCCTATTAAAATTCTTTGACAGCAATTTGTTGTTATTATTATTGTAATGCATTACTGCCAGGAATTCCCTGTTTCAATGGCAGTTGGTGGAGAGGGTAAGGGTGGAGCTCTCCTAAACAGCAGAAGTCAACAGGAATTTAATTTGTGCAATAAGGTTCCTATCCATCGGATGAAGAAATAAGTCCCAGGTCATTTGTCTGCAGGAGGCTCAATGCTACTTACGTTCAACCAGTGCAATTGACTTATTGAAGTGGAAAGCAGTCAAGGCACTTCAGCACCGTCTTAATTAATAACCACTCCACTAATGCACAAAGCCTGCTAGTCTTCAATGTCATTCTGTTTAAAAGAACAATGCACTTGCACCTTTCAACCTTCTATAATATACTTCTGCTTCTATGATGCATCCGTAAGCTTTGTGTGATCGGAACGAGGGATCACATCAGGACTAAAACGTAGCCCAAGTAGGTACCTTGTTCAAGGAATTTGGAGACAGCAAGGGAATTCATTGCAGTGAAAGAGATACTTTTCGCTTCCTTTTCTTTGGCTTATTGTTTGCGAGGCTTTTTTTATGAACAGGATAAATTGAAGCCCAGGGTCAGGGGCCCAGCACAAAAAAGTGGCATTACAGGTAAACCATAAATTAATTGTTTGGCAATGGATACTAATTTGATTGATGGTAAATAGGGGAGAATATTTACAAGCTACAAACTAAAAAAAAGTACAAAATTTTTAAAAATCAAATTAAGAACTAAGTAAATAAGATAGAGGTGCTGGACCAGGTAATGTGTTGTAACTGCAATAATTTGGGAGTTGGTGGGACCCCGTTGTGATTCATAGAGAGCAGATCTGTAGCGGATGTTGGTTGCTTGAGGAACTCTGGGTCAGAGTTGAGGAGCTAGAATCTGAGTTTTAAAAACTGCAACACATCAGGGAGAGGGTGAGTTACCTGGACACTTTGTTTCAGGAGGCAGTCACACATTTTAGATTAACTACATCAAATTCAGTCTATGAGTGAGGCAGATAGAGGGATCCAAGAAGTTGTGGTTAAGGAGCCTCAGCCGTTAAGATTGACTAACAGGTTTGAAATTCTTGCTCTCTGTGTGGACAAGAGTGGGAGCTATAAGGAGGTTTGGCAAACTGACCATAGCTCTGTGGTAGAGACAGCCATTCAAGATGGGGGCAGAGGTGGGGTGGGGGGTGCGAAAACAGAAATGTAATTGCAATTGGGGATTGTATAGACAGTGGAACAGAGACTGTACTCTGTTGCCAGAATCAAGAGTCCTGCATGGTGCCCTGGTTAAGGATATCTCATTTGGGCTGCAGAGGAACGTGGAGTCAGAGGGGAAAGATCCAGTTGTCATGGTCCACGTAGGTATCAACAACATAGGTAGAAACAAGAAAGTTCAGCTGAGGGAATATGAGTAGCTACAGGCTAAATTAGAAAGCAGAACCAAAAAGGTAATAATCTTCGGACTACAACTGAGCCACGAGCAAATTGGCACAGGGTCAACAAGCTGAAAGAGGTAAACGTGTGGCTCAAAGATTGATATGGGAGAAATGGGTTTGAATTCATGGGACATTAGTATCGATGCTGTTCTGATAGGACAAACACCATCTGAATCATGCTGGGATGAGAGTCCTGGTGAATTGCATAACTAGGGATGTGCATAGGGATTTAAACTAAATAGTGGATGGGTGGGTTCAGTTGCATGGAAAATTATCGAAAGACTTAAAGGGCGGAGGGCTCAGCAGAGGCTATTAAAGTTTCCAGATCGAGTAATAGGAGAGAGAGTATGGAAAAGGTCAGGGATTTAAATTCAGGCACAGCAGATGATGAGACAACTATGAGAAGGGCCCAGTCAACACATGACTGAGGAGTTCTACTTATTACAGAGATGTGGCTACAAGGGGACCAGAGCTGGGGACTAAATATCCAAGGATACACGTCCTCCTGAAAGGACAGGCAGATGGGGGAAATGGGGTGTGGTGGAGGCATGGTTGCCTTGTTAGTGAGGAATTAAATTAAATAGCAAATGATATACGGTTGGAAAATGTTGAATCTGGGCTGGTGGAGTTGAGGAACCAAAAGGAAAGAAGACCCTGATGGAAGTTGTGTGCAGGACCCCTAGCAGTTATCATGATGTGGGGAAAAATAAATCAGGAGATAGACAAAGCAAGTAAGAAATACAATAATCATTGGAGGCAGAGACCATAATATGATAGAATTCACCCTGCAGTTTGCAAGGGAGAAGCTGAATCAGATGTAATGGTGTTACAATTGAGTCTAAGTAACTGCAAAGACATGAGGGAGGAGCTGACCAGAGTTGATTAGAAGGAGAGCCTAGAAGGGAAGATCATGGAGATGCAATGGCAGGAGTTTCTGGATGTAATTTGGGAGGCACGACAGAAATTCATCCTGAGGAGGAAGAAATATAATAATGGGAGGATGAGACAACCATGGCTGACAAGCGAAGCCAGGGTTAGCATAAAAACAAAAGAAAAAGCATACAATGTAGTGATTTTTAAAGGGAAGCGAGAAGAATGGGAAGATTTCAAAAACCAGCAGAGGGTAATTAAGAAAGCAGTAAGGTGTTGTGGGGATGGGGGGTGGGGGGGGGCCGAAGAAGATGAAATATGAGACTAAGCTAGCCAGTAATATAAAAGAAGATTATATGAGTTCTTTTAGATATCTAACAGGTAAGTGAGGGGCAAAAATAGACATTGAACTGCTGGAATATGAGGCTGGAGGAGTGGTAATGGGGAACAAAAATAGTGGAAGAGCTGAATAGGTAGTTTGCATCAGTTTCAGAGTGGAAGACAAGCAGTGTACCAGAACTTCAAGACAGTCAGGGGGCAGAGGTGAGTATCGCAGCCATTACTGAGGAGAATGACCTGGGGAAGCTGAAAGGTCTGAAGGTGAATAAATCACTCAGACCAGATGGACTACACCTCAGAGTTCTGAAGGAGACAGCTGAGGAGATTGTAGAGGCACTAGTGGTGGTCTTTCAGGAATCACTGGAGTCAGGTAGTGGCCCAGAGGATTAGAAAATGGCTAATGTAACACCCCATATAAGAAGAGAAGGCAGCTGAAGACAAGAAGCTGTTGGCTGGTTAGCCTGACCTTAATTGTTGGTAAGAATTTAGATCTGTTATTAAGGCTGAGATTATGGAGAACTTGGAAGTGCATGTTAAAATAAGTTGAGTCAGCATGGCTTCGTCTAGGGGAGGTCATTGCCTGACAAATCTTGCTAGAATTCTTTCAGGAGGTTATGAACAAGTTAGACATAGAAGAGCTAGAGGACGAATTCCAGAAGACCTTTGACACCGTACCACACAGGAGGCTGCTAAATAACATAAGAGTCCATCGTATTAGGGGCAAAGTGTTGGCGTGGTTAGAGGATTGGCTGACTGGCAGAAGGCAGAGAGTCAGGATAAGAGGGTCCTTTTCAGGATAGGAGCTGGTGACTCGTGGAGTTCCGCAGGGGTCATTTTTGGGACCACAACTATTCATGTTATACATTGATGATCTAGAAAAAGGAATGGGGGACATTGTTGCTAAGTTTGCAGATGATAAAGATAGGTAGCAGGTAGTGTTGAGGAAGTCAGGAGGCTGCAGGAAGACTTGGAAAGTCTTGGAGATTGGACAAAAGAACTGGCAGATGGAATGCAATGTAGGAAAGTGTGAAATTATGCATTTCGGTGCAAAATATAGAGGTTTATACTACTTTCTAAATGAAGAATGGCTTTGGAAATCTGAAGCACAAAGGAACTTGTGAGTCCTAGTTCAGGGTTGTCTTAAGGTTAACATGTAGGTTCACTTGGCAGTTAGGAAGGTTAGTGTAAGAAAATTACCATTCATTTCAAGTGGGCTAGAATGCAAAAGCAGGAATGTGTTGCTGAGGCTGTATAAGTCTCTGGTCAGACCACATTTAGAATACTGTGAGCAGTTTTGTGCCCCTATCTAAGGAAGGATGTGCTGACATAGGAGTGGTTCCAGAGTAGGTTTAAAAAAAATAATCCCGGAGATGAAGGGCTTGTCATATGAGGAGCAATTGAGGACTCTGGGTCAGTACTTGGTAAAGTTTCAGAGGATGACTGGGGGATCTAATTAAAACTTACAGAATACAGAGAGGCCTAGATAGAGTGGACATGGAGAAGAAGTTTCCACTCGTAGGAGAGGACCCGAGCACACAGCCTTGGAGTGAATAGATGAACCTTTAGATGTGAGATGAGGAGGAATTTCTTCAGCCAGAGGGTAACTAATCTGAGGGACTCGTTGCTGCAGAGAGGTGTGGAGGCCAAGTCAATGAGTATATTTAAAACAGAAATAGATAGGCTCTTGATTGGTAAAGGGATCAAGAGTTACAGGGAGATGGCAGGAGAATAGGGTTTAGAAACATATCGGCCATGATCGAATGGTGGAGCAGACTCAATGGGCCGAATGGCCTGATTCTGCTCCATTGTCTTATGGTCTTATGGACTTCATTCTCCCAATATGCTTGTAACCATGTCCTTTTTCGAGAAAGTGTTTCAATTACATTACATTATGCAATAATTTTTCAAGTGGAAAGTATCATTATGCATATAAATAATCAGTCTCTTAGTTTAGCATCATTGATCACTCACTCCAGTGATCATCTAGGAATTTACAGAGCCACAAATCCTGCCGTATCAAGATCTACATCTAAAACATTTCACCTGCAACTCCATTATGGCATTTGTTGTGTTAAAATCAGTACAATTAGGTAAAGCACTGAGCACTCTCTGGAGTCACAGATATGCAGAATGTTAATCCACCTCAGAAGAGCCAAAAACAGCTGGTTTGAACTGAGGAGCTTAGACATCTCAATTTCAATGACTTATTCTTCTGAGTAACTATGATTAGGGAATATTCATTTCATAAGCAGGAAATAGAGATGTTTCCAAATATTTGTTTGAGAGATGGGCATGTTAGCAGAATCTACTGATCACACCCGCAGGAACGTTCCTATGTCTTGCAGAATAGATTGCATCCTGTCATACTGAGGAGATTTCTATCATAATAAAGTAATTCAAAGAGCTTCTATGGATATTGCTGGCTTCCAGTGGGACTATAAACATTACTTCATTGATGCCTTGACCAGGCTCTTGAATTTCTAATGAAACTGATCAGAAGCATGTAATCTCCGTACTGGTGTCTTCAAACAGTAATCATGAATTTTGGTGTTTTCCTGGCAAGTGGCCATTAGTCTAACTACATAAAGCCCCTTTCAATGACTACACATGAGACAGCTTCTAATATGGGCTCAGCATTTCTTGTCATATTAGTAATTGATCCTGTACATGCTTAATGGACAAGCATCTGAAAAGAACACTAGCAGGTGAAATGACCAAACTCAATTGTTCCACAACTGGCGAACAGCCTCTGGGCCTGTCACTGGAAACTGAAGCTGTCTTAGTCACCACCAACTAATAGTGACAGACCTGTTCCTGTGGCTCTGTCAGCAAAGATGTACATGCACCATGTGAATTGTACCCAGACTGTTCTCTGAATAGACCATGATGTAATTTCCAGTTTATAGAGTTCTGGGTTGATTTTTGTACTTGCTTTAAATATTTGCAAGTTTGAAATAATGTATAATGGTTGCCTAATAAATATTTTTGGCAGAAGCCCCAAGCAGGGAGGAACTTTATGGGAGTCTTACAGAAAATATACAAGCAGTTATGCAGTGACTTTATTTGGTGACTAAATCATTATTTAAATAAAAGACAGAAAGCCTTCTTCATGATTTTCTGTAGTATGCAAGATGTAAATAACAATTAAAGTACAGCAAGCTGTATTGTAGGACACTGACAGAATCATCCAAGCATCTCAGTAGCTTTACTGTCTAGAGAGAAAAAAACTGCAGATGCTGGAATCTGAGGTAGACAAACAGGAAGCTGGAAAAACACAGCATGACAGACAGCATCAGGAGGAGGAGAAGTCAACTTTTCAGGTATTACCTTTCTTCAGGACTCACTCAGTGTTAAGTCCTCCGAGCTGTAGGGTGCCCAGGTGGTGGATAAGGTGTTGTTCCTCAAATTTGCAATCTGATTCACTGCAACACTACAGGAGGCTGAAGATGGACATGTTGGAGTGGGTGTTGGGGAGGGGGAGTTGAAATGGGCAGTGACCAGTAGGTTAGGCTGGTCATTTCAGACCAGGTGAAGATTCGGGGCGAAATGGTCACCTAGTCTACGTTGTTCTCACTGACGTAGAGAAGACCACATTGGGAGCACCGGATGCAATGGACTAGGTTGGAGGAGATGCAGGTGAAGCTCTGTCTCACCTGGAAGGACTGTTTAGGGCCCTGGATAGAGGTGAGCGAGGTGGGGTGTGGGCAGGTGTAAGGTTACAGGGGAAGATTCTGGGGGGGGGGGGGGGGTGCGGTTGGGGTGGGGGTGGTTGGAGTAGTTGGTAGGGAGTGTGATGCGAACTAAGGAGTGGCGAAGGGAAAAGTGCTCGCGGAAGACAGAGAGGGGTGGGGAGTGGAAGGGGTGGTGGGATCTAACTGGAGTTGTTGGAAGTGTTTGACGATGATATGTTGCATATGGAGGCTGGTGGGGTGGAAAGTGAGGACAAGGGGGACCCTATCTTTATGTTTGGGGTTTGGTTTAGAGCTGAAGAACGGGGAATGGAGGAGGCGCAATGGAAGGCCGTCTGGATGACAGAGGGGGAAAAGAACGTTGATTGAAATAGGAGGACATCCAGAATGCTTGGGAGTGGAATGTCTCCTCACCAGAGCAGATGCAACAGAGACGGAAGAATTGGGAAAATGAGATGGAGTTTTTGTAGGATACAGGGTGTGAGGAGGGCTAGCCTAGGTGGCTATGGGAGTCTGTGGTTTTATAGTAAATGTTGGTCCGTAAACTGTCACTGGAAATGGAAATGGAGAGGTCAAGAAAGGGGAGGGAGGTGTCTGAGATAGACCAAATGAATTTGAGGGTAGGGCAGAAGTTGTTAACGAAGTCGATAAAGTGCTCCAGTTGAGCCTGGGTGCAGGATGCAGCACCGATGCAGTCATCGATGTAACGGAGGAAGAGTTGGGAAAGTACTGGTGTATGTACTGAAGAGGGACTGTTCGACATAACCGACAAAGAGGCAGGCATAGCTGAGGCCCATGCAAGTGCCCATGGCCACTCCCTGGATTCGGAGAAAATGGGAAGAATTGAAGGAGAAGTTATTGAGGGTGAGGACTAATTTGGCAAGGCGGAGGAGAGTATTGATGGGGACAGTGGATGGGTCTGTTGGAGAGGAAAATACTGAGAACCTGCAGGCTGTCCTTGTGGGGTACGGACGTGTATAGGGATTGCACGTCCGTAATAAAGATGAACTATAAGGTTGGAGGTGGTGGAGGGGAGATCACCAGAAGTGATGAGGTCATGGATAGTGTGGGAGATGGTGGCTTGATGGGCCATGGTGGGGTCGTGGTCAAGGGGGAGGTAGGACATGGTGTTGGAGAGTTGGCATTCGGCCTCTGTGACAGAGGTCCATCCTCCAGACTACCACCACACCGCATTTGTCAACGGGTTTGATAGTGAAATGGGGATTGGTGCAGAAATAGTGGAGTGCTGTACATTCGGAAGGGGAGAGTTTGGAATGGGTGAGGGAGGGTGGAGAAATCGAGGTGGATGATGTCACATTGGCAATTAGCAATGAACAGGTAAGAGGCCTGGGGTGGGGTGGGGGGGAAGGGGGAGGCGGGGGTGGGGTGTCCAAGAGGAGGAGGAAGGTTGGAGGCAGGAGAAGGGGTCCTCAGAAGGTGGTTGGGAGTTTTAATTGAAGAAGAAGATATGGAGGCGGAGGTGGTGGAAGAAGAGTTTAAGTGTCTGCTCTGTCATATTTCATGTAAAGATTGAGGTCTCTATATTATTTTGTCCTTTGTGAAAGTCTTAATCCAGTCCTAAATTATGCCAACAAGGGATAATTCTGATTATCAGTTAACTGTTTTGCTGCAGGACTCTTAAATCATGAAGAATAGTCTGGTAGAAGAATTAGGAAAAATATTCAAAGCAGTGATAATCTTGACTGGTAATGTAGAATTCCATTCTTCTACGGTTGACATATTTTTCCTCTCCTTGGAAACACAGGCTTATTAAATAGTACTTTGGGGCCAGATATTTTACTAGTGCTTCTATTTTGTATGTTTGGAAGCACTAACAGAAAAGTCTAAGCAAAATAATAGCTGTTACGAACCCACTTAATGACTAAAATGCACCTCAAATTGCATGGTAGTTTTAAGAACGTGTTTAAACCATGTCTAAGGACATTGGAGGCATTACAGCAAATATTATTAGATTAAACCCTGAAATGAGAGAGTTGTCCTATGATAAGGTGCTGAGTAAACATATTCTCTGGGGTTTATAAGAATGGGAAGTGGTCTTATTGTAACTTTCAAGATAATGAAGGGGGCTTGACAAAGTAGGTAATGAAATATTGATCAAGATTTTCCAATAGCTCAGACTGTCATTATTCCAGTGTAGATGAGAGTTGTACATTTGGACATTGCAGAACTCCTGTTGTAACAGGTTCCAAAGGAGAAATTGAAGATTCCACAGTGCAATTCCTCTCTACCTAGAACTCTCCAAAACTTTCCATTTAAATTGAAGAATTTGGAGCTTTCTGATGGAATTAAGTAAAATAATTACTCATGAAAAACTCAGACTGTTAAATACAGAGACTAATTCCTGAGTTACTATTCAATTGGCCCCTTGCCTGCCTCACACATGATCAACTACAACTTTCCAGACTACTTACACATCCCTGTACCTGATACCCCCTTCCCACATGCTTCCCCCTTTCTCTACCAATGGACACATGCTCCATTCTGCATCTGGCCTCCTTTCACCTGCCCCTGCACACATTTCCCCTTATCGCGCTCCACAACGAAACCTCCGCTCCCTGCTTCCCTCACCTGTGCCTCAACACATGGCCCCTTCCCACTATTCTGGAAATACTTTCCACCCCCACTGCCACTAGATTTGATGCCACCTTCAGATCTGACACCCACTCTCCCTGCCACCAGCTGCACAAGATGTTTCCCGTCCATCTCAACGTATCTTAAAAACTACATCGCTTACCTGACCCCTTTGCAAACTTGCATCCTGGCACCCTATCCACTTGGCACATTGTTCCAAGTACCCTACCCAGCTGACACCCTACATAGCTGGCAGCCTAGGCCATAAACAACTGGCATCCTACTCAGCTGGAACTCTATTTAGCTGGTACTCTACCTACAGCACCATTCCCACTTGGCTCCCAACCCAGCTAGTGCCCAGCAGGCTCTCAAACTGGCTATTTGTGATTCTGGATTTAAATGTCAGAATACCGAAGCTGACTGCCGTAAAATATATTCTGAAAGATCCCTAATCAAAATCCCCTTCAGAAAAGCAGAACTTCTTCCTTTCATACACAAAAATTGGAAGTTTTGGGATTGCGACTCCTCAAACTCTGGCCCATTGCTTCTCCTGGCAGGAGAATCTAAAACAAGGAGATGTACTTTCAGGGTATGGCATAAATCATTTCAGACGAAAGACAATTTTCTTTCGAAAGAATTTCTTTTCAGTCAAAGGATTGTGAATCTTAAGTTTTCTATCCTAGAGAGTTCTGGATGTGCTATCATTAGATATACTTAATGCTGAGATAGACAGATTTTGGGTCTCTGTGAGTCAGATGATACGGATACTGGGTGGAAGTGTGGAGTTACAGTCCAAACTCAACCATGATCATGTTGAATAGCAGAGGAGGTTTGGTGAACCATATGCTGTTCCTTTACTCCAACTTCTTATGTGTCTGTTTGTATAGTCAAGCACCCTGGCTTGCACAGCATCCAGATCATTGTTGACTGGGGCATTGTTCTTCTCTCTGTATGAACAAAAACTACTCACTGAGCAGAGATGAGCAATGTAGTTTCAATGGAGTCAACATACCACAGAACCAATATATTTGAGAGGCCACAAACAAATAAAATCATGAGACAAGGAGAGAGAGAGGCCTACATATTCCCTGAGCATAACAATGGCTTGTGGGTAAGTCAATTGATGGAAAAATAATACTCAATATGGGTTATTTGATGAAAGAATGAACACAGGCAATGTTCTCTTTAAGCTGTGTGGCTGCGCCTTCACTTGGAGCATCTGCACATGCTAATTGGCATTGGACACATTGAGTCCTTGTTTCTGAGGCCATTGTCATGCATAGGCCTCAGAGTTCTGCCCAGTGGCAGGGGATAAAAAAGTCAGAAAATATAGAACACAGATTCAAAATGGGGGCTGTTTAACCTGTTTAAAATTGTTAGAACACAATTTGGGATCTATTTGCTTACTACCATAATTTCAATGTAGCTAAAAAAGACATCAACAAATTTAACCTCATGAACTTTGTTTAGGAGCAATATTCAGTCACATCAGTATGTTTAGGTGTCCACGTTAATGTTCTATAAATTAAATCAAATTAAAATCCCATTGACACACTAACACTGTCATTTTACAGTCACTTGAAAAACAGGAGAATTTCCTTTCTCTTTCAAATCTTTAGGTTTAACATAACCTTTTCTGCTGAGTTCTGGTTCTGTAAGCTGCAAAGCCATTTCTTTGAATATTCACGCACGTTTTAGGCTTTATCAATCTTTTACTAATCTGCAGTGTCCCATCCAAACACTCACGGTTTGCAAGTTTCACAAACTACACATTTGCATTGAGGCAGCTTATTTCCTTAAATATTTTGAACAATCGTTTTGTTTTCTTGGAGAACTATCTTAGCATCTGACTTCTTCTAAACACTCCAACAACCTTGCAGTTGCTTCATTTATTGGAGTTAAAATCAATCCTTGATCATTTTAAACCCAAAAATAATCTATGGTTTTTCAATGTTTCTCTATCCTATTGTAATGCTCACAATATAAACAAACTGCCAGTTTGCTCCTGGGCACATAATGGTTTAAAATAATGGTTCCACAAAGACTGAATTAGCTAATTGTTAAACTCCTTCAGAAGAATAGACAGTCATATGACCCTAGGTTAAAATCAAAGCAAAAAAAGTCGCACTCATTTTTTTATGTCAGACATCTTCCTTCATTCCATCTGGTATGATTGTAACAGTTGCTAGGGGTGGTACTGTGGCTCAGTGATTAGCACTGCTACCTCACAGCACCAGCAACCTCGGTTTGATTCCACCCTTGGGTGACTGTTTGTGTGGAGTTTGCACATTCTTTGGGTGCTCCGGTTTCCTCCCACAGTCCAAAGATGTGCAGGCTAGGTGGATTGGCCAAACTAAATTGTCCATAGTGTTCAGGGATGTGTAGATTAGGTGGGTTACAGGGGGATGGTTCTGGGTGGAATGCTCTGAGGTTCAGTGTGGACTTGTTGGGCCAAGGGGCCTGTTTCCACACTGTAGAGATTCTATGATCTACATCTGGAGAAGGATTAATATATTTCCTTCACAGAATCTGTCTGTCCCATTGAAACAGGCAATTTTGTTTTTGAAATATCTGGAAAGACTTGAAAAAAGGGATACCAATTTCTATGGCATAAGAGGAGACTGCTGATTGGTTGGGCCATTGTTGGTATGGAGATACCACCGAACAGTTACTGTTATTTGTAATCTGAGATGAAGCAATAAACTCTGATTGGTCAATGTTTAAGCATGGGAATGTAGCAGAGAGTAACATTTCCATGATCCTTTTTCTTCCATTTGGAAATGTGTAATGTATGTACAAAATCATTTTTCCTTCATTAAACAAAATCGTCTATGTTACCAAGAAGCTCCTAGCACAAGTGAATGGAATCACACTGTGAGCCTGCCTGGTAATTTTACATTAGTTTCTAGTGTAATTTTTAATATAGTTCAGCTCATTTAATAAATGTCACCTAATAATCACCTACTGTTGGATATAGTGTTGTGAGTGTTGTAAGCACAAGCCAGTTGAGAGCGACCAGCAAGCAGCCCAATGTGAATTTTCATTGGGATGTATTGAGCGAAGCAGTCCAATAGCCATTGGGATGTAAAACATAAAGATTTGGCATCATAATGGGACACATTGTGCCTAGAACCTAACTTACCTACCACTATACATGCCTGCTTCTCTACCCACCTGAGACAGTACCACCTTACTCAGCTACCACCCTAACCACTTACCCCCTCAATCAAATCCCACCCTTAGCTTATATCATCCACCCAACCACCCTACCACCCTATCTATTCACACATCCCTTATCTATCCAACTTCACTAACAATCACATTGGTCATTTAAACTTACCTTATGGAAAATAGTTCTGTAAAAACATTTTTGTAAATATGTTGCCTGATGCACCAGCATTGTGATAAAGCTGTTTGATTGAAGAAGTAGTTTGCATTCTTGAAAAAAAAACTTGGTTCTGAATAACAGACAAAAATGCAGAACAATGCTGGGGCAAACAAAAGTCAGATCCAAGGGTCAATCCAACACTGATTGTGGTCCTGTGGAAGATCCAGCCTTAAAGGTGACAACGTTTGCGTCGCTACCGTGGCCAGCATTTATTGTCTAGCCCTGATTGCTTAGAGGACAGTTAAGAGTCAATCACATTGCTATATGATCTGGAGTCACATATAGGCCAGATAAGGACAGTTATTTCCTTCCCTAAATGGGATTTGTGAAACAGATGGATTTTTCCTAACAATCAGCAACAATTTCATTACAGATTTTTTTAAAAAATTGAGTTCAAATTCCACCACCTGCCCTGGCAAGATTTCAACCCAGGTTTCCAAAACATTATCTGGGTCTTTGGAATAATAGTCAGCCACAATGCCACTAGGCCATCACCTCCTACTTTGTGACTATTTCTTAGATAGGATGAAGTTGTGTTATATTCTCCCTCATAACCAGTACATCCTAAAAGTGTTTTTAGCCAGGAGATCCAAATTTTGATCTCTCAGATCTGTTGTTGGAATTGTAGTCTCTCAGCTCACAAGGTATCGACATTGATAGCTATGAAACCTCTCAGAAGATCTGCATTGTGATGTATGGTCTCGCAAGATTTTTTTGTGCGGTCACCAGATGGTGTAATTTATTAGTCGCTGTAATCACTTTGAAATCATTGATTTAATTTCACATAAAACCGATGGCTTATGTAATTTGATCTGTGGTAGCTCATGACTTCTTAACTGACCCCAATGCACAATCTCACAAAATGGTTACTTTGCTTTCTTTTAAACTTCATTGATTAGTGTTCACACAATATTAACTTTGATCACATACAGTGCATTAAGAAAGGGAGTAAGCAATCCTCTTACATCAATCTGTTACATTTATACTTTTATTTCTTTATTTCTCCACTAAAGCGGTTATAAAGTAGTAAAACAAATACAGGATCTTTTTTCGCAAAATGGCCAAGAACATCAACCGGTTAGTGTTAAGTATTGAATGTTCTGAATTTAAACTGTTCCTATTGCAAAGAATCTTGTGAGTCTAGTTTTCATTATTAGTTTTAATGGTGATTATTGTATGAGCTGTTACCTTAATATTTCCTGTTATGTTGTGTAAAATATCTCACTACAATGGTGTCAGAGCCTTATCTTCAAGTTCCGTAAACGTGCATTAAAAATTACATTTTGCTGGCTTTTCTCAGCTAATTATTAATCATTGCACCAATCAGTTAAGGAATACTTAAAACTCAGACTAACATTGAACCATAAAAATGTAATTTATTTCTATATTTGATGTCTATTTTGCAGAAGAAAGTTATTCTTCCCAATTCAGTTCTGTACAGCAGGCTGTGAATGCAATATCATTGACACAAATAGCTTAATATGTAGTATATATTTACCATAACACACTTTTGTGTGAACACATTTTTTGATACTTACATCACATTCATGTTATCCAGGAGGCAAATAAAGAATTTGAATTGATATAGGTTTTTTTTTAAATTCATTCACAGGATATGGGCATTGCTGACTAAGCCAGCATTCATTGCCCATTCCTTATGATCCTGGAGGAGGTGGTGGTGAGATTCCTTCTTGAACTGCTGCAGTTCGTCTGACATAGTTCTGCCTATAGTGTTGTCAGGGAGGGTGTTTCAGCATTTTCATCCTGCAAAGGTGGATCAACAGTAACATAGTTCTTTGTCAGGATGGTGTGTGGTTTGGAGAGGAACTCGCAGGTGGTTCAAATAACTCCACCAAGATCGGTATCCCATCACCAAGTCACCCCCTATTTACAGATGAACAGTCCTTGACTATTGGACTAGATTAACAGCCCCAATGAAGGAACTCATATTCAATGAGGCTGACCTTGTTACAATCACTACATCCACTCTGAGTTCACGGACACAGGCTGGTCCTTTACCTTGGAGAGCCTCGTGGGGCATTTTAGCGCCGGGTCAGGTTCCTCCAACTTGGGGTCTGGTACGGGTGGTGTGTAATGAATGGGAGCACACCTCTTGTGTCAGGACCGCCTCTATAGAATTCCACTCTCTTACAGTGGTAAAGACAATGAGTTGGCTACTTCCGTTATATATACCTCTGATTCAGAAGACTTGATAACGCTTGACCAAAAGGATGAATTCACGGCTTCCGGCAGCATTTCTGAATGCTCTGGGAGGCAGGCTATGTTTTGCTCCCACACCACGAGGGAGGCAATGGCTTAGTGGTATAATCGCTGGACTGTTAATCCAGAGACCCAGATAACATTCTGGGGATCCAGGTTCTTTCCCCGCCATGGCAGGTGGTGGAATTTGAATTCAATAAATATCTGGAATTAAGAGTCTAATGATGTCTGTGAATTCACTGTCGATTGTTGGAAAAATCCAGCTGGTTCATTAATGTCCTTTAGGGAAGGAAACTGCCATCCTTACCTGGTCTGGCCTACATGTGACTCCAGACCCACAGCAATGTGGTTGACTCTTAAGTGCCCTCTGGGCAATTAGGGATGGGCAATGAATGCTGCCTGGCCAACGACGCCCTCATCCTTGAATGAATAAATAAATAAATAAAAATTTGGGAATTCATGGCTTTCATATGGTCTAAATGCTTATTCAGGACCATTGCACCTACCCAAACTTATATGTCATTGGTCCTGCCCTCATGTTGACCATTCCTCTTACCCATTTCCAAACACAAAACTTCGTCCCCTGTATCAAACTGTTGCTCTCACTTGTCTTGTGTCCGGCATTGGAGTTTCTGATGCCGTTTCATCCTCCCTCTCTCCCTAGGTCTGGCAAGATCAGTCTTAACCTGGTGCGAAGTCTTCTCCCCATTAGCAATTCTGCTGGAACTATCCCTGTAGTTGCATGTGGGATGGTCCTATGATCAAATAGGAACGATGACAGCTTGGTAACTGATGAGGCTGTAGGCTGTTTCTTCAAGCCAGCCTTCAAAGTTTGGACCGGTCTTTCTGCCAGGCCATTGGATGATGGGTGGTATGGAGCTGTCCTTTTATGTCGAATTCTATTCGACTTCAAGAAATAATTAAACTCCCTGCTGGTAAACAATGGCCTGTAATCTGTGACCAACACTTCCAGGAATACCTGTCTTGCAAAAGATGAACTTTTTTTCTATCATTGTTCCTATATTTGATGAATGGACCCTAATCACATCCAATCACTTTGAGTGGGCATCTACAATGACTAAGAACATCAAACCCATGAAAGATCCAGTATAGTTGACTTGTGACTGAGGCCAATGTTTACCTAGCCACTTCCATGGATATAGAGTTGTTGGTGGTAATTTTTCCCCATGTTGGCACTGGGCACTGCCTCACCAATGTGGATGTGTCTGCATCCAAGCCTGGCACCAGATATAACTTCTCACCAACATCTTCATTTTAGAGACCCCTGGATGACATTGGTGGAGCTCAGGCAGTATTTGGAGGTGGAGTTTACTCAGGACAATCACTCTTACTCCCCATAACAAAATGCCATCTTCTAATGTGTGCTGGTGTCTCCGGGTCCAAAAAGGTTTCAATTCTTGAAAGGTTTTAGTATCTGGTGCCTTAGGGAAAGTTAGGCTGCAAATGACAGGAAAGCCTGCAGCTTCACAGACTGTCAGGAGAATTACTCATTGTTTTTCATTTGCCTGGAAAAAAATAATGCATTCTTTCCACATGCTGGGTCCAGTTCTCGATGGCAGGGTTAAAGAAGTTATGCTTTCCAAACAAAGACATGATGTCAGAAATGTTTATCCCACCTCAAAGATGACTGTTGTGAGTGAATTTCTTCAGGATCGTCCTTTATTCTTGTCGCCACTGAAATAACCCTATAGAGTCTGGTATCCCATCACCCAGTCACCCTTTATTTACACATGAACAGTCCTTGACTATTGTAATGCCTCATACAAAGTCAGAGTGTCAGTATCTTTAACATTCATCTTTTTAAAATGCCAGTCAGGACTGCCTGATTGGACCAGATTAACAGTCTCAATCAGGGAACTCATATTCTCTACAATCTATACAGAGGTAGTATTTTCATATATCTACTGATTTTGTTGGGATGGTAGAAATCACAAGTTTGGAATATACAATCTAAGGAGTCTTGGTGAGTTACTGCAGTGAATCTTGTAGATGGTACACAATGTTACCATTGCGTATCAATGGTAGATATGTTGCAAACCTTGGATGGAGTGTCAATCAAGTATGTCACTGCCCAAAACAGTGTTGAGCTTCTTGTGTACTGCCTCATCCAGGCAAGTGGAAAGTGTTCCATCACTCTGGACATGTATCTTGTAGATTGTGGACAGACTTGAGATGGTGGGAGGTGAGTTGCTTGCAACATATCCCCAAACAGCTTTATTACCAATGGAGTTATTTTGAAATGCAATCGCATGTTATGTGACAGTCAAACAACATATGAATGAATGATCTAGTAATTTGCTTTTAATGGTACAATTAAGGATACTTGCTAAGATACATTTGGTTTTTTTCAAATTGTACCTTGGAGTCTTCGAATCCTCCTCAGCAGATGGAGCCTTTGTTTAGCATCTCTTCAGCAAGGCATGCAAAGTAGCACTCTCTCAGTATCACACTGAGTGGAATAATGTATAGATGTTTCTGGAATTGGGATTAAATCTAAAATCCCCTAATTTAGAGACAAGGGTGCTGTTATACAGCAAAACTTTGGGCATCATTCTGCTTACTTCAGATCAGTGAAATAAGAGCTGAAGATGTCTGGAGGTAGGCAGAACACAAAGGTTTGGCTCTAATTACTGCAGCTGGATTTGCATCACTGATCATTGAGCATGGCGCGTGGTAATTGTGTAAGCCTTTCAGTCAGTTCTAATGTTTCCCAAAAGAACATTTGTTTAATTGAAACATTTCACTGCATGGGAATAAAGTCTGACTTCCTTCCCCAACTGCTTAGAGTGATATTGAGTTGATCTTGAATTCTCTGATCTGGAGTATGTATAAGATAATCCCTTTGACAAACGAAAGTATCTAAATGATACAAGGATCTTTACGCCTTTTGTTCTATTTTCCAGGTGTAAAGTGTTTCCTGGTTTATGTTTTATTTTGCTGGTACCCTTATGAAAAGAAGCTTGTTTTTAATTTGACTTCATTCACATTCTCCTAAATATCACTAATGTTAACACACAAAAAACTAATTACAACTGATTCACTAGAAAGCTGACTAAGTATTACTAAATCTAATGTAAAACAGAAAGTGTTGGATAGAAGAGCCCTAATATCTATATCATTTATTTTATATCATTTGTCCTATTTATTTCTTCTAAAATGTGTCACATCACACTTCTCTACATCCAATTTAACCTTCCCATGTATCTACCTATGTACCAGTCAGTACTCCTGAAGTCTGCAAATACCTGTTTACATTAGTTATTACACATTTAAACTGTAGACTCAACTTTAATTTTTATACCCATTCACAGTGGGCGATCTGTCAGTAGATCATGAACCTGAAAATTCAAGGGGCAGATTTTCTGTGGCTCTTTAACTAACAAATAACATTAATATCCCTCTTCCAGAATTCCAGTAAGAACCTGTATACATGATCAAAAACATACACTGTTATTAAAAATGTAAGTTTTTAAAGGTGGTTGTTGAAGTTTTCATTTATAATTCAAACAAAAACAGAATGCCCCAGAAAAAGGGAGATGGTGATAAGTTATATAGGATTTGCCTGGTAACAGACTAGTTGATGTTACCATAGAGAAAAGGGCTCAGATTCAAATTTACTGAACACAGGAGCCAGAGTTTAAATGCACATGACTCAATAGTTAATAATGTATGAAGTGGAAATTTAATGTGGCTATTTTCTATTGCTGAAACTTTTCTTGAAAGGGAGTACTTGTCTGTCTATGTCCTGCAAAAGTTGCCAAAGATTAACATGAAGACAATTGCAGAAAAATATTTAAAAATAGGAGAAAAAAGTCAGGAATTGCTGAAGTTTGGCTTAACATTGAGGAAGGAAGATGTAATCTACATGGTACAAAGGTAGAGTTGGAATGCATTTTCAAAGGATTCACCAGGATTTTGAGTCATAAAGACAGAGACTTGAAGAAAAAAGAAATGAAAGAAATTAATTTGAAAAAAAGAGAGTAATGGAAAAAAGTTGAATTTGAGAAATAGAAGGGAAAGGAAAGAAAGTTATTAAAACTTACATTGGAGCTACAAAGAGCATAAGTGTAGGAAAGCTTTACGTTTGAAAGAGGACAAGAAAGAAAAGAAGTGAAACTGGAATAAGAAAAATCAGAAAGGAAATTTGAACTCTAGTAATAGAGAAGAGCTTAAATACGCAAACTGGGGAAGCAGGGAAATTTGACAATAATTCAGGTATAAATCCGAGCTCTAATTTGGCAAGGAATACCTAGCTAGAGCCAAAATTCAGTATGGAATGACATGAAATGTATTTTGTCTCATTTGAAAAATTGCTCCATAGTTATAACACCAAGAATGCTGGACAGTTTTATTGCAAAACATTTTTGTGGGGAAGGCATTAAAAGTGTACTCGTTGCTTTGTTATATACAATTTAGTGATTACGTTATGGTGAAGAGTTTTCATTGCATTAGTACCAGAAGCTTGCAGGCAAAAGTTTAGAAACTTAGAATGGAGACAGAATCAGATTTTTGTGAAACGTATTGCAGAAAACTAAATGACGTTGAATACATGGTAGATGATTTGACCTCATATGGTGTATTGGGGACAAGTTTTGATTATAAACAATCATGATCTAGAGGTCAAGCATTCAAAAATGATCATGACTTGTTACTTTTGTGTATGTGATCATAAACTTTCAAAAATGATGACAGCTTGTTAATTTTGTGTGCACAGGCATAAAGGCATCGAAGTGTAGCTTCCTACATGTTACAATATATAAACAATAAACACATCTTGCCAGGTGTTTTCAAATTTTCCCAAAGGCTGCCCTCACCAATGTGACTGACTCTGTGGAAAAAGGCTCCCCCAGCTGGTCTGATCTCATTGTCAGGATGTGTGGAGTGTTAGGAGAGCAATGATTACAGGCAAGGTGGAGCTGAGGGAGTGGTGATTACTGACGGAGGGTGTTTAGCAGTGAGGGAAGAGTGATCACTAGCAGGATGTGGGGTTGAGGGACCAGTGATCACCCTTCAGGGGTAGGGGTGATGGAAGTGTGTTAACTGTCACGGGATAGTGATGAGGGAGGGGCTATCACTATTGCTGATGCAAGGGTCAGGAAATGGTGTTCACTGTCAATGGTGGGGATGAAGGAGGGGTGATCACTATCAGAGGTGTGGTGAGTGACGTAGGGGTGATCACTGTGCCTTCTGGGAGTTATGACCAAATAAGTATCAGGCCAAAACAGAAGTTGCTGGAAAAGCTCAGCAGCTCTGGCAGTATCAGGCTAGCTATTTCAGATTTGCTGGTAATATACCTGCTTGGATTTGTGCATGATCACACCTATATTATCCCTTCCCCCACATCTGACCCCCATTGAGTCTCAGGATTACACCTCTCTGTCTGTTGTCTTGGGATTACACTGCCCTCCCTCCCGTCTTCTGCCTGTACCCAACCCCACCCTTCCACACTTAGGACTACATATCTTCACCATTCTCTCACATCTCTGGATTACAACCTTCCCCTTCAAAATTTTGGAACTGCATTGCCCATCCTCCAAGCTTGGGATGCCCTTCCCCTTCATCCTCAACTCTTCTCCTACACAGTTCCCTCTGTCACCCACTTCCCCTACCCCCAAGTTCCATGTCCCTTTTACCTCATCCCAAAACATGAGACTTGGCTATACTGGGAAATCTTGAGCTCAATGGAAGAGGTAATTTGCAATGGGAGAGCTGGGAGGTGGAATGTGCAGAAGAGGAGGATAAAGGGAAGGAGGTAAAGGTAAGAGCAGGGGAAGGAGGTGAGAGATAGGCAGGCAAAGCTGTGATGGGATTGGAGAATGGAAGACAGGGAAAAAAGGAAGGAAACAGTGGGAAAGAGGGAAGCGAACAGAAAGGAAGGGAGTGGTGAGGGGGAATAGGCAGAGGGGACAGCAGAGGATGGGAGAGTATCGAGTGAGTGGGCAGGAGCTGTGGAGTGAGGGTAGAGAACCGATAGTGAGGGAAGGGTGAGAGGAGAGGGAGAGTTGAAGGGGGGGTACTATAATATGCAACACTACGATAAGAACACTATATTACAATAAATTAACTAATTTTGGTCATGATGAAGACATTATAATCAATGCAAAGGTCACTACAATGATCACAGTAATGATTTGTCTCCACGAATCATATAATTCATGGCATTGCATGCAACTTTGACTTAGAGAAAATGTCTGAGACCCCTTGTGATTGAGATAACTTCTTTCTTCATTCATTTTAGCCTAAGGTATTGCTTTGGTGCTCTTTGTTTCAGTTTCATTCCTTATCAATTGATTTCCAATGATATCTGTTGAATGTTGCTGACTGCTTTAAGGACAAATAAACGTTTGCAGTTGATATGGTTTGATTGCTGTGTGATTTCATTTCAGGGTCATTGATCTTGATGGATCACAATTAGCTGCCAAACAATGACCAAATGAATGCTTTTGTACACGTTATCCTGCCTGACTGCTATGAAATGATGTTGTGCATGGAATGCTGTCAAAACTTTCTGGTAGGCCTTCCTGACATAGGTTTGAAAAGATCCTTTCAACAGTTTTAACACAAAGCCCTTATTCTGGCCTTGATGAAACATATTTGTGCTATTTAAAAGTTTACACAATTTTATTAGGCCCCATTGCAGCCTGAAATTGCTCCATAAAAAATCTACCCTACTTAGCATCAAAAAAATGAACAAGGGATATTAATCCTTTCGAGGATTATGATTGATCCAAAACAAAATGGCTAAAATGATGATATAAATATAAGAGCTGCAACAGATTCACCTCAATAATCTTTATCAATCTGATGTCATGCAGGCCAATTACAATATTAGTAGTTACCTGTATCTCACCAGATCATCTATAATTTAAAATAAATGAATGCTTCATTGTACAAATTTCATCTTGAAGTATTGTAAATAAGTGAAGTGCTATAAACGTGTCAAATAAGGGATTTTAAAATGAGTAACACTTGAAGGACTATTTTACAAAGTCCAACACTGTAAGTGGAACCTCAAGAATAGCAAATTTGTCTTATATATTTACAAGTGCGCTCCCAATGAGTACATCCATGATTATCTGCTTTGACCTAGCTGCATGAGAGTTCTTGTGGTGGCTCTGGGGTCTTATAAAATCTACCTTACACTCAAAATGTCAGAAAACTGCTGCTATAGTGAAATGCCTTTTGTTATTTTATTAGTAACTGCAATTTTCATGCAGCATTTTGCAATGTTAGTTATTTTGTTACAATTTTTTTCATAATTCTTGAAGCTTAATATTAGAGCACAAACATTAAAATATAGCATAGTCATGAATTTTTTTCAGTTTTTTCAAACCGGGAAATGTCATGCCAATCATTTGACAAGATGACTAACTAAAGCAATTTAAGCAAAGATTATAGTATCCATTGGGTGCTTCTTTAATTAATAATGCCCTTGCATGAATATAACTTTTATCAACATTTAGCAATTTGGCATCAGGCCAAGACGTTTCCAAGCTAAACAGGTATCTTGAATTACAGCAAAAGTTAAGATAGTTCTTGACAGCAAGACTGGAAGTGTTACAATAAAACATAGCAATGAAGTAAACTTGTAGAAAATGAACATTTTTGCCCTCTTATGTGCTGCAAGTTGGATAATTTGTTATTGGATACATCTCTAAATAAAAACTATTGTTAGACTCTTCTGCTGTTAGCACTTCTGTTACACATATATCTGAGCTTTCACACATTCCATGGTATGGTGCAAACATGTGCATATTGGGCAACTCCATTTGGCACAAGATCTATGCAGTCTGAAATGTCTCCCAATGCCTGTACCTAAGCTTGATGTGCTACAAGCATCCTTCTTTTGAAAGCAGGGATGACATTATATGAATATCCAGACTTACTGGGATGGGCAGAAGTATTGTGACACCGATTAGCATTCTCTTGTCTTCCATTCTCAGTTGCCCCAACACTGTCAGGTTGCTGATAATGCTGCACAAAATCCGTGTGTTGTTATATCTTAAATAGTGATTGCTTCTTTTAGAAAAAATAGCATAGATTAATAAAATATGATTTTGTGCATGGGGACGGCAAAGATAAAAATCTAACTAGTATGGCGACTGATACAGAACTCCTACTTCTATGTTGTAAGGAGGGGACTGATGGAAGTAAAAGAACAAAATGTTTTATTAATGATAGAAGTGTCAGAAAATTCCTCCCTATTATATTTATCCCATTTTATTATGAAATTATAATGAAATTATGTATTGTGACCTGGTTAAAAAAAACAATAAATGACAGCATTCACTGAGGAATCAATTTTGAAACTACATATTGTGAAGTGCTGACAGTGTCAGATGCAATTTTACTTTGTTATTCTTCTGACACATCCAGAGGAGAAAAAATGAATTGGAGGGGTGTACAGTTTACTCCCACTTTCAGTTGAAGGAATGGTAGATAATGAAGACAATTGTCGAATGAAAATGAAAAAATCCAAAGTTAGCACAAACTTTCTATTTTTCCCTTTATTTTATAAATTTTCACTTCAGGATTTGAAATGATTTTTCATCATGAACAAGTGAAACATAGAGACTAGAGAGTCCATCATAGTTGTCATAGTTTTCTGATTGCTGTTCAGCTGAGCAGAAAATTCAGGTTAGTTTGTGAAGTTTCTGTTGTATATATTTAATTGTGTGATCTTAGCTAGACCTTGACTTTCTCTGATTTTCTAATCAACGTCAACAACTTTATTTGCATCTCTATTAATTTTTGTGTTAAGTTTAATGTCCACTCATTATTATCCAGTTTTACACTCCTGCACAAAATAAAGATCTGTTTCAGTCAGCGATAAAGGGAACCAGACATAAGGGCAGACTTCTACCAGATACGAGCTGGAGGGAAGTGATTACTTCATTATTGTGTTCTGAAATGGCAAAGTGAACAGTGTGACATCCTCCAAGGTAGCAGAAGTTGTGTGGCTTGTAAGCATTTTTCCACTTGTGAGCTATTCTTTAGATTTTCTTTATTGCCATTTTGTAAGCACAGAAGCTATAAGATGAAGAAATAATTTCACAGTGACAGTGATGGGTCACCAAACTAATTACCTGTCAGGCACTCTTAGATTTGTATTCCTAGAGTTGAGAATGCAAAAGATACAAGCCATAGCAGTGGGAATAAGCAGGATTTGATAAAATAAAGATTTTATTCAGGATGAGAGGATCAAAGATAGGGGAGAAAGGGTACTTGAGCAAATTGACTATTACCATTCAATGATTCTCACTCTGCCTCATTTGTAGTTAAAGCCACTGCCATATTAAACTTGAGTGACGTGGTTTTCCAGTTTACATTAATTTTAATCAATCTGTAGTCAACCATGCTATGTAACAAAGTTGCTTTTCGTGAAAACATTTCTATCCATGATTATTTGCCAGAAACAAAAACAAGAAAGGACCTATCACTGAAAACACTTCCCATTTTATGTGCCTAAGAACCATGCATTTACATCCATGATTATAAGGGATAGTTTTCCATAAATGTTCAAATCTTGATTGACAGTAATATGAAAAGAATGCACCTGAATATCTAAATATTCTCATCCACCTGCAGCTAATCCTGTTTACAAGACTGTTTAAAGGACAAGAAATATTGAATGGATGATCTGACTACCCTACTATAAAACTAGCTGAACACAACTTTTATTCTCAAAACTCAGTTGAAAATAGAACAAAGTATATGTGCACATTTGGAGATTTCAAATTAAAGCAACATTTTTAGATTTAGGATCACTCTGGTGCACCTTTGCACTATGTTCCATTAAAGAGTTGACAAAGAATTTGTAGTCTACTGCATATTTTATAATGGCAAGCTCGAAACATTGCTGTTGAGTTGGCAGAATAGCAAAGACAACTAAACCATGAGGATGAGGGGGAATCCCTGAAGAGAAAAACAGCTCAGCAGTTTTTGGGAGCCTGGTGCATCAGGCACTGATTGATAACTTTTCCAATGGGGGAACACAGCTCTCCCACCTGTGAGCCAGCATTAAAACTGGAGTAACTTTTCTAATTATTTTATTATGACCTTTGTATGTCCAGCTGGGAATTATGCAAAATGCAGAGGAACTACTTTCATGTAGAGACATTCACATGATGTGTAAAACATTTAAAGAAAGAAAATTCAAGGTATTTAACATAACATTAAGGCCTCAGAATTCTTGGTTTGAAGAAGATGTTTGTTGTGTGTGGCAGCTCAGCATGTGTTATCCTTACCAGTGCTACACACAGTGGTATAAATTTTAATTTGCATCAATGAAAAGTCAAGAATTTGAGATGTCATTGCCAATGTTATCTCTATGCATTTGTAAATACCTTAAATCTACAGTTATAGCAACCAGATTTTGCCATTTTATAAAATTTAGTTTTGTTTTCCTTATCACAGTGATATATGGTGGATTTAAATACTGTCCAGAGGCAGATCATTGATTTGATAGGGAAGGTATAGGGAAGAAATTGTGTCACTTTCCCAACTGCCCCTTATTATTTGGAGGTGGGAAGGGGCGACGGCAGCCTTCCAGAGACCTTCCATCAGACCTTAAGGGACTGATCCAGCTGCCACTGCTATTTAACTAGCAGGATAAACATCGCACCCTGTTTCACCAGTTCAAGTCATTCAAAGCTCGTTTGGAGTGTACAGAAGAGGACTGGATATTTAAAGTGATGGAGAGGCTGAAGAAATTATCTTTGTTCTGGCACCAACCATAAGCTTCTTTGTGGTGTCCTGGAGTTCCAGGACAGAGGGTGCTATCTCCTCAGAGGCCGAAGCTCTGCTGCTGCACTGGACGATCACAAATCTCGTTATCATGCCCCTTCTGCTCTGTTTGTCTGCTTTTGATTTTCAATTCTTCATGACTCACTGCTGACTCCTTATTACTGATAACCTCATGAAATTTCTCAGGATGTCTCTCCACAATCTCCTCCTTAGCCTTCTCAGTACACAGTAGGAACCAGTCATGGCTGCACGAGGACATCACTCCAACCCTGTAAGAGAGTCAGCAGGACTAAGAGGGACGTGCACTTTGTAAAGGGATGCTGTTTGAGCTACACAGGTGGCAATGTGTTGGGCATTCACTCTCAGCATCCAAATGGAGCAAATTGCTGGCATCAAAGGGACAGGAAAACTGAAAGCAAGGTGACCAAAGAAAGTTGGCTGGTCACCTTTATAGATGAAAGGCTCCAGACCTGACAATAGGAGTATAACTGTCAGATTTTGAGTAATGCAGCGATGTGGGGAAACACCCTTGCAAGAAAGACAGAGCCTTAGTTATCCGGAAGCCACAAAAGAGAAAAGCAGGTTAGAACGGTGATGAAAGCCATATCCTGAACAGAAGATTAGTCAATGAATGTTGAACTAACCAGAGATGACCCAAGACCCAGTGCAACACAGACAATGATGCTGAACACTTCACATTTCACACGCCATGCCCTGCCCTGCCAGTGGCCTTCAAAATCACTGTTACCTAAAACACCTCCACTAATGGGTCTATCCAAGGATTAGTTGTGCATTGTAGTGGAATCTTAGAAACAGCAGCATGCTTCTATATTTCATGAGAGATGGATGCTCTTCCAGATTCATTGTATTGTTATAGGCTATTGCTAGAGGCTATTTGGCCCATTGTGTCTACACTAGTGTTGGGTATCATGGTTGTTTAACAACAGATGACGTCTCACAGAGGCATTGGGTCCCACCTCCATTCCTTGTTTTCCCCAGGTGAAGATATCATCGATTGAACTCATACGGGTCACCAGGAACCCAATGATCAACCAATGAGATCAATCAACAGGGATGGCTTTCACACTCTCGATGCCCACCTGGTCTGCCAGCACAATAAGAGCTTCCTTGGTTATGCAGTCACCTTCCTGACATCTACCATGTCTTTTTCATCCTGCACCAGTCCTGGCTGCTTTATATCTTTACTCCAACCTCTGAGGTGCATGAATGGATTGTGGAGAGAGAAGGGAAATCAGTGGAGATGGCTGCTGACCCAGAGAGGTATAGGCACAGAGTCAAGACAACCAATTCCACCCAATCAATGGGTCAACCTGTTGGGCAGACCATCAGGTTTCTGAAGATACACTGAGAGGTGACCCTGCTGCATGGAGAGATGGCATCTTCCTGTTATCCTTCAGGAATGGAACCTTTCTACCCTGCCTCATGATCTCCAGCATTGGATCCATGTCAACATCAATGAAGCGAATGTCTGTCCTTTTCCAAATGCCAGGCTTCTGTCTCCCCTATGGCATTGTGTTTCCCTTTGGTGAAGAGGACGATTTTGACACAAGCAGCAGATATCTCCCTCAGGGTAGTCTGAGTCTCAGTAATGTTATTGTGAGGTGTCTTAATGAATGTCAAACTTCTTATGACCCATTTCCAATCTTGCTGCAACTGGTATTACATGGGTAAGAAATCCATTTCCATACTAATCAAGTAGTCATTCCATGACAATTTGAATTTCAATCAATTTCCCACAAGAGGCAACCCAGAAATAGATAACTCCCATTTCCTGTTCTACCCAAACAGCTGCACAAACAAAATGACAGCTCATTGCATCGTTTTCACAGTATTCACAATCAAGGTGTTGAGGATGAAAAATCTTGTATATGTTAGCTTGAGATTTAGGTGGAGTTACCTCCAGACTTCCATTAATGAGATAAGTCTCAATTACACAAGTGAGAGTTCATCAAATTTAGAATAGTTACAGAACAGAAGGAGGCCATTTGACATATTCAATAAAAGCCAGCTCTATTTGAGACCAACTTACCTAGTTCCAGTCTGCTATCTTTTCACTGAAGCCCTGCATTTTTTTTTTCTTTTTAAAGATATTTCCAATCCTCTTTTCCCTTGATTGAACTTACTTCCTTCACTGATAGTTCTTTTGGGATTTTATTGATTAGCTATTTAAAAAAAAAAATTGTCCTCATATCAACTCCATCTCTGGAGTTTTTTTCTCAATCGTTAAAATTGGGATTTTGATTCTCAAATTTTCCACTGCAGGAACATTTTGCCCTAATTACTATGTCAGACACCTCTTGATTTTCAGCACTTCCATCAAATCTCCTCTCAACCTTTTTTATTCTCAGGAGAAAAATCCCAGATTCTTGAAACTGTTTGTGAAAAAGAAGTTCCTCAACTCCAGAACCATTTCTGTAATATTTTTCTGCACTGTCTCTAATTCCCTTGCATCTTCCCTAAAGTCTGGTGCTGAGAATTGGGCGCTCTGGTTGAAGTCAAATCTGTGTTTTATGAAGTTCATCATAACTTTCAATGGATCACATATGCCTTATTAAGTGGTTACTCAAATAAGAACATACCATATTAACATAAGAACATAAATTAGCTGTTTGACTTCATCAATTTACACTTAAACATCCAGCTCCCTGTGTTGCTACATCTCCTTTACGTTGTGATATTGATGATATACTATGTTTTTTTATTCTTCCTACCCAAATATATCACTTGGCACTCCTCTGCATCAAATTTCATTCACCAACCTATCTGCCTATTGAATCAGCATGTCGATATCCTCTTAAAGTTTATTATTATTCTCTTCCGATATCACTTCCCAATTTTACGCATTCTGCAAATTTTGAAATTGCACATCCAGGTCTTAACTTTAACATGGACAAAGAAAACTAGCATTCTAACAGTGATTGCTGGGAAGCCCAAACTTTACCTTTCTCATTTTGATAAAAATCCACTCACCCTTACTCCCTGTTCTCTGTTGGGAAACTTTGTATCCATATTGCAACTATTTCTTCTCCTCAATGGGCTTAAGTTTTCTAGACAAACTTATTCTATTGCACTTTATCGGTATCCCTGTTTCTGGGCCTAAAGCTCTTGATTCAAGTCCCATTTCAGGACTTAATAGCAATGAATGGTGTGTTCTTGGTATGGCAAAACAGATTGGTTACCAACTTTTAATCTTTTTCAATACATGTGATGGCTGACGATGAGAATTTGTTGGTGAACCTTACTGAAGAAAGCAGCAGCATCACTGCAGTATCTTGCCAAGAGTAATATGGACCAATACAAATCCAGTAGAAGTCCTTAGTTGCAAATGTTCTTTTAGGGCATGCTAACTGAAGAGAGAGAAAGTCCTATAAAGCGAAAGATTTCACAAATTTATTTTCTCATTTGTTTTGCCTGATTGAGAACAACCATACCTAGCATATTGTCAGATATTGTTTGATAATGTTCATGTGAATTGTATTGTGGCCTTTGAGTAGATTAAAAGCACTATATAATGCAAGTTGCTGTTGTGGTTATTATGTTCTGACATCAAGTAAATTGCTTAGGCTGAATGGTAACACCAGTTTATTACACACTCTTTTAAGGGTTAATCTAATTCATCTATAATGGTTTGAATTTTGTAATAGAAATAAAAACACATTAATGACAGATTCCATCATCAATGTACAAATCAACTATTAAGTTGATGGATTAAGAAATACATGATAAATCAATAAGTTCTTGAACTTGCTGGTTCCATAATAGCAATGTTTCATTTGCTTTGCACAAATAGTATCTTGCCCTTGCCAATTTGATAATTGTTACTGAAATGGTAGTAATCTTCATTGGCTCTGAAACTGAACATGTTAAGCCAGTGATAAGTTGTTCTCAGTGATTTTAAAACTGATACATTTTAAGTATTTCAAACTTTTATTTTACAATTCCTTTCTGATAATTCTCTCTTTCTCAATCCAATTATTTCTTCTCTCTATTTTGAAATAACTTCACGAAGGCTGGTATCCCATCATCAAGTCACCTTTTGTTTACACACGCGTTGTAGAACATATAGCATAGAACAGTATAGCACAGGAATGGGCCTTTTGGTCCATGATGTTGTGCCGCATGTGGTGCCAAATTGAACTAATCCCTTCTGCTTGTCCTTGGTCCATATCCCATCATTCCTTGCATATTCACGTGCTTATCTAAAAGCCCCTTAAACACCTCTATTGGATCTGCCTCCATCACCACCCCGGCAGCGTGTTCCAGACACCTACCACTCTGTGTAAAAACTTGCCCCTCACATCTCCTTTAAACTTTCCCCCTCTCACCTTAAATGCATGCCCCTTAATATTAGACATTTCAACTCTGGGAAAAAGATTCTGACTGTCAACCCTATCTATGCATCTCATAATTTTATAGACTTCTGTCAAGTCTCCCCTCAGCCCTCACTATTCCAGGGCACATGACACTGACCCAGCTAGCTTAGAACCAGCTCCCAGAGTAAGCAGAACCCCTGACATTCTTGTTTATATCCGTCAGCCGGGCCCCCTGATTGGACCAGGTTAACAGCCCCAATCAGGGAACTCATATTCTATGGATCCACCTGGCTGACATTGTTTCAATCAATACATATTTATTTTTCAGTACCTGGCTTGTCTGTAACTCTGTGATTTAAATTCACCATTCTCTCTGTCTTTCTTGTTTCTTTCATAATTCATAAATATCAATGGTTATACTGTTGATCCTGCTTTTGATTGAGGTCCCAGATATTCTGTTGTTCTCAGCTCACTGTTACCAGCTCTTACCTCCAACAAATTGTTTTGAACTGATGAGTATAGGAAGATGTCTGATTAACAGGGCCTGTTGCACGATGTTCTGCTCCAGCAGGATTTGGCCTAATCTAGTAAAATTCTAACATTATGTGCACCCCTTTCAATGTCACAATACTCCTTGTAACCACTTTTTGATAATGCTCTTATCCACAGTGCTCTCTCAGCATTGCAATGAAGTGCCATCCTAGATTATATCCTAAATTCTCTGGAGGGGGACTACTTCTTGAGTCAAGTATGACTATTGTTTTAAGAAACTGGACAGGCATAGCGTTGACTTGATTGATTATTGGAATCTTGGTAGCCACTTGACCATGATTCATTACCGAATGTTTTTTCTGCCAGTATCACATTGTTCAAAACATCCACAAAGAACATTGTTTGATCTTTTCTGCAAGTTAGACAAATTCCTTACTTACTACAATTCAGCGATTTGGAGTGCTAATAGGGAGTAGGTCTTCCATAATGCATTTACCTTACATCAGAAATAGATAGCTCAGGACCCATATCAATTGGTCAATAAGAACAATATTTCTATTAATGATATTTTTAAATATTGTTTTCTTTATCTTTCAGTGCTGGGGTAGTCATTTCAGAGTTACAGAACAGGCAGGATAGATTTGGCACTCTGAAAAATAATTGTATATATCTTCTTCTTTATTTTCTTTGGAGAGATGAAAAGAGTCTTAACCAATTAATACCATACTGCCTACAATGATTAAAGTATGTGGTCCAGGTGGCATAATTCAAAATTAAAGATTACTGCAAGTCACTAAAGGCTAAAAGTAAAATATGTCCTAAAATGATGTCCTATCAGAGAAAGATCATCTTTACCTTGTCCAGGAATGCAATAGAGATGCTAAATAGACTCCTCAGAAGAGGAAGTGATATTCATATTTTCATGTTAAAAAAGAGTTAAGTGCTGTTGAAGGGAAAGGCTGCAATAGTGAAAGTGTAGGAGGTGAAAGTGTTTTGAGGTTAGAGGTAACAATGAGGCTAAATATCAATAGATGAATGAGGTTAGTTATCAAAAATTGGAGATGGTGATAGTTTAGTTAGACATGAGACCATATTGAGTGGTGAGTGGTGAAACACAATCTCATTGCACCAAACGTTTGACTCTATGTGCACTAGTTTGCCTCCAGAATGGCATTCTTGATGCGTACATACATGTCTTGTGTGAGATACACTTGATGAAAATTGGCAAAATCAATAGTACATGCAAAGTACATCTGATCAAAGGAAACAGATAGATAGATTGTGTTTGCAATCATTATGTGACAGTGATTGAACACCAGTACTGCCAATAGCTCAGTGCTTCAGCTAATGTGGGATTGTTAACTTTGTACACAAACAGGATAGCCACCCTGACACCCTCATCAACGTTGTTTAAAGAGTTCACTAGCTACACTCAATTTCATTGTTGTCTAATTTCTATTGGTTGTTGCTGCAATTGGAAAAGTCCGTGGTGGTTACCAGAGTTGTTTAAAATTGATGAACTCTTCAGGCAGATGTGCTATATGGGTTGTTATGAGTTCAAGGATTCTTTCAGACTTAGGTACAATGGTATGAATGTCCCTTAGTCTACATTATGATGGGAAGAATGAGAAGAAGTAGTGGTAATATATGGACTATAATTTTTCAACTTCCATTGTATGATGTTAATACCCAAGAACCTCGTAGACTACAATGGCTTTAAAAATGGAAGAAACATGGAATTAGAATGGCTGCAGTGATCACCTGACCACAGATTGACACAAGTTCAGGAAACAAGTTCGGCACTGTGGCACAGTGGTTAGCACTGCTGCCTCACAGCACCAGGGACCCAGGTTCGATTCTAGCCTTGGGTCTCTGTCTGTGTGGAGTTTGCACATTCTCCCCGTGTCTGTGTGGGTTTCCTCCGGGTGCTCCGGTTTCCTCCCACAGTCCAAAGATGTGCAGGTTAGGTGGATTGGCCGTGCTAAATTGCCCATAGTGTTCAGGGATGTGTAGCTTAGGGGGATGGGTCTGGGTGGGATGCACTGAGGTTTGGTGTGGACTTGTTGGGCCGAAGGGCCTGTTTCCACACTGTAGGGATTCTAAATCACCATCACGGAATAAACAAAATTGTCTGAAACTGAAGTTACTATGTTACCTAAACAAATTGGTCAGGAATTTACTTAGGTTGGGGAGTGCAGATAGCTCACGCCACCACCAGCAGAACAGATTTCTGGAAGACAACATATCAATTGCATCACGATTCTACGGCCATAATGTACCATAGGCTAAATTAGCTAATGCTGGGCCTACCATCCCTGACTTAAAGGAAAGTCCCATCCTTAAGAGCCACTGGCCAATCTGACTGGTTAATCACTCCCAGCAGTGCCAGAGCTCAGTACTGGGCTGATGGAGCAGGAGGAGAACATGGCTGCCACAGAAAGTTACATCGCAGGGAGGGAGATGTGGGAGTTAGTGGATCAGGTTCTTTTAGACAGACAGCAAGAATGAAAGGTTGGGGTGAAATTTTGGGAATACCACCACTGCATGTGGTGGATTCCTGGCTGAGATGTCCACCTTCCTTACCACCTTTGCTCATGTCAGCACTTAATAATGGCCTGCCCAGCATACTTTGGCATCAGCAGTGTATTATCAAGACCAATTGTGATTTTAGCAAACTTAATTAACCCTTAATTATTTACTTACATGTGGCAAATAAGCTGCCAATTCCGGCACCCACCCATGCTCCATATTATGCGGTTGAGCTTGGAGGTTTAAGAGAAAATGGTGGGCTGGAGACAACCTATTTTACATACCTGGATGCTGAACTAACACACACTAGGGTCATATAATATCCAGCTCACTGGAACCAGTCAACTGAGTCAGTTGTTAAGAAACCTGGACCTCCTTTACTAATTTGCATTTGTATGATAACTTGTATTGGACATAGATGTTGCCTGCAACTCTTCAGCTTGGAAAGATAATGAAGCCAAACTTCAGTATATGGAAAAGAAATGTGCTGCCGAGCAAAACTGGTGACAGAAGTAAAGAAAACAGATCATTAACAATAAAGATCGGAAGACTATCTCTTTTCCTGCTTTCTTTTCATCGTCTCAAAAACCAGCAGCAATGATAAAACAAATTAGAGGAACTTCCATCCATTGAGAACGCAATGATTTTGGAAATTTCGGGAGTGTTGAGGATACTGTAGTGATAGTACCATGGTCAGCCAGGTGGACACTATAGAATATGAGTTCCCTGATTGGGGCTGTTAACCTGGTCCAATAAGGGAGCCCTGGCTGATAGATATAAACAGGAGTGTCAGAGGTTCGGTTCACTCTGAAAGCTGGCTCTGGGGAAGCAGGACCAATATAAAGTATTTTATACATGTAAGTAAAGGGTGACTTTGTGACGGCCTTTGTGGAATTATTTCAGATACAACTAAATATCCTTAGTCGCAGGTTCAACTCTAACAACTCAAGAACTTTAATAACATTTTAAACTGCATGTTCTTTATTTTCTTATTGGACTATACACTCTCCCTTTTGTAACCTTTCAACTGGTGTTTGTGCAGATCTTTGATGTTGTGTTTTATTATTTTTCTATAGGTAATAAAATTACTCTTCCACTTAGGAAACCCTTTAAAGATTGGCTCAAAGTACATCTTATTTGAAGTGTGAGATAGCTCCATGCTACAAAGAATTAAGAATCTTTGTTTTGGCCAACTGAGCATTATGAAGAAGGGAGCCAAATTCTTCCCCTTCCCCCTCACATGTTTTTAACAGAGAGTAGGATAATGGAAAAGGGAGGAGGAGTGGGTGAAGGCCTTGCAGCAAATGAATATATTTATTTAGGATGTTCAGAGGGCAATTTCTCAAACTAAATATCAATGAGGAGCAATGTGATGTTCTCTGCTTCACTACAAATAACATCATTGAAATTTGTAAGTGTCTGCAGCCACAACTGCCTCAGAATAGGGAGAAAACAATGCTGTGAGTAGTTATGTAGGCGACAAAGATCATAGGATCATACAATATAGGAGCAGAATTAGGCCCATATAGCTCATTGAGTCCACTTTGCTATTCAATCATGGCTGATATACTTCCCAACCCAATTTTCTTGCCTTTTCTTTGTAGCCCTTGATTCCCTTATTAATCCATGTCCATGTTTGAACCAAGGCTGTAATGAGGTCAGGAACTGAGTGGCCCTAGCGGAACCCAAACTGGACGTCACCGAGCAGGTTATTTCTGAGCAGGTGCTTCTTGATAGCACTGTAGATGACACCTTCCATCACTTTACTGATGATCGAGGGTAGACTGATGGGGCGGTAATTGGCCGGGTTGGATTTGTCCTGCTTTTCGTGTACAGGACATACTTAGGCAATTTTCCACATTGTTGGGTAGATACCAGTGTTATAACTGTACTGGAACAGCTTGGCTAAGGGAGTGGCAGGTTCTGGATCACAAGTCTTCAGTAATATTGCCAGAATGTTTTCAGGGCCCGTAGCCTTTTCAGTATCCAGCGTCTCCAACCGTTTCTTGATATTACGTGGAGTGAATCGAATTGGCTGAAGACTGGTATCTGTAATGCTGGGGACCACTGGAGGAGGCCAAGATGGATGTTACCATCACTGAATTCCCCACTATCAACAATCCTGGGCGTTACCGTTGACCAGAAACTCAACTGGACTCACCACATTAACAGAGTGGCTACAAAAGCAGGCCAGAAGCTAGGAATACTGTGGCGAGTAACTCACCTCCTGACTCCTCAAAGCCTGTCCACCGTCTACAAGGCACAAGTCAGGAGTGTGATGGAATACTCCCCACTTGCCTGGATGAGTGCAGCCCCATCAACTCTTAAGAAGCTTGACACCATCCAAGACAAAGCAGCCTGCTTGATTGGCACTACATCCACAAGCATTCACTCCCTCCACCACTGGTGCTCAGTAGCAGCAGTGTGTACTATCTACAAGATGCACTGCAGAAATTCATCAAAAATCCTCAGACAGCACCTTCCAAACCCACGACCACTTTCATCTAGAAGGACAAGGGCAACAGATATATGGGAACACCACCTCCTCCAAGTTCCCCTCCAAGTCACTCACCATCCTGACTTGGAAATATATCACCGTTCCTTCACTGTCGCTGGGTCAAAATCCTGGAATTCGCTCCCGAATAGCATTGTGGGTCAACCCACAGCAGGATGACTGCAGCAGTTCAAGAAGGCTGCTCACCACCACCTTGTCAAGGGCATCTAGGGATTGGCAAGAAGTGCTGGCCAGCCAGCGACGCCCACATCCCACAAATGAATAGAAACAAAAATCAAGAATCTTTATTTCCTTGTCTTAATACCCTCAAAGACTTGGCCTGCATAGCCTTCTCCAGCAATGAATTCCACAGTTTCATCACCCTTTGACCGAAGAAATTTCTCCTTATCTCAGTTCTAAAGGGTCAGTTATGATGCTTTTATTCTGTGGCAGTCTCCTGTGCTATCCGCGTATGACTAACCAGAAGGCGATGTAGTTAACCTTTGACAAAATGACTCATGACACTGCTGCACATTGCATGCATAGTTGGGCAGTATGCATACAATGAATGCATACAATACAAGACTATAACATTCAAACAGGACTAGACAGGGTAAGCACAAGAAGGAGTTCTCAGTACAGAACCAGTGGTCACAATCCAAGCATGCAGAGTAGGCCATTTAAGACCGAGATGAGGAGAAATTCCTTCACACAAAAAGTGTGACCCTGTGAAATTCTCTGCCACAGAAAACAGGTGATGTCAAACCATTCTTAGAGTTAAAGGATAGTCAAATGGTACAGGGAGAAAGCAAGAACAGGGTACTGAGATGGATGATCAGCCATGATCATAATGAATGGCAAAGCAAGCTTGAATGGCTGAATGGCCTTCTCTTGCTCTTATTTTCTATGTTTCTATGTCTGTGAATGCTATGTTGGCATATGAAAATTGATGGTTACACAATGTTCTCACTTCTGGGATTGCTCTGGAGGGACCCTGCAAGCTTCTGACAAGATTCATTGTGGTTTTTTGCATGCTGCATAAGACAGCTACATGCTGACCAGCTGAGGAACTTGCGGGTGCTGCAGTGGGAGGAGGCTGTCTATAATCTACAATCCAACCCCAATTCCCAAAACACAAACAGCCCTGCACCTCACCAACCCTCTGTTGCTGGTCATTGGATTGGCCACTTGGCCCTAAACTGAACTAAAAATAACCACAAAATTAACATTCCAAACTAAATTTCTAAATCAAGCCATATTATGTTGAACATAAACATCAGCTAATTACCTCTATTGCCTGTCGGCCTATGCCTCATCCTGGTGGACTGCCTATTGTCCTGACAATTGGTACCATCCCTACTTCTGCTGCTGGAACTACAGAGCCACCACCCATCTGATAGGCTAGTATCTCTTAAAATGGTATTTCCTTCTGAGAGGGGGGCAGAAGTCCCTCCTCCACACATTAAACCCCAACCACAGCTCTTTGTTAAATACAGTCCACAATGTCTTTGAAAAATTAGAAAAAGTGGAAGTAATTTTCTCGTAACTTTAGCTTTTACCATCAGATTGTTAGGTGGCTAGAAACTGATTGCACTGAGAATGTGAGCAAGACAATCAACATGATGTCAAATTAGATGTCATTTATTGAATTAGATGATTGAACGATATCATTACCATCAAGAATGAATTAGTTAGGAGAGAGAACAGAGTTACGCCTGAGCTCCTGAAATGGAAAGTAATGCCAATGCATTTAACAAGAGCCAAAATGGGATAACCTGATGAAAACATAGATACTTATGCATGTTACTTGACACATTACTTGGTAAGAGGCCACATAATTACAACCTAATTATCGAATACTTGCTTATAAAATTTTATCTTACAAAAGAACTTTGAGATATCTGATGCAATAATTAATAATTCATCAAAATAGTCCAGGATCTAGATTCCAAAATCTGTTACATAAAATGATCAGTGAAAAATGCATTCTGAAAATGACCAGATTAGTTTTGATGTGATGTCAAATTAAGAGAGTTTTGCTGTCCTGTGCTTTTAACACATGAGAGGAATGTGAGGAATGAATATATTCTAATTTTGATTGCCTACCAGTTCTCAATGTTTCTACATTATTATCAAGAATAGAGGAGTGATTAGAGCATCTAGTGAATATCGGTATTTATAAAACATTTTTCATCATGAGATTGAAGTCAGATAAAGAAGCAAAGGTGATTGCTAGAATAAACACAAACACAGGCAATATCCTTTGACCAAATAGTTGGAGTAAAAGGTCGATAGAAGAATTTAAAAATAGAGGACCTTATTCAGAAATCGAGGATGGTTGGAGATACAAATGGTAAAAGTAATAATTATTGTATTTATTTCCTTATCTCTATCTGTCCGTCTCTCCCTCTCCCTCTCACACATACACACACAAACACACACTTTTGCTTCTCTCTTCCTTGTTTAAAAGAACCCTTGCTATCCATTTTTATATTCATAGAATTCCTACAGTTTAGGAACAGGCCCTTCAGCCCAACAAGTCCACTCTGATCCTTAGAGCATCCCACCCAGATCCATCCCCCTATAACCCACCTAAGCTACACATCCCTGAACACTACAGGCAATTTAGCATGGCTAATTACCAAGTGTGAACATCTTTGGACTGTGGGAGGAAACCCACACAGACACAGGGAGAACATGCAAATTCCGCACAGTCAGCCAAGGGTGGAATTGAGCCTGGGTCCCTGGTGCTGTGAGACAGCAGTGCTAACCACTGAACCACTGTGCCTCCCTTTAAAAACAGTATTGCTTGCTACTTTACCCTCAAAGTTAATTTCTCCCTTTGTTTGGTCATTTTGTTGTTTCATTTAGCTTTATACATAGAAGCATAGAAAATAAGAGCAGAGTAGGCCCTTTGAGCCTACTCTGCCATTCAATACGATCATGGCTGATCATCTAAATCATATCCTGTTCTTGCTTTCTCCCCATGTTATTTGACCCTTTAACCCTAAGAACTATATCTAACTTCGTCTTGAACACATTCGATCTTTTGACCTCAAACACTTTCTGTGGCAGATAATTCCACAAGTTCACCACACTCTGAGTAGAAAGATTTCTCCCCATCCCCATCCTAAATGGCCTCATATGCTTGTACTGGGCTCCTTGGTCATCAGGAACATCTTTCCTGTGTTTACACTGTCCAGTCCTGTTGGAATTTTATAGGTATCTATATTTATTCTTCTAAAATCCAGTGAATGTAATTCTAATCAATCCAATTTCTCTTCATCCATCAATCCTGCTGTCCAAGGAATCAGTCTGGTATGCCTTCATTGCGCTCCCTTCATAGCCAAAACATCCTTCCTCAGATTAGGAGTTCAAAACTGCACACAATACTCAAGGTATGGTCTCACCAAGACCCTGCACAATTGCAGCAAGACATCTTGCTATTGTATTCAAATCCTTTCGCCATAAAGGCCAACATTACATTTGCTTTATTCACCCTTGCTGTACCTATGTGCTTACTTTCAGTGACTAGTGTACAAGGACACCTGGGTTTCATTGCACCTCCCCTTTTCCAAAAGATCGTCTTTTAGATAATAAAATTACTACTTTTTGCTACCAAAGTGGATAGCCTCACAATTATTCATGTTATACATCATGTGCCACTCACTCAACTTGTTCAAATCATGCTGAAGCTTCTCTCTATCTTCCTCACATTTCACTCTCCCACCCAGCTGTGATCTATGAACCTGAAGATATTACATTTAGTTCTATTATCTAAATTGTTGATATATATTATTAATAGTTGGGGTCCAATCACCGATCCCTGCAGTTTCCCTCTTGGAAAAAATGATCTGTTTATTCCTACTCTTTGTTTCCTATCTGTCAACCAGTTTTTTATCCATGGAAGTTCAATATGCAAATTCCATGTGTTTTAATTTTACATGCTAATCTCTACAGTGAGACCTTATTAAAAGCCTTCTGAAAGTCTAAGTTAACAACATCCACTGGCTCTCCCTTATCAACTGTACAAAGTGTATCCTCAAAATGTTTCAGTAGTTTTGTCAAGCATAATTTCCCTTTTGTAAATCCTTGCTGACTCTTTCTGATCCTGTCACTGTTTTCCAAATGCTCCACTATTACATATTTTATAGTCAACTCTAACATTTCCCCCACTACTGATGTCAGGCTAGCAAGTTTATAATTCCATTTCCTCTTGATGTCTTTTTTTTAATTAGTGGGGTTATATTGGCTACCCATTTATCCATAGGAACTGTTACAAAGACGAAAGAACTTTGACAGATGATCACAAATGAATCATCATCATGGAATCCCAAAAGTGTGGAAGTAGACCATTTGGACCATCGAATCCACCAAAGAGCATCCCATCCAGACCCACTCAATTTCTCTATAACCCTGCATTCCCTGTGGCTAATCCACCTAAACAACGTGTTCCTACACACCATGGGCAATTTAGCATGGCCAATCTACCTAAACTGCACATCACTGGACTGTGGGAGGAAACCAGAGCACCCAGAGTAAACTCATGCAGTCACGAGGCAAATGTGCAAACTCCATGCAGTCAGTTGCCTGCAGGTGGAATCAAACAGAGGTCCCTGGAACTATGAGGCAGCAGTAATAACCACTGAGTCACCATGCCAACCAAACCTTCCATTATTTCTGGGACAACTGGCTGAAGTACTCCGGGATGTAGATGATCAGGGCCTGGGGATTTATAAGCTTTCATTCCCATTGGTTTTCCAATACCAGTTCCCTACTAATGCTGATTTTCTTCTGTTCCTCTTTTTCACAAGACACCAACATTTTATGGGCATTATTGTGTCTTCCTTTGTGAAAACAGAACTAAGGTATATATTTAATTGGTCTCCATTTCTTTGTTCCTATTATAACTTCCTGGCTTCCAGCTTTAACTGTTCTGACTGTTTATTTAGCAGAATTGTTTCCAATCCAAGTTTCTCCCTCTCAAACTGAAAGCTAAATTCTGCCGTGTTATAGTTATTATTTCCTAGGAGATCTTTTAGTTTGAGATCATTTATTAAACCTCCCTCATTACACATTACCAGAAACAAAACAGCTTGATCCATGACTGGATTCATAACATAATGTTCTAGGAACTGCCTTGAATACACTATGTGAATTCTTTCTTGTGGCTAACTTTCCAAATATATGGGAAGATTAAATTTACTCATGAATAATTTATTGCCTTTCTACTTGCCAGCATTATCTCATGTTTTATTCATAGAATCCCTATAGTGTGGAAGCAGGCCATTCAGCCCATCAAGGTCAACTGACCCTCCAAAGAGTTTCCCCACCAAGACCTACCCCAGCCACTATGGCCAAATTAGCATAGCCAATCCACCTAATGTGCACATGGGAGGAAACCCATGCAGACACAGGGAGAATGCGCAGAGTCTACACAGACAGCCGCCTGAGGCTGGAATCGAACCTGGGTCCCTAGTGCTGTGAGCCACCATTCCGCCCCATTCTCTAGTACAGTATAGCTGCTCCCAGCAGTGTCTTCTTTCCTTTGTTATTTTTTACTCTACATATATGAATTCACATCACCAGATCCAAGATAATTTCTTTCTATCTTACTTAATTCATCTTGAGCTAACAAAGCTACCCCACTACTCTGCTTCCTACTCATCCTTTAGAAAACTCACATACCTCTATATATTTCCTCAACACCAGAGCCCCACAAGGATGTGTAGTCAGTCCCCTACTGTATTTTCTGTACACTCATAACTGTGGCCAAATTTCATGACTCCATCTACACGTTCACTGAGGACACCACCATTTTAAGCTGAAAATCAAACAATGACAAGACAGAATACAGGAAAGAGCTAGACTGCTTGGTGACTTGGCGCAAAGATGACAATATCTCCCTCTATATCAGCAAAATGAAAGAGCTGATCATTGACTTCAGGAAGCATGGAGAAGGACATACCCCCATCTATATCAATGGAGCTGAGGTGGAGGTGGTTGAGAGCGTCAAGTTCCTAGGAGTGATGATAACCAACAATCTGTCCTGGACCACCCAAATTGATGCAATGGTGAAGAAGGTACAACAATGCCTCTTCTTCTTCAGGATGCTAAGGAAATTCAGCATGTCCATAAGGACCTTGACAGATGCACCATAGAAGGCATTCTATCTGGATGCATCATGGCTTTGTATGGCAATTGCTCTGCCCAGGACTGAAAGAAACCATAGAAAGTTGTGAACATAGCCCAGTCCATCAAGCAAGCCAACCTTCTCCATTAACTCTGTCTACACTTCTCATTGCCGTGGAAAGACAGCCCACATCACCAAAGACCCTTCTACCCCGGTTATAATTTCTTTCAACCTCTTCTGTCAGGCAGAAGATACAAATGCTTAAACACACATACCGACATGTTCAAGAACAGCTTCATCTCTGCTGTTATTAGACTTCTGAATGGACATCTCAAATTTCAAATCTAATGTTGATCTTGCTTTTGTACACCTTTTTTGTAGCCATAACTTTGTATTCCTCGCTCTGTTCAATCAAACTATGGTGTTTGTGCCTTTGTATGTTATGATCTGATGTACTGCATGCAAAACGAAAACTTTTCATTGAAATTGGGTACATATGACAGTAATAAATCAAATCATATATATGTAGTTGATTAGTTAAGATCGACTTCGGGAGGTGGGCTTAGTGATAAACCTGGCTAAGAGTGAATTCATAAAAGTCATGTTCTAGGGCCATGTCATTGGACATGGGAAGATGGTCCCATGGGATGTGAAAACAAAGGTTATTGGGGAGTTTACCATACCATTGACAAAGAGGGAAGTACTACAATTCTGGGACTAAGTGATTATTATTGGAAGTCCGCACCAAATTTTAGCAGTGTGGTTGCTCCGCTGACTGACTAGTTGAAGAAGTGCAGAAAATTTCAATGGATGCAGAAATGAAAGGGAGCATTTGACAGCCTGAAAGCTGTATTGACCACTCCCCCATTGTTAGCCACACCTAATTACGCAAAGCCATTCAAGGTCACTATTAATGCGAGTGATGTGGCTGTTTGTACTGTACTCTTGCAAGAAGACAATGAGAAGATAAAAAGATCTTTTGGGCATTTTTCCAGAAAATTAAACAATTATCAACAGAAATATTCCACAATTGAGAAGGTGACCTTGAGCTTGGTGTTGGCTTTGCAACATTTCAACATTTATATCAGCAGTAATGTACCTGAGACAATTGTACATACTATTCATAACCCATTAATTTTTTGGAAAAAATTAAGGATAAAAATTCAAGACTGCTTAGATGGAGCGTATTATTGCAGCCATTCAATTTGCAAATTATACACATGGCAGAATGATAGCATGTACTTGCCGATGTGCTGCCACAACTTTGGTGAAGGAAGATGGAGGTGTTCAGTGGTGGGAGCAAACAAAAAACCAGACTGAAATAGACTGTAGTAGTGAATGTTTGCATGCTCAGAGTCAATGTAATTTACATATGTATTGTTGTGTACTAATAGCGTGACACCAAAGGTTTTTAAAAATGAAGTCATCTCGGTATATTGATGGTTCATTTTTTTTTAATAGGGGGAGGTGTGATGATTCTATGGCTGTAAGAGGCATATTTTGTCCTGATCATTTTTACGAAGAAGGGCTGAGAGAGAGGTGTGAGCAGTCTGCTCCAAAGCCAATTAGCAGCTTGTGAGGCCTTTTTTTTAAAGTTGGAACAATAGAAGCAGCCTGAATGGGTGGGGTCAAGCTTCCAAAGAATCAGGATCTGTTTTAGTTTTAGCCTTCAGCAGTGGTTGCTGGGATCTTGAAGCTGGATGTTGAGCCTTTTATTCCTCTCTCTGATGCAGCTAAAGGCTGGGGTTCTCTTCTTGCTGCTAGATTTGCATTTAAGACAATCTATTTTACTTAATTTGCCTTTGCCAAGGCTGTGTTTATGGGATATTACTATATTAGAACAGCTAATTAGTAGTAGTTAAGATTGTATTATTTTGTAAAGCATTTTGGTAGAGTTACTGTTATGTTATTTTTATTGTGTCTGTATTTTAATTTAGTGTATTAATAAAGTGTGTTTTGTTTCAAGCTTGGTAGTTTGACCAATTGAATTTCATCCAGTACACAATGCCTTACACTTACCTTTAAATAAAAAAGAGTTAGAGTCTAGACTATCATCTTAATATATTTTGAGGGGATTTGGTCTGATCCTTAACAGCGGCAATCACTACTTCTGACTTAACTTATGGTAGATGGAAGGTCATTGATGAAGCAGCTGAAGATGGTTGGGCGTAGGACATTACCGTGAGGAGGTCTTGCAGAGATGTCCTAGAGCTATGATGACTGACCTCCAAAAACCACAAACCATCTTGCTATGTGCCAGGTATGGCTCTAACTAGCAGAGGGTTTTTCTCTAGATCCTATTGACTCCACTTTTGCTTGGCTCCTTGATGCCACACTCAGTCAAATGAGGCCTTGATTTCAAGGGCTGTCACTCTCACCTCACCTATGGAATTCAGGTCTTTTGTCAATGCTTAAATGAAGGCTGTAATGAGGAGCTGAGTGCCACTGGTGGAGCCCAAACTGGGCATCAGTGAGCAGGTTATTGCTAAGCAAGTGCTGCTTGATAGCACTTTTGATGACACCTTCCATCACTTTAGTAACTGAGGGGGTATTGATCAGGTTGGATTTGTCCTGCTTTTTGTGTACTGACATACCTGGGGAGTTTTTTCATATTGTTGGGTAGATGCCAGTGTTGTAATTGTACCTGAACCGTTTGGCTTGGTTGTGCCAAGTTCTGGAGCACAAGCTTTCAGTACTATAACTGGAATGTTGTCCATTGTCTTTGTAGGAGGAGGCCAAGATGGAACATCCACTCGGCACTTCTGGCTGAAAATTGCTGTGAATGATTCAGTCTTATCTTTAGCACTGATGTGTTGGGTTCTTCCATCAATGAGGATGAAGATATTTATGGAGCCTCCTCTTCCAGTGAGTTGTTCGATGGTCCACCACCATTCATGACTGGATGTGGCAGGACTGCAGAGCTTATATCTGATCTGTTTGTTGTGGGATCACTTAGCTCTATCTATCACTTGCTGCTTATGCTGTTTAGCATGCAAGTAGTCCTGTATTGTAACTTTACCAGGTTGACGCCTCATTTTTAGACACACCTGGTGCTGCTCCTGGCATAACCTCCTTCATTCAAATAGTATTTATTCCCCTGGCTTGACGGGTAATGGTTTAGTGGGGAACTTGCCAGACCATGAGATTGCAGACTATTTTGGAGTACAATTCCGCTGCTGTAGGTGACCCACAATACGTCATGGATGCCCATTTTTGAGTTGTTAGACCTGTTCGAAATCTGACCCATTTAGCATGGCGATAGTGCCTCACAGCATAATCTAAGGTGTTATCTGTGAGAGGGTGAGACTTTGTCTTAATGAAGACTGTGCGGTGGTCACCCTTACTGATGCTGTCATGGATAGATGCATCTGCAGCTGGCAGATTGTTGAGGCTGAGGTCAAGTATGTTTTTCCTGCTTATTGGTTACTTCACCACTGGTTGGTGATGGACATTGAACTCCCCCACCCACAGTATATTTTACACCCTTACCATCCTTTGGGTTTCCTCCAAGTGTTGTTCAACATGGATTAGTACTGATTCAGTGGAGGGAGGATGGTAATCAGCAGGAGGTTTCCTAGTCTATGTTTGACCTGATGCCATTAGAATTCATGTTGTCAGAATCAATGTTGAGGACTCCCAGGACAACTGCCTCCTGACAGTATACCACTATACTGCCACCTCTGCTGGGTGTGTCCTACTGGTTTGATAGGACATATCCGGGGATGGTGACAGTGGTGTCTGGGACATTGTCCATGAGCTTTGATTTCATGCATATCACTGTCAGGCTATTGCTTGACTAATCTGTGAGACAGTTCTCCCAATTTTAGCACTAGCCACCAGATGTTATTATGGAGAATTTAGCAGGATTGACAGGGCTGTTTCAGTTGTCATTTCTGCTGCTTAGGTCAGTGATAGTTGGTCTGTCTGTTTTGTTTCTTTGTTGAGATGTTGTAGCAATTGATACAACCAGGAAAGAGTGATAAATGTAAGAGCTCCTTTTCCTCAGATTTTTTTTTCAGTGCTGGAGCTGATTTCCTCGATTTCTTGGAGCAGTAGTTATTGTTTTTATAAGTTCTTGCTTTGATTTTGGAACTTTAAAAATAAAATCAAAAGCAATGGAATTTTGGGAGAGACCACATGGGAGGTCCAAGAATAGCTCTAGAGTTCATCAAAAAAGCAACAATGAACTTTCACAGCTGACTGACTGTGAAATTACAAGCATGTCTGGAAATCAGAGTTCAGTCCAAGAAAAACAAACAAACAATAATATTTCACAGCTGACTTTGGACAGATCTCATTATCAGAACTACTCACAGCTGGGAGACTCAGGAATTCATTGATCAGCTAAGTGTTTGTTTTTCAGACTTATAGAACTTATAAATCTTATTTTTTTTCAGTAAGTCTATAATAGTGAGTAGGGTGAGTGTTTCTTTAATGTTTTACTGACATCTGTCTCTTGATTAATTTTTTTAAACATAAAACGTGGAATTAAGTTACCTAGAGCAGTGTTTTTAGAACAGTACGACTATGCTAATTTTTGAGTCTGTAGATTGTTAAGGTGCAAAGATGGACTTTAGTAGAGTGATGTGCTCTTCCTGTCAGATGTGGGAGATTAGGGAGAATTCCAATGTTGCTGATGATTATATCTGCAGGAAGTGTGTTTGATTGCAAATCCTATCCGATCGCATGGAATGGTTGGAGGAACAGTAATAGACAATGAAGAATTTACAAGGGCTAGGGGGTGTGATGGAGGAAAGGTTCAGGATGGCAGAAAAAAATGCAGATACAGTCAGGTAGATGGGTTGCCTCTAGAAAAGGTAGGAGGAGTAGGCAGGTAGTGCAGGAGTCTCCTGTGGTTATCCCCATCTCAAACAAGTATGCTGTTTTTGAAAATGTAGGAGGTGATGGACTCTCAAGGGAATGTAGCACTGACAGCCAGGTTTCTGGTACTGAGACTGCCTCTACTGTAAGGAGGGGTATGTCAAGTTACAAGCGATTGATTGTGTAAGGGGACTGTTTAGTCAGGGGCACAAATAGACATTTCTGCAGTGATAGTGAGACATCAGAATGGTGTGTTGCCTCCCTGATGCCGGGGTTAAGGATGTCTAGGAGAGGTGCTGAACATTTTCAACGGGGATAATGACTAGCAGGAGGGCATTGTATTCTTTGGTACCAAGGACACAGGAAGAGTAAGGGATGAGGTTCTGAAGAGGGAATATAGGAAGTTAGGCAGGAATTTAAGAAGTAGGTGCTCAAGGGTAGTAATATCTGGATTACTCTCGGTGCCACGTGCAAGTGAGAGTAGGAATAGGAGAGTAGATGAATGCTTGACTGAGGACTCGGTGCAGGGCATAGGGACTCACATTTTTGGATCATTGGAATGTCTTCTGGGGTAGAAGTGACCTGTATAAGAAGGACAGATTGCACCTCAATTGGAAGGGGACCAATACCCTGGTGGGGAGATTTGCTGGAACTGCTTGGGAAGATTTAAACTAGTAAGGGGAGGGACCCAAGGAGATAGTGAGAAAAGTGATAAGTCTGAGGCTGGTACAATTGAGATGAGGACAAGTCAAATAGTCAAGGCAGGCAAGAGCAAGGCAGAGAATGAGGTAAAACTGATAGATTAAAATGCATTTCAAAGCAAGAGGAAGGATAGGTAAGGCAGATAAACTTAGGGCATGGTTGGGAATATGGGACTGGGATATCATAGCAATTACAGAAAGGCTCAGGGAAGGGCAGGACTGGCAGCTTGATGTTTCAGGGTATAGATGCTTTAAGGATAGAAAGTGAGGGTGGGGTGGGGAAGACAGTATGGGAGTAGCATTTTTGGTTCAGGATTACATTGTGGCTGTAGTTAGGAGGATATTCCTAGGAGTATGTCTAGTGAAGTTATTTAGTTGGTACTGAGAAATAAGAAAGGGATGATCATCTTACTGAGATTATACTATAGACCCCCAAATAATCAGTGGGAAATTGAGAAGCAAGTTTGTAAGGAGATCTGAAATATCTGTAATAATGATAGGGGTGTAATGGTAGGGGATTTTAACTTTTCAAACATAGTCTAGGACTGCCACAGTGTTAAGGGTTGGATGGAGAGGAATTTGTTAAGTGCGTACAAGAAAGTTTTCTGGTTCAGTATGTGGATGTACCTATTACAGAAACAGCAAAACATGACATTCTGTTGGAAAATAAGCCAGGTCAGTGATCGTAATTCTGTTAGTTTTAAAATAGTAATGGAAAAGGATAAATGTGATCTTAAAGTTAAAGTTCTAGTTTGGAGTAAGGCCAATTTTGACAGCTTTAGGCAAGAACTTTCAAAAGTTGATTGGGAGAGGATATTCACAGGTAAAGGGACGATTGGAAAGTGGGAGATAACGAGTCCAGAGACAGTATGTTCCTATTAGTGCGATGGGCAAGGCTGGTAGGTATAGGGAATGCTGGATGACTGGAGAAATTGAGGCTGTGGACAAGAAAAAGAAGGAAGTATATGGCAGGTATAGAAAGCTGGGGTTGAATGAATCCCCTGAGTAGTATAAGGGCAGTGGGAGTATACTCAAGAGGGAAATCAGAAGGGCAAAAGGGGACATGAGATAATTTTGACAAACAGTGTTAAGGAGAGTCCAAAGAAATTCTACAAATACATTAAGGGCAAAAGAGTAAATGGGAGAGAGTAAGGCCATCTATTTATGGAACCATAGGAGATGGGTGAGATACTAAACGAGTATTTCACATCAGTATTTACTGTGAAGAAGGAGATGGAAGCTAGGGAACTTGATAAATAAACAGTGATATCTTGAAAAGTGTCCACAATACAGAAAAAGAGGTGCTAGATGTCTTAAATCACATAAAGGTGGATAAATCCCTGGGATATGATCAGGTGTATTCCAGAACTTTGTGGGAAGTGATTGCTGGGCCCCTTGCTGAGATATTTGTATAACCGATAACCACGGGTGATGTGCTGGAAGACTGGAGGGTGGCTATTTTGGTGCCATCATTTAAGAAATGTGGTAAGGAAAAGCCAGACAACTGTAGACCGGTGAGCCTGATGTCAGTGGTGGGTAGGTTGTTAAAGGGGATTCTGAGGGACAGGATTTATATGTATTTGGAACGGCAAGGACTGATTTGGGACAGTTAATATGGCTTTGTGTGTGGGAAATCGTGTCTCACTAACTTGGCTGAGTTTTTTGAAGAAGTGACAAAGAAGATTTATGAAGGCAGAATGGTGGATGTTGTCTATTTGGATTTCAGCAAGTGTTCAACAAGGTTGCACATGGCAGTCTGGTTAAGAAGGTTAGATCACATGGAATCCAGGGAGATCTAGCCATTTGGATACAAAATTGGCTTGAAGGTAGGAGACTGAGGGTGGAGGAGGGTTATTTTTCAGACTGCAGGCCTGTGACCAATGGTGTGCCACAAGGATCGGTGCAGGGTCCACTGCTTTTCATCATTTATATAAATAATTTGGAAGTGAATGTAGGAGGTATGGTTAGTATGTTTGAAAATGACACCAAAATTGGTGGTATAATAGACAACCAAGAAGGCTACCTCAGTGTACAATGGGATCTTGATCACATTGGCCGATGGGCTGAGGAGCGGCAGATATAGTTTAATTTACACAAATGTGAGGTGCTACATTTTAGAAAGGCAAATCAGGGCTGGACTTATATACTTAATGGTAAGATTGCTAAACAGAGAAACCTTGGAGTGCAGGTTCATAGCTCCTTGAAAGTAGAATTGCAGGTAGACAGGATAGTAAAGAAGGCGCTTGGTATGCTTGCCTTTATTGGTCAATGCATTGAGTATAAGAGTTGGGAGGTCTTGTTGCAGCTGTACAGGACATTGGTTAGACCACTTTGGATTACCGTGTTCAATTCTGGTCTCCCTGCTGCAAGAAGGATGTTGTGAAACTTGAAAGGGTATAGAAAAGATTGATAAGGATTATGCTGGAGTTGAAGGGTGTGAGCTGTAGCGAGAGGCTGAATAGGCTGGGGCTATTTTCCCTGGAGCATCGGAGGCTGAGGGGTGACCTATAAATGTTTATAAAATCATGAGGGGCATGGATAGGGTGAATAGACAAGGTTTTTTCCCCAGGGTGGGGGAGTCAAAAAGTGGACAGAATAGGTTTAAGGTCAGAGGGCAAAGATTTAAAAGGGACCGAAGAGGCAACTTTTTCACGCAGAGGGTGGTTTGTGTGTGGAATGTGCTGCCAGCAGTAGTGGTGGAGGCTGGTGCAATTATGACATTTAAAAGGCATCTGGATGGGTACAAGAATAGGACGAGTATAGAGGGATATGGGCCAAATGCTGGCAAATGAGACTAGATTAATTTAGAATATCTGGTCAGCATGGGTGTACTGGACCAAAGGGGATGTTTCCATGCTATACATCTCTATGACTCTATAACTGAGTGGCTTGCTAGGCCATTTTAGAGGGCAACTGAGAGTTAACCACATTGCTGTGGGTCTGGAGTCACATGTAGGTCAGACCAGGTAAGCATGGCAGTTTCATTCCCTAAAGGGCATTAGTGAAGCAGGTGGGTTTTCCCCTGACAATTGACAATGGATTTGTGGTCATTATTAGACTCTTAGTTCCAGATATATTTTACTGATTTCAAATTCCACCATCTGCCATAGCAGGATTCGAACCCAGGTCCCTGGAATGTTATCTGGGTCGCTGGATTAACAGTGCAGCAATAATACCGCTAGGCCATTGCCTCCCCTATATCTCAAATGCAAAATCTAGTTATTTTTTCAATTGAAAAACTGCAAATAGCAGTTGTTCCTTTGCCACAAATCATATAAGCTTGTCTTACTACTCCTGGCGCATTGATGTTTGCATCAGCTGTGTGCCATGCAAATATCAAAACAGCATAATTGTTTTGCTCATCCCTTCAGTATTGCAAGAAGTCCAAGGTCACGAATAATGTTTAAAGTTTCACTAAGAATTGGATAATGTTCTTTGTGTCATTAACTCATTTAATGGAGCATCTCATTTCTTGACTGCAAGTCCTTCCCCCACAACTTGTCTGTTTCATCAATATTTCTGTTGATTACATTCAGAGACAGACGTGTCAGATCAATCAATTTGGCATTTCTTACTTTATTATCTAACCAAGAAGATATTGTGACCATAATTTTACTGTATTGGCTGCTGTAACATCAGCACAATAGAATTGTTTATTATCACTTTCTATTTTTGTGCCCTTGGTGGTCCAATCTGCACTTTAATATTTCTCCAATAATTTATTAGGCTGATGCTCAGTTTGGTTTTATTGTGAAGACAATTAAATCCACCTTTATCAGTGTTATTTTGATGACAGATGTATCAGGCTCATGGATATTTGGCAGGTGGCATAAATCATTCTGCAGTCAAAGTGTCTGTTGCCTGCGAATCTGCATCTGCAGCCTATGACTCTGTCGACAGAATGACAGGGAAATTCTTCAAGTGCATTTCATTTACAGTACCAACTTCTTTCTCTCTTTGTATTCTCAACTTGACAGATCAGTTATTCTTTGTCAGGTTAAATACTTCAAAATATGTTGCAAACCCGTAGTTGTGACACTTTATCATTTTATTAAGAAAAATCAAGAAACATAAGAATAAATTAAAGCACAATTGAAGGAAAATACAATCTTAATTTGGATAGTTCGATTTATCTGTTCCCTAAATTCACTTAAACACAGATTCAATGATTTAACTCAACAACCAGAAGGAAATACTGAAAGAATTTAATAGAACAGGGTAGGAGGAGGCTTACGTTTATATAAAATGTGGCAAAGTTCAGTTTGATTCAATGATTTGTTTCTGGGGTGTCATTTTTATGTTACCTCTTCACAAATCTATCTTGTAGAAATTACTCTTGGCTAATTTTCACTATCTGAACATTCAATTCAATATAACAGCCGCCATTCAGCTCTGGGGAAGGAAACTGATAGCTTATTTCTATTCAAGCCAGAGCTCAGGAGGAAATAAATGAAAGTGAAAAGAGATATGTCCTTCATTCACAGAAGAGGTTTGACAAGGATTGCTTAAATTCAATTAGACTATGGCCTTGAATAGATGTCACTGAAAGAAGACCTTCACCTGCTTTATCTTGGCTAGATTTAACCCTTGTACTCCACAAATGAAAGAGAGTGACATTATCTTTATAAAACTCTGTTTCAATGCAGCATTTTCAGGAGTGAATGTGAAGAGTAATCTGGAAAGCTGCCAGAGATTTTTTTGTCTGTTAAATATGGGATGACAAATCATGTGAAGCACAGTCTCAAGTTCCTAATAGGAATTTCTGAGAAAATCTTCCTTCATCAGTGATGGCTTTTCTTACTTTATAACCATACTGTTTTGTCAAACAAACAATAAGTGTTGGCTAAAATAAAATTAAGCCTCATGCATACATGTTTTCACATCTATTCTAAAGAAAGAAAAGCTTGCATTTATACAGCATTTCTTAAAACACACGATGACCCAAAGTGCTTTATAGCCAACAAAGTATTTCCAAAGTGTAGTGTCAGAGACACAGCAGCCAATTTGTTCACAGCAAACTTCTACAATGTCCCTTAGTTCTGGATTTCCGCACTAGATATTCATTTTTCTGTATCTACCTATGGATTTTTTTTAGCATGTTAAACACTATGACCATTTCACTCCCAACCTTTTATATTCAAATGAATACAAACCCTGTGTATGCAAACTTTCCTCAGATTTTAACCTTTTAAATCCTGGTATCATTTCAGCAAATCTGTGCTGTATCTCCTCCAAAGTCAATATATCCTTCTGAAGCACAATGCCCAAAACTGAAAATCGCTTTCGAAATAGTATTTGAAAAAGGCCGTATAGAACTGAAGCATAACCTGGTACCCTTTGTATTCTGCCCCTTAAGATGACAATTATTCTATCGACTTTTTTGATTGCTTTTTATTTCTCATATAAACTTGGACTCTACAATTTCTGGCTCTGGAGCACTTGAAACTTGTATCAATTTGTCTTTCTCAGTCCAAAGACAATGACCTAACATAATGCTTCCCAAACTTTCTCCTGCTGCGACCCCAATTAGAGATAAAAATTGTCCAAGCTTTAAGTCAGACTTCTGAGGAGCCAGAGAGACTGATGGTCTTGTGAAAGTAAGGGACCTAGCTGCCAGAGCAGAAGCATCATTGTTAGAACTCTACGGCGACTATTGCTGCCTCAATGTTCATGACTCAACACTTGCTTACAGTGAAATATATTTGCCATAGGCATATCAACTCACAAAATCTGTTTATGCTGCTTTACAATGTCCTACTCTGATTTGCACCAGTTACTGCCTCCCAATATTTGGTACCATCTACAAATTTGGATGTCATGCTCTCTAGCATGGGTTTTTCTTTTCTAGTGTGGCAAGAGTAGTAATCAGTATGGTGTCTAACTATGGAAGGAATTTAAAAAGTAATTGATTATTAGCGTTTAGTAAAATATGAACAATTTTCTCTTAAGCCTTAACTGACGAGTTCAGACTCTTCATTTTAAGTAGCATTAGCTTATGTCTAATCATTTCCATCTCTTTAATAGCCCTACTCACAATATTCATATTGTACTTTCAATTCTTGTCTCTTCCAGCAAGAATATGATGCAAAAGCCTGACAGGTAAAACAGAGCATGGGCCTGGGAGCTGCAGCTCAGTGAATGCTTGTCCTGGCCATCATGCAATTGCTTCTCCTGGAGAACGTCTCTGCACGCCCCAAATCCTCCCTCCTCCTAAACCCTTCATCCATCAGCATCCACAAACCACCAGCCTCACCACATCAGCATGCTTGCTTCAAGCCAACATAACCACCATTTCAGGTCTTCATTACAACTTTGAAGCTCAGGGACACTTAACATTCTTCTGCCAGATGACTGCATGCAAGGACAGCCATGCATCTCATGGAAATGCACAAGATGCCATTGCACTGAAATGAACACAAGCACTTTATGGCCCTGAGCTTTTTTTTTATGAAAGCACTCATTGACTTTAGTGCTTATTTGGAGGCTGCCAACCTCTGTGTGTGTACACTGTTTTCTCAGTGCAAGAGGTCTTGAGCGCAGAGTTACATGTTGCCAGCCCCTCTGGTTATAGGACTATCGGACAGAAGGAGAGGCAGGCAGATTGTGAGGGTGGGGAGCACTGAACAGTAAATGTAGCAGTCACCCAGAGGATGGACATGTCACTGTATGGCAACATGGTACATCAATGTCAAAGTTACAGCATGTGCCTGTGCTTCAAGCAAATGGTGATGTGTGAAAGTCAAAGGTGAAGAGTGTTTAAGAGAGGGGACTACAGTGAGGTAGGGGACACACTCAAAGGGCTCATCTAATTCCAGTCCAGGGGTTTGGGCCATGGTCAGTCATGCAGGTCAAGTGCAAATAGTTGGGGGTTAGTACTGTATCCATTTGGAGAACGGTTGTGATATCAGTCAAGGGCATGGGAGGGGTCACCATCAGTGAGGGCTTCCTTGCCAAATCAGCCTGGGATGGGCCTGCGTAGTTTGTTCAATAATGGTGAGGTGAGGCTGTGGAGTCCTGTGGGAAGCAGGCAGATCAAGTTTGAGAATGGACTTCATTGTACTGGATCACTGAGGGAATAGTCACAGTGATAGAGTATGATTGAACATGATACGCTGAGACCTCATAGTTAAGGATACTGAGAGCTCTGGAAGGGGTGTATTCAAGCAAGTCACAGTAAGTTTGAACTCTATATGGGAAGGTTGTCATGTTAATAAGGGCATAGAAATTTCCAGAGTAATAGGCTCTGGTGGTAGAGTGGGCACTGAATAGTTGTATTAAATGATTAGATTGAAAAGGCATAGGCTGAAAAATCAGGGACTGCAACAGAAAAGGGAACATAAAAAAGGTGGGGAATTCGCTGCAGCATTGGTGGAGTGTACAAGTCACTGACATGAACATGGGCAAGTACATGGATAGGAAAGGTTTAGAGGGATATGGGCCAAAAAAGGCAAATGAGACTAAGTCACTTTATGAAACCTGGTCAGCATGGACAAATTGGGCCAAAGCGTCTGTTTCCATGCTGTGTGACTCTATGACTTGCCATCGCAGATCAAAAGACAATTGCTCAATATGTTCACAAAATGGCTGACACCATATACAAAGTGAGCAGAATAAGCTGCTGCTTTTTTTCCCTTTGATAGCAGAAAGCAATTTTGATTCCAAGGCCCTTCCAGAGGCAATCAATCATCCATTGATTAAGTAATGCCACTCCTTTGGCTTCAATTCGCTCTTAATTGGCAAGTCTGTACCTGTCAAAGAAAGCAAATTTTAAAGTATGACCTGAAACAATCATAACCATTACATCGTGTGCACTGAGTACTGCCTTATCTTGTCAAATAAACAAGTGCCATGAAAACAAGGAACTTAAAACTGAAACCTGAAGTTTCTTTTTGCCAGTGGCATTCCATAGCAAGTTCTAGAAGACAGCACATTGCAACTGCTAAACTCTCACACTAAAAGGCATGGGCTGTGGTACTGAAGAGACCCTTCCATGCATACTGGCAGAATTCCACTCCCAAAGTATTATAAAAGCTTTGGGTGTACACCATGCAATTGGATAAGGCCGCATATCTCAGAGCTCCTTATCAAGTCATGATTATATTCTCCTCAGGAAGCCTCCATGCCACACTGTGTGAGAACAGGAGGTTTCATTGTGATGGATGTAAAGCCTCTGGGATTCCTTCAATAAAATTGCGTTACAGTTCTGACATGACCCACAGATTGTCCGACCATGCATCTCACATGGAAAATCCCGTTGGTGAAATCATCGTGACTTTGCTGATTCAGCAAAGACTACAGAAGAAACAGCGATTAGAATATCAGCAGGTCCAGTTAGACCAGCAGCCTCCAATGGTTGGGGTACAGATCCAGAGGGAGACACAGCAAGTCAATATTCCCTGAGGAGTTGGAGAAAAATAAAGAAACCTCAGATTTACAGAGATAACACAGTGTGGAGCTGGAGGAACACAGCAGGCCAGGCAGCATCAGAAAAGCAGGAAAGTTGACGTTTCGGGTCAGGACCCATCTTCAGATCTTGCTGTCATCTTCTTCAACTGTCTGAAAGACAATGCAGCTGATGATTAAAGCCATTCTGCCTCATCATTGTTGATGTATATAATACGCTGGTGATGGAGTTGCCCTCAGAAAGACTGGGTGATAATCCCATCCTGGTGGCCATCAAGATCACAGCTACCCTGCCCTGTTATGGCAGTGGCTTCTTTCAGGGTGCAACCAACGACCTGTGTAGTATCTCCCAATTCATGGACAATAAATGCATCCAGGGTGTTACTGATGTCGAAGTGCAGGCCTGAATTCTGTCGTGCTGGAGTGGAGAGAGCTTGCTAAGTAGTTTGCCCATCCCTCATGTTTTGAATCCTCCCAGGATCACAGGTATTTTTGCAATGTTCATTGTTCCACAATCAGCTCCTCTTGCCACATTCTGAGATCCACACTCAGTGCCATGCAGTGTCACATGCTCACTCTCGACCTTTCTCTCCAACAGCATCGCAACACACTGGCTCAGGGCTGCATCATTCCACAGTTCCATTTCATCCTCCAGCTCATTTGCCGTGCTAACAAGAAACTTTTTCTTTTCCTTTCAGGCATCAAGGCCCACAAGATGCAACAACTCAGAGTTACCCATGGGCCTCTGAAACCTTCCTCACCTGCCATTCCCTCTGACTCCATCCTGTCCCCCCAACCCCAACTCCCTGTTGGACATTCACTATCTCTCTTAACTTTCCACTCTCTGATGCTGAACTTTCTGTACTCAGCAAAGGTGTCAGCTTTATCCTTCAGCATCCCTACCTAAATGAATTTTGGGCACGACATGACGTCAAACTCTTCTTCTATTGGCTTCACCTCCATGTCCATTTCTTTGGACAAGAGTCCTTTCCCCGTACCACAGACCCCTTCACCCGGCTCCGAACCTCTCCTTCCACCTGGGCTCCTCCCTCTGGTCTTTTACCTGCTCTCGATCTGTCATTGAGAACTGTTGGTCACTTCAAATTCTCTGCCCCCACCCCCATCCAATCCAACATATCTTCCTCTGAACTGACTGCTCTCCATGCACTTAGATCTAACCCTGACTTTGTTATTAAGCCTGTTGATAAGGGTGGTGCTGTTGTAGCCTGGCGTACTGACCTCTACCTTGCAGAGGCTGAACATCAGCTCTCAGATACCTCGTCCTAACTTCCCCTGGACCATGACCCCACCATGACTCGTCAGGCTATTGTATCAACTACGGTCACTGACCTCATTTCGTCTGGTGATCTCCTCCTCACTGCTTCCAAGCTCATAGTCCCCCAGCCCCGCACAGCTTGCTTCTACTTCCTGCCGAAAATTCACAAACAGGACTGTCTGGGCAGACCCATTTTTTTCAGCCTGCCCCACAGAACTCATCCCTTCCTACTTTGACTTGGTCTTTTCTCCCTTGGTGCTGTCCCTATCCACTTACATTCATGATTCCTCTGAAGCTTTACGCCAGTTTCAGAATTTCCAGTTTGCAGGCTCCAGCTGCCTCCACTTTACCATGGCCCTAGTTATGCCTGTCTCCTCGTGGGGTACATGGAACAATCCTTGTTCCAGTCCTATCTGGCCCCGACCTACAATTCTTTCTCCGATATATCGATTATATCATCGGTGCTGCTTCCCTCTCTCGCCTGGAATTGGAAAAATTAATTGATTTCACTTCCAATTTTCATCCTGCCCTCACTTTCACCTGGTCTAGCTCTGACTCCTCCCTTCCCTTCCTCGACATCTATGTTTCCATTTCTGGGGATAGACTGGCCACTAATATCCACTACAAACCCACTGACTTCCACAACTATCTAGACTGTGCATCCTTGCACCCTGCTTCCTGTAAAGACTCTATCCTCCGTCTCCATTGTATATCTTCTGATGAGGCCAACTTCAACAACGGAGCCTGCAAAATGTCCACCTTCTTCCTCAACTGAAGATTCCCTAGCACCAATGTTAACAGGGCCCTCAACTGGGTCTGACCCATCTCCCGCACTTCTGCCCTCACCCCTTCTCTTCCATCCCGCAACAGTGATAGGGTTTCCCTTTGTCCTTACCTACTATCCCACTAGCATCCACATCCAGAAGATCACCAGTTGCCATTTCTGCCACCTCTAGTGAAATGCCACCACCAGACACATATTCCCTTCTCCCTTGTCCGCTTTCTGCAGGGACAGTTCCCTCCAGGACTACCTGGATCACTTTCCTCCACTCCCAACAACGCCCCACAGTCCCACGGCACCTTCCCCTGCAACCGCTGAAGATGTAACACCTGCCCATTTACCTCCTCCCTCCTCATTATTCGAGGGCTCAAACATACCTTCTAGGTGAAGCAGCATTTTACCTGCACTTCTCACAATCTAGTCTACTGCATTTGCTGCTCACAATGTGGTCTCCTCTACATTGGGGAAACGAAGCGTAGACTTGGCGACCGTTTCGCAGAACATCTACATTCTGCTCGCAAAAAAGACCCTGAGCTTCCAGTTGCCTACCGCTTTGACGCATCACACTGTTCCCTGGCCAACATCTCCATCTCAGGCTTGCTGCAGCGTTCCAGTGAAGCTTAGCACAAGCTAGAAGAACAACCCCTCATTTTCCGCTTGGGTAACCTGCAGCCCTCTGGACTCAATATTGAGTTCAATAATTTTAGGGCCTGAACTCTCCCAGGCCTTAGACCCAATCCCACACACCAGACCTGTTGTCACATAGTCCACCATTACACACTACCTATTGTTAGCCACTAAGAGTTAACAGCTTTTCACCCTCCCAGCCAGATCGTTATCTACTCCATTGTCTATCCAATTTTCTTCCCTCTCTTCGGGGTCTATCCCCACCTATCATTTACTCCTTACTGCCTCCCCCACACTATCTTCTGCATATAAACCCACATTTTCCTAGCTACCATTAGCTTTGAGGAAGGCTCAGCGGACCTGAAACACTAAATCTGATTTCTCTTCACAGATTCTGCCAGACCTACTGAGCTTTACCAGCAACTTCTGTTTTTGTTTCTGCTCAGTGATTTGCCTTGTTAACTTGAGCAGTTGTGCCCTGGGCCTAGATGGCCTAGATCTGTTGAGAATTTCTTACCCACCTTCTGCATCTTGTATTGTTGCAGAATTCAGGATCACAGTCAGAGGATCAGTATAGAGGTACCTTTGTAGAGTCCTGAGAAGAAACTGTGGGGTATCCATATTGCTTTGGCTTCACCTTGTCTCCTTGAGAGGAAATCCCCCTCTTCCCTTGATCTTGATGCTGAGCACCCCTGTTCTAAGTGAGAGAGAGCAGTACCTGTCTCTTCAGGGTGGTTCCAACCTTCCCATAGTGCATGCATGCTGGAATCAGCAAATTAATAAGATACAATACACTGTGGAACTGGAGGAGCACAGCAGGCCAGGCAGCGTCAGAGGAGCAGGAAAGTTGACGTTTCGGGTCGGGACCCTTTTTCAGAAATAGGGAGGGGGCAGGGAGCTGGGAAATAAATAGAGGAAGGAGGGGTACGGCTGGGGAAGGTAGGTTGGATGATGATAGATGAGTGCAGGTAGGGGTTATTGGGGATTGATCAGAAGGAAGGATGGGGCGGAAAGGTGGAAATGAAGATGGACAGGTTATGTCAGGTCGAGGAGGCGGGTTTGAGAGGGAAAGTTGGACGTGGGATGAGGCCGGGGATGGGGAGATTTTAAAACTGGTGAATTCCATGTTTAGGCCATCGGGCTGTAGGCTCCCGAGGCGGAATATGACGTGTTGCTCCTCCAGATTGCGGGTGGTGTCAGTGTGGCACAGGAGGAGGCCCAGGATGGACATGTCACCGTGGGAGTGGGAGGGAGAGTTAAAATGGTTAGCGACCAGAAGGTGTGTTCGATTATCGTGGACAGAGCATGACGTCCCTGCTGATGTGCCAAAATCATTTTTGCTTCCACTTACGTGAACATCCCCATCCATACACTCACTCCCGAGACTGTATCCACCCCTGCTCCCAGCTCCAGCTGTACTCTCAACCCCAGCCCCAAACCCTGCCGGGTGTTCACCATCCCCCCCAGGCACTCCCCCTCACTGAGAATGAATGGTCAGTCCTCAGTAAAGGACTCACCTTCATCCCCCTCCACCCACACATTAATGAATTCCGCTCACCCTTGGACGTTGAACAATTTTTCCACCGCTTCCGCCTCCGCGCCTATTTCTTTAACCGTGAGTCTAACCCACCCTCTACAGACCCCTTTTCCCACCTCCAACACACCCCATCCTCCTGGACACCACCCCCAAGGCCTCCTACCCTCCCTCGACCTGTTCATCTCGAACTGCTGTTGAGATATCAATTGCCTCAACCTCTCCACCCCTCTCACCCACTCCAACCTCTCCCCCATGGAACGTGCAGCCCTCCACTCCCTCCACTCCAACCCTAACTTCACCATGAAACTCACAGATAAAGGAGGGTGCAGTAGTGGTATGGTGCACTGACCTTTACATCGCCAATGCCAGGTGCCAACTCTCTGACACCTCCTTCTACCGCCCCCTTGAATATGATGACCCCACTCCTGACCACTAAACCATCATCGCTCAGACCATTCATAACCTCATCACCTCAGGTGACCTCCCACCCACAGCCTCCAATTTCATCATTTCCCAACCCCGCACCGCCCGTTTCTATCTCCTTCCCAAAATCCACAAACCCAACTGCCCCGGCTGGCCCATTGTCTCTGCCTTCTCCTGCCCCACTGAACTCATCTCCATTTACCTTGTCTCTGTTTTCCAGGAACTCCCCACCTATGCCTGGGACACCACCCATGCCCCCCACCTCCTCCAAGGCTTCCGATTCCCTGGCCCCCAACACCTCATCTTCACAATGGACATCCAATCCCTGTATACTTGTATCCCCCACACGGATGGCCTAAAAGCCCTCTGCTTCTTCCTCTCCTGCAGGCCCACCCAGTCCCCCTCCACCAACATCGTCATCCGCTTAACAGAACTTGTCCTTACCTTGAACAACTTCTCCTCCCACTTCCTACAGACTAAGGGGGTGGCCACGGGAACCCACATGGGCCCAAGCTTTTTTGCCTCTTCATAGGTTACATGGAACAGTCCCTCTTCCGCTGTTACACTGGCACCACACCCCACCTCTTCCTCCGCTACATCAATGACTGTATCGGCGCTGCCTCGTGCTCCCACGAGGAACTTGAACAGTTCATCCACTTTACTAACACCTTTCAGCCCAACTTCAAATTCTCCTGGACCATCCATACTCCCTCCCCTTCCTGGACCTCTCCATCTCCATCTCTCGTAACCGCCTCAACACCGACATCTATTTCAAACCCACTGACTCCCATAGCTAACTCCTCTCACCTATCCTTCTGCAAGAATGTGATCGCCTACTCCCAATTCCTCTACCTCCACCGCATCTGCTCTCAAAATGGAATGTTCCACTCCTGAACGTCCCAGATATCCTCCTATTTCAAGGATTGTAATATCCCCCCTCCAGTGATCAAAAATGCCCTCAACCGCATCTCTTGCATTTCCCACACTTCTGCCCTCACATTCCCTTCCCCCAATGAAAATAAGGACAGAATCTCCCTTGTCCTCACATATCACCTCACCAACCTCCGTATCCAACATATCATTCTCTGCCACTTCCGCCACCTACAAGCTGATCCTATGACCAAAGAGATATTTCCCTCCCCACCCTTATTTGCCTTTCACAGGGACTGTTCACTCTGTGACTTCCTCATCCTCTCTACTCCCCCACTAACCCCACCCCTCCCGGCACCTCTCCCTGCAACTGCAGGAAATGCTACACCTGCCCCTGCATCTCCCCCCTCACCTCCATCCAAGGCCCAAAAGCAAAATTTTCACATCCAACAGGGGTTCACCTGTACATTCTCCAACCTGGTCTACTGTATCCATTGCTCCTGATGTGGCCTCCTCTACATCGGTGAGACTAAGCGCAGACTCTGGGACCGTTTCATAGAGCATCTGCGCTCTGTACGCTTTAATCAACAACACCTTCCGGTTGCCAACCATTTTAACTCCCCCTCCCACTCCCTGGGTGACATGTCCATCCTGGGCCTCCTCCAGTGCCTGAATGACACCACCCCCAAACCGGAGGAACAACACCTCATATTCCGCCTCAAGAGCCTACAGCCTAATCGCCTCAACATATAATTCACCAGTTTTAAAATCTCCCCACCCCTGGCCTCATCCCATGTCCAACCCTCCCTCTCATTCTCCCTTCTTGACCTGACACAACCTGTCCATCTTCTCTCCCACCTATCTGCCCCACCCACCTCACTGACCAATCCCCACCACTGCCTACGTGCACACATCTATCACCATCCCACCTTCCTACCCCAGCCCCACCCCTCCTTTCTCTATTTATCTCCGAGCTCCCTTCCACCTCTCCATTTCTGAAGAAGGGTCCCAACCCGAAACGTCGACTTTCCTGTTCCTCTGATGCTGCCTGACCTGCTGTGTTCCTTAATAAGAGCTTTGATAGACTCTCCATCCTTCATTCCAGTTTACTGAGTGCCTCCATCAAGCCTCAATATCTGTGTCCCTGTTTTTCACTTTAACCAGGTCAGTTATGGCTGAGAACAGGGACATGTCTTCAACCTACAGATAAGCTGACACCTGGCCTCTGGCAGTCATCTGAATGTCAAATGCCTCAAGTGTCTCTTTGCACGGCAACAGTGAAAAAGTGTCGATGACGTACTCACCAGAATGCGCTCTTGAGTCTAATCTAGTTAAGAAATAGCTCATCATAGTGAGAGCCTCTGAGCTGGTGGGCCTTGGCAGCGTGTTCTCAGAGGTGAAGGTAAAGCTGATAGCATTGTTGTGGAGAGATAGTAGGAACTGGCGATGCTGGAGAATCTGAGATAACAAGGTGTAGAGCTGGATGAACACAGCAGGCCAAGCAGCATCAGAGGAGCAGGAAAGCTGATGTTTCGGGTTGAGACCCTTCTTCAGAAATCATTGTGGAGGTTTGCAGGGTGCCACTAGTTCTCGTATGAGAAAACAGAAGAAATTAGTTATGCAGGATTGGTAATAACTTTTGCAAATAAAAATGAATGATTTAGCACTGGTGGTAATGGGAGAGGAGCCCAGTAGAAAGTAGGCTTAATGAGTTGGCTGCCCATTGGTGTTTTGTAATCTCCAACATAAGTGGTCTGGCTCTGTAATCATTTCTACCATTTTCTCCTCACAGAGAGCGAGGACCCTGATGTCCACCACTTTCCCGCCTGTTTTAGATCTCTCAGTTTGGTTATGGGCAAGTGTTACTGCATTGAGACAAACAGAGGGATTGAGTATGATGGAAGTGGATCCGAGAATGGTTAGTGATCGTATGTGAGGAGGAGAGCTGTTCGAGCGCCCCAGTGAGTGAGTAAGAAAGGTAGAGGGCGAGAAGGGTTAGTAGTTGGACAAGATGAGGTTGGTAAGCGCCCATGACTGGACAGGATGCATGTAAACTGAGGATCATATTACATCAGCCTTTGTGAGATGCAGGTATAGAGTTAGAGTCACCGACTTAGAATGAATCATGGCCCTTTGAGTATGAGGTGTTGAATTGCTACTCATTCATTTTCTGATGCAGGAAGCAGTAGTCTGTCTATCTTCAACAATTGTTTTGTTTTAATTCAATGCAAACATTGATCTGTTCTTCCCCTTTCCTAATCCATTCCCCTTACTTTTTAAAAAACAGCACTTTATAATCGATAGACCCACCACCAAATCATCCATTCGGCTAGTTAAAAGAAGGAACAAATTATAAGCACTGCCCACCAGGGCCAGTGTAACAATAACAAAAATGAAGCCAGCTCGGGGAACGAAAGCAGGAACTAAATCAAAATAGTGTCAGAGAAGGAGATGATGCAGTTCAGCCCTGGCAGGGAAAACCAACCCTTAAATATGTGCTCTGATTGGCCGTTGGCTGCTTTGTATGATCTCTTGAGGATATCCTCAAAGAAACCAACATTTACAACATTGGCATCATGTAGCAGAAGGAAGATTGTGGCACTCACCCTTGTGGACTGCAAAAAATCATTGACATTTTTCCTGCACTGCTGAGTGTCACAGGACCCAAGCAGCAATTTGTGTCAGGTTGGCTGGCCTCCTGTAGCACTCATTTGGGAAGGTGACTGACCTCCCATCTACTAGCAAGTCCAGATCTCTGTTCGTAAAGTAATATTATCTCAATGACCCTGGATGAAAATATGCAAACTAGTGGCTGGCAGTAAAGTTACACCAGGAGAATGTCAGGATATTTATTGAAACTTAAGAAAGGATTTCAGTCCACCTTTATCTCTTTCTTTACCATCATCTCCTAGCTTTTCCTGCATTTCGCTTCATCATTACAGTTAACAGATAGTTGTGACTGCTTCTTCCTCCTGCTCCTCTTCTTCACCATCTTCCTCCTCCTGTGATCTCCAGCTCCGCCATTGCAACTGGGCATCTGCAGAAAAGAGGAACGTGTTTAGGAGACTGAATGGGATGGAAACTTGCACTGGTGTGGATTTTCATAAGGATGCCATGATGATAACAAAGATGCTCTGTCACTAATGTGACATCTATGACAAGAGCAGGGTTATTTCTCTACAAGTGCCAGGTCTTTTTCCAAAGAGACTTGAATGTCTGTGGATGGCTTGATGTGATCTGGGTCCTGATGAAGGGTCCCAACCCGAAACGTCGACTTTCCTGCTCCTCTGATGCTGCCTGATCTGCTGTGCTCCTCAGCTCCACACTGTATTGACTCTAACTCCAGCATCTGCAGTTCTTGCTGTCTCTCTGTTATATGCCATTTTTTGCCTCCTAAAGGTTAAGGAAACAAGGAGAAGGTTGACGATTAAGGAGTCATTCAGAAATAAGGTAAGAGTTGTGAGGATAGCAACTTGTTAAAGCGAAGGAAGGGTTTTTCAGTTTATTTTTCATGCAAGTAGTTGTTTTATAGAGAAGAGATACAACCATAGTACAAGAGGATGTGCGATAAATGCCTTTAACCAGGTAATAATACTGATGTTGGACTTGTGCACTTTCTAAGAATGTAGCAAGTTCTGGTTTTGAGGTTGGATTTGGTAAAAAGAAGAAAGGATTCACGATGTTAACTTGTCCCTCTGATGAAGTCATTGACTTATCAGAGGCACTGCCTTATAATCCTTGTGGAGATGGAATTTTCATACTGTGCCGTTTCCCTCCACTAAGGATTCTGCAAATTTACTGGTAAAGATACCCAGAAGTGTCTTTCTCTTTAACTTTAATTCCTTTCTTTCTTGGGATTCTGCTATTCACTCATGATCATCATTTCCTCCTTACTAACTAGCTTTTGAAACATATTTTGCTACCCTTTTCCCAATCATATATCTTTTACTTTGCTTTACAGTGTCTGATGTGGCATTTTGGTAAAATGTTTCTGAAAGTCTGTGTATGCCATATGCCCAGCATTTCCTTGCATACCGTGAATGTCACACCTCAAAGTACTCATTGGCAGGTTGACAAGCTCTATCTCCTTGTCCTGATTTACAGCATCTGCTGTACTTTCGGTTTTTATTTTTGTCTGACCAACTTGCTGTCTTCCCTAGATAACAAGGTGTAGAGCTGGATGAACACAGCAGGCCAAGCAGCATCATAGGAGTAGGAAAGCTGACGTTTCGGGAGAGGGGTCTAGGCCCGAAATGTCAGCTTTCCTGCTCCTATTATGTTGCTTCGCCTGCTGCGTTCATCCAGCTCTACATCTTGTTATCTCAGATTCTCCAGCATCTGCAGTTCCTACTGTCTCTTGCTGTCTTCCCTGGTGGTCTAGTGGTTACGATTTGGTGCTTTCACAACTATGGCCTGAGGTCATTCCCCACGCAGAGAAGGAGGACTTATTATTGGGGTGGCACGGTGGCTCAGTGGTGAGCACTGCTGCCTCACAGTGCCAAGGATCTGGGTTTGATTCCATCCTCAGGTGACTGTCTGTGTGGAGTTTGCATTTTCCCTGTGTCTGTGTGGTTTTCCTCCCAAGTCCAAAGGTGTGCAGGCTAGGTGGATTGGCTGTGGTAAATTGCCCTATAGTGTGCAGGGATGTGCAGGATAGATGGGTTGGCCATGGTAAATGTGGGGTTATGGGGATAGGTTGGGGGAGCCAGGTGGGATGCTCTTTGAAGGGTTGGTGCTGACTTGATGGGCTGAATGGCTTCTTTCTACACTGTAAAGATTTTATGAGTCTAACTTGCTTTCAACCTTACATTCTCTATTCCATCTGACCATTAAATTTAACATTATATTTTCCTGCAAATGCAATGGAAGTCATCCCTACTTGTCCTGTGGTGGTGTCAGCTGTGAACATAGTTTTGGAGGCAGAAATGTCAATGGAGTCCATTTTAACCTTTGGTCAGACACACAATCTGACTGTGAAAAAGTTCCTGTGATTTCAGGGCTCCAATCTTATTTAAATTTTGCAGTCAACCTGTGAGCTGACAAATGAAGATCCTGATGCAGCTCACTGGATTAAAACTAAGCTGATGCTACAATGATATGTGGTGCTAAATACAAAATTTTAAACACATTTATGAGACATCTTGAAAGATAACATTATGTTCTATTAAAAGGTTTGAATTACTAAATTTGCTTTATCGAGGGCAACTCTTCATCAGCAGACTGAATATGACTTGTAGAATATGAAATTAAGTGTCATTTCTTCAGCTTTGCATTAATTGGTTTGAGAACTATTTTGAGAATTTAACCTTTAAGCTGACCTTTCTGAAAACCACATTGTGGCCTGATTTTTTAAATTGGTATTTGTCTCTTTTTTTTCTCGTTCTCCTCCTTCAGTCACTCACGTCTGCAGAGTCTCCAGCTGGGATGAATGATTGAAGACTCTTTCATGGTTTCCATTGCCTTTGCTGCAGTATGGGTCTGACAGCAGAAAAGACACATTCATCAGTTGAAATGGACAGCCCGTCAATTCCTTCCCTCAGTGGAATGCCCAACGTAGCAACCTGATTGCAAAATGACAACTCCTCCTTCGTTCATTGTGATCTTGAAGTAATTTTATAAACACACTTTGGGATATGTATATTTCATTCTAAAATTTAAGTTAATCAGGCTTTTATTTTGATTTAAAAAATTACATATACCACGTTAACAATTCTGACAAGATATAAATCGTTTCTTTTTTATTTTCAGTTTTTTTTCCTGATACACTTAATCCCTTGTATAATTATATACTGCTAAATAAATTCCCCCTCCTTCGTATTGTATTTTACCTTTGTGTTACATTTGGTTTTAGCTTTTAATTTCAATCTGCATTAACATTTTTTTACTGCCATCCAACTATACATACACTAAAATTGAAGAATTATTCAAAAGGATTATATTTATCACATTTTATTCATTCCGAAATCAGTAATATAGAATAAGATTCCGCATATGCTAGTCATCAGCTACCAGCTCAATGAGAAAAATTTTTAAGTCAATAGAAATAATCGTGAGTGAGGCCAAACAGAATGCTGACTCAGTATCACACATTTTCTTTTCTTCTTCACTGAAAGTTTTTATTACTGAAAGTGCTGCACAAACATAAGCTTTCCTTATTTTATCTTCAAAGACATAGAAATGTGACACAAAACAGTGCCATGGCAATGATTTTTATTACCTCAGAGATCATGGGATTTTTTTATGAGGAGATTGAGAGTTTGCTCTGTATTCTCTACAGTTTCATCGAACAGTGGGTGACCTCACTGAAACTTAAAAATTCTTACAAGGCATTACAGGATGAATATGGATAAGGGCAAAAATATTCCAATGGCCTGATGGTCATTTCTGCAGCATAGACTGCAGTTGCACATTGGGCCTATAAGGAATTCCTGTTGCTGCTAACTCTGTGGGAACTGAACAGGAAATTGAAATTGCTGATGGGCAATTACCTCTGTTTGGAAATCTCTGAAGACATCCTTTGATGCTGGAAAATTTAGAAGGTTAGTAGCTACACAGGAAATGTTAAAGGATTAAAAACCCACTCTAACTCCTAGACAAATACTGAACTGAACCTCTCTGATTCTTCACTGACACCCCCAACTAATGGTTATGGAGTAACTGCAGGACCAGACTGCTGAGCTATCCCTCCACATTGCGAAAGGAAATTACCCAGCTCTATTTGGGCATTCACAGCTACAGAAACTAAAATTGAACTTGGGGGCTGTGAACAAATGGTCGACTCTTAAACCGGCCTACATGACATCTTAACTGAGTACCACAGTGTTTTTGAAGACACCCTTGGAGAAATGAAGGGAGTCCAGATTAAATTCAAATTCAATCCAGAAATTCAACCCAAAAGTCTGAGGACATGCACTGCTCCATACACAATCTGTCTGGAAATGGAGGCAAAACTAATAAGTGTATACTGGTGCACTCGAACTAGTAAGGACCAGGGATTGGGCAAGCTCGATCATACCTGTTTTAAAACATGATTGATAGAATTTGAATCTGCAATGACTTCAAAGCTTGTGTTAATCCAGCATTATGTGCAGATAAATACCCATTGCCCATGATTGAAGGTCTTTTCAGTGGCCTGACAGATGGATCTTTCACGGGCCTACCTGCAGATAGGAATGGCTGTGGAATCCCAAAAGTTGCTGACTAGAGTGACTCACTGAGGCTTTTATCACTGTAAAAGGCTCCCGTTTGGGATCATTTCAAAGGTTCATGGACCACCATGCTGAGTGGACTAAAAGCGGAACAACGCTACCTCAATGATTTCTTGATCCACAGAAGAACAGCATTTGAGAAATCGGGAGGAGACACTAAATGGCTGCAAATACATGGGTTATTGGCAAAAAATGAAAAGTATGATTTCTTCCAAGACTTATTTGAGTACTTAGGTCACATCATCAACAGCAAACGGGCTTCACATGGTAGCAAGGAAAATGAGGGCAATCCTGGAGGTTTCTCAACCTACTGATGTGTCTCAGTTCAGGTCTCTTCTGGGGCTGGTGAATTATTATAACAATTCATTCCAAATTTGGTGACTGTTTTGAAGCTGTTACACAATCTTCTATGCAACGGTCAGTCTTAAAAATGGAACCCGGACTGTGAGTGAGCATATCTCGCTATCAAGCAGGCACTCCAGAGTCAGACATCTTGGTTCACTTCAACCCTAAGTTGTCCTTGTAATATAGTATACATTGCCTCACCTTATGAATTGGCACGCAGTGTTGTCGCACACATCCAATGAAGAGAAGCCGATTGTTTTTGTTTTGTACTTTCTAACTAGTGCAGAGACAAGAAAACGAGAGAAGGAGACCTGCAGCATAATTCTTGGTGCGATGAAATTTTACCACTACTTATTTGGACACCGTTTCATTCTGCTAATGCATCATCATCCCCTCAAAGATATTTTAGGCTCGTATGCTGGGATTCTCCTCAATGGCAGTCAGTTGGTTTCAGAGGTTGGCCTGACTCCTCTTGGAACTTGTTATGATCTAAAGTGCAGGGAGTTGGAGTGACAAACAAAGCGATGCATAGGCTGTCCCTGCCCTTACGTGAAGAGCAATCCAGTACTGGCTTGAAAATTCGTTAGTTTTCCCAATCAGACAATGTGCTAGTGACAGAGCTAAAAGTGAAGAATGATACCAGAAAGTACCCCTGGTTTAAGTTAGGTGATACAGCTGCTCCTAAAAGGCAGGGTCAGAAAGAGTCATCCGGAACTTAAAACATACATGTCCTGGACTTAGGAGTTGTTGGTTCAGAATGGCTGCCTATTATGTGGAATGAACGTCACTGAATTACAGAATTTATGATCCAAAGTGCCAGAGGAGTTGCACTAGGGCCATCCATTGGTGGTGACGATAAAAGAGCTCACCAGGAGCTATTTTTGGTGGACAAATTTGGATACTAAGATCCATGTAAAAGCCAGCTTGTGCCAGCCAGTGCCAAAATCAGAAATGCACTGCCATTGTTGCTGTTACACTCCAAGAATGGGCCAAGATACAGTGTCAATGTGTCCACACTGATTTCACTGGCCCCTTTGAGGGTCAGATGCTGCTGGGAGTAGTTGATGGTCCTTCTCTAAGTTGGTCGGAGGTAGTGGGTAATTTCTGCAGACCTGACCATTGAGAAACTGGATAAAATATTTATGAGGTTCAGTAACCCTGGGCATGTTGTCAGTAGCAATAGTCCTCAGTTCATCACACAGGAATTTACTGAAGTTTGGAACGTAACAGCATTTGGCACATTAATTTGGCACCTATCATTCCTCGACCAATGGTCTTGTGGAAAGATCTGTGCAATCATTAAAGCACTCATTGAAAGCATTAAAGGGGGAGAGGTCATTAGTTCATTGAGTTAACCACTCCACGACCATATACCAAAGCACACTTTGTGCCACTATCCATATCTTGCAGGCATACATGCTGTTTAAAAGAAAGTCACAAACTACATTTGATTTATAGTTTCCTAAAGAAATACACAAGATTGTTGAGAAAAACTAATGAGCTTTTTGTCAGGGTGGCAAGGTACTGGCCAGAGCTACAACGTGGCTGGCAACTGGGTACCTGCCGTGATCCTGGCCCAGACATAACCCATATCCAACCCATATCTAGACGCAGGATGAGATTGTGTAGGGAAGGCATGCTGACCAGTTGTTTGTGGCATCTCTCCAAGTATTGGAACAAACCACAGGGCCTCGAAAAGGACCCTCTATCTTACCTCCTGAAGGCAATATACTGCTCTGGAGCAACCACCATGACCAATGAGGATACTACCCTGTGGAAGTGATTGTCTGTGTGCCTCCTAGAGACAGGCCCTTTTTACCTCAGATTTCTGGCATCCCTAAGGTGAATTGTGCGATAGAGGTAAGAACACATTTAGCACAAATCAGGTACCTGCTGAAAAGGCTGTTTTATTAAATGGTACCTTCTGTTTGTTGTATCTAGTGGAAACCGAGTATCAAACTTTTGCTGGTTGTACATATATGTTGTGTTTGGAACTATATAAATACTTGGATTGTTTGTTTTGGGGAAGTTTGAAAGTAAAGTGGGAGTGTTGCTATGTATTATGGTTGGGATATGTTACGCTCTTGTTATGTGTCTCTTTAAGAGGTGAGACACACGAGCACTAGTGAGTTACACTAGTGAGTCACACTAGTGAATCATCATCCAGGTTCATGGGCTTGTTCAGACTTGATTTGGGTTCTTACAGAGTACACAACTTTGGAATAAAGCCCCACTGTTAGGTTGCAACAAACTATGTGTTCATATGTTCTTTAGTTCTGACAGAGCCTAGTTCAGAATACTACATTTCCACAGTTGCTGCCAAAGGGCCTTTGGCAACTATAACACTTGTTATAAAGCAGCAAGTGTCCTGGAAAAAAAAAGGGTGCATTGTCCTGCAATGCCACTCTTGAGCTGAATGCGTTTCTCTTTGATGCCCTCCAACGGACTCGTTCAGGATGGTCCCAACTCGAAAAATTGATGAAAAATATTGTTGACAGGTTGATGGGTGGTTAAGGCAGATTTCCATTGGCCAAATGAGTGCTAACAGTAATTGGAATATCTGATCGATGATGTTTCCCCTGGCTGGTAATTCTGAATCTAAGGGACATAATGGGCAGCACAGTGGCTTGGTTGTTAGCATTGCTGCTTCACGTTGCCAGGGTCCCAGGTTTGATTCTAGCCTTGGGTGACTCTCTGCGTAGAGTTTGCACATTCTCCCTGTGTTTGTGTGGGTCCCCTCTGGATGCTCTGGCTTCCTCCCATGGTCCAAAGATGTGCAGGTTAGGTGAATTGGCCATGCTAAATTACCCATATAGTGTCCAGGGATATGCAGGCTGGGTGGATTAACCATGGGAAATTCAGGGATATAAGTAGGGGAGGTTGGTGGAAGGTTGGTGTGGACTTGATTGGTCGAATGGCCTGCTTCCACACTACAGGGATTCTATGATTTTATAATATTAGGGTAAGTGTAAGCTATTTAAGGTTAAGATAAGGAAGAATTTCTTAATACATAGGGCGATGAATCTTTGGAATTCTCTACCTCTGATAATAAAGTCAATTGCCAAACAATGATTATAACCCCAAGCTCTGCCACAGTGAACTCTTGAATATCTAGACAAGAAAATATTTGCACATACCTGCAGTCACATTTGGTTTGAATGACACAGAAAATCTTATTGATTTAGAGGCGGAGCTTAAAAGCGAGGATTCATTGTTTATGATGGTTTCTTGTACTGTTAGCTGTTAAAATGTAGGATACATCTTTAATTCCTTATTCTTTAAGTGATCATCTTGTTGGTGATTAAGCATGTCATCTCTCTGTGATTTATACCATGAGTGAATGAGGAATGTCACTGAAAAGTGAGATGGCCTGAACTTCTCTGGAAATTAATGGAGCAGCTCTGATGTGGCATAGCTTCTTTCATGCATCTATAATTGGAGTGCCAATTTATTTCCAATCATTTCAAGTACAGTAATTACATAGCATTTCACCGGTAAAAGGATTATCTGCTTATTTAACATTCAGAGGAAAAGGCTGGCAACTGATACTGTCAAAAGGCTAAAAGTCTAATCTATGCACATGTGAATGATGGGGTTGGAATACTTGATGCAGAGTTATTAAATGGCTGGCATCTTTTTTTGAAAGCTGACATGAACAGCACTGAAATCTATCAAAATAATAATTATTGAAGAGACTCTTTTGAATGCTGAATATCACTCCTGAATTCTTTATGTGTGTATGAGTGCTTATCAAGGTGAAATATGACAGGAGCCCAGGAATTAAACATTTTCCATGTTAGAATTGCAGCAATGAAGTCAGGCAGGTCAGTTGCAACAAAGGTCAGATGCAATAGTTTCTTTTGTATCACCTCAACAATGTGGCTTGACTCCAGCTTCAGAAGAGTGTTATTTATGGTCCAGGAGGATGGTCATATTTTCTGCCTTGGAATCTGGGATAAATTATTATATGTCAACTGGGGCTGAATTCTAAATACTTTTGGCTGTATATTTATAGTCATAGGAAAGATTAATACAAATGTAACGCACTATTTTCTTGTGGGAAGATTTGCAAATCTATATATACTCTCTTTAGAGATTTGTTTAATCAATAAGGTCAGGTAAAGTCACCATAGTCCCAGAGAACCACATACTCATTAGACAGAGACAACTGCAGCTGGTTTAACCTAAGGGTCACCATCCCTCAAGTGAGGAGAGAGGTTGAGATGGAGAATACTTCATGGTAACCTCAATCAGTACGGGAATTGAAAGCACACTCTACATTACAAACCAGCTGTCCAGCCAACTGAGCTAACAATAATAATACAAAAGGGCGTTGTGCAAATTTCTCTCTTGTTTGTTACAAAGTAGAGAAACACACTGCACAAAAAGCAACAGGATATCAAATAAGAACATGGAACATACGAAGTTGAGAAATGGGAGCAGTGTTAGGTTATACAGCCTGCTTTCAACATTCAATATGACCATGGTTGGTCTTCTGCCTCAACTCTTCTGTTCCACACTCTCTCAATATCCTTTGATTCTCCAAGAAAACAAAAAGCCTGTATATCTCAATCTTAAGTATGCTCAATGTTGCAAAATCCTCTGGGATAGAGAATTCTAAAGATTCACAACCTTTTGTGTTAAGAACTTTCTTCACATCTTGATCCTAAATGATTGGTCCTTTCTCTTAAGATAGTATCTCCATATTCCAGACTCTTTAACCAGTATAGGCAACCTCTGCTTGTCAATACACTTCAAAATCTTGTCTGCTTTAAGATAGCCATGCTTTTTCAAGACTGACTGTCTTGCCACCTTCAAAGATTTGTGTCTGGACGTCTAAAGTTTCTCTGTTCCTATCCCTAATTTAAAATTGGATATGCCAATTTCATCTGTGTGCCTATAACCTAATCTGGTCTGTAATAATCTCCCAAACTTTAATGTATGTTTCTGACTTGCATGCTATCAGTAAAATTTTGAAACATGTTGTGTAAACATCAGCTCACTTTATTAAAAATGTCATAGAAAGTTCTCATATTGATTCCCAGAGATACCAAAGTAAATTTCACTCCTCCTTTAATGGCATGGTGGGTCAGTGGTTAGCACTGTAACCTCACAGCACCAGCGACCTGGATTCAATTCCACCCTCAAGTGACTGTGTGGAGTTTGCACCTTCTCCCCGTGCCTGTGTGGGTTTCCTTTGGGTGCTCTGGTTTGGTCCCACAGTCAAAAGATGTGCATGTTAGGTGGATTGGCCATGCTGAATTGTCCATAGTGTCCAGGGATGTGCAGGCTAGGTGGATTAGCCATGGAATGCAGGGTTATAGGGTGGTTCTGGGTGGGATGCTCTTTGGAGGTTTGTTGTGGATTTGATGGGCTGAATGGCCTGCTTCCACATTGTAGGGTTTCCAAGATGAAGGTAGAATTGTTAGCAATTATTTTGTGCGGTGTTTTTACGATTGTCTTCTGAAAATCAATATACACAGTGTCAACCATAAAACTCTCATCAAAGCTTCAAAGAATTGAATAAAGTTCATTAAAAATAATTAGAATTTAGTTAATCTATGCTGGGTGTGATTTATTAATCCACATTTTTGTCAATGGATATTAATTATGTTGCAGAATACTGTCTCTAAAAATTTCCCAACCACAGATGTTACACGATGCGGCATGTAAATGCTGGATTTATCCCTTTCCACTTTTCTGAACAGGATGAAACCCATTGGTCCACTTCTTTATTTAAGGAGAATTGTTGCCAGACTATTAATCCAGAGCCCAGGCAACATTCTGACGACCTGGGTTCAACTCCCACCATGGCAGATGGTGGAATTTGAATTCAATAAATATCTTGACTTAAGAGTCAGACGATGATTATGAAACCATTGTTGATTGTTGGAAAAAAACCCATCTGGTTCACTAAAGTCTTTAAGGGAAGAAAACTGTCATCCTCACCTAGTCTAGCCACATGTGACTCCAGACCCACAACTATGTGGTTAATTGTTAACTGTCATTTGGATAATTGGGGATGGGCAATAAATGCTGGTCTAGCCAGAGACACCCATATCCTGTGAATGAACAATAAAAGAAAATTGACAGGTTGTGGCTAGAGGCTGCATTATCCTTTATCTACCCTTTTTTTGTTATTCATTGATGGAATGCGTGTATTGCTGGCTGGGCCAGCATTCATTGCCCATCCCTAGTTGCCCTTGAGAAGGTGGTGGTGAGCTGCTTTCTTGAATCTCTGCAGTCCATTTACTTTAGGTAGACCCACAGTGTCATTAAGGCAAGAGTCCCAGGATTTTGACTCAGCAATACTGAAGGAGTGATGATATATTTCCAAGTCAGGACAGTGAGTGACTTGGATGTGTACTTGCTGCTGGTGGTGATCCCATTTATCTGCTGCCCTTGTCCTTCTGGATAAAAGTGGTCATGGATTTGGGAGGTGCTCTTTCAGGAGTCTTGGTAAATTTCTGAAGTTCATCTTGTATAAATACAGTGGCCATGAGAGCACATCAAAGGCTTAGAATCCTGTAGTGAGTAACTCACCTCCTGACTCCACAAAGCCTGTCCACCATCTCCAAGGCACAAGTCAGGACCGTGATGCAATATTCCTCACTTGTCTGGAAGTGTGCAACTCCGACAACACTCAAGAAGCTTGACACCATACAGGACAAACCAGCCCTTTTGATTGATATCTGCTGCTCCTGGAGATTTGGATATTCATGGATATGAATTGTGCTTTGGAGATGGTGGACAGGCTTTGTGAAGTCAGGAGATGAGCTATTCACTACAGGATTCTAAGCCTCTGATGTGTTCCCATAGCCATCGTATTTATACGGCTGGTTTCTAGTCAGTAATGTTGATAGTGAGGGATTCAATGATGGTAATGCCATTGAATATCATGGAGCCAAAATGGCTGTGACGGATTGGCAAATGTCAGATGTGATTGTCCATGTACGAGGGGGGTATACGGTTAGTGCCCATGGATTATGCTCTGGGATACCGTTTTGTGGTGAGCAATGTGGAAGCTGTTCACAACCAGGGACTCACGTTAGAAAAATTACTGTTTTACCTACCACTCTTCTATACCAGACCATAAAGGGATCCCTTTAATCTATCTAAAACTTTGCCCAGTTCCTCACTTGCAGCTGAGTTTTCTAGTATTCTCTGTGAGTAAAGCTAAAATTTATTTACTCTGCTTTTGAATCAAGCCAAATTAGAATCATTTTTCTTAGTCTAGATATCACCATAAGCACCATCTTTGAAGATATCCAATTTCATTATAGCTCTAGGAGCTCACCTGAAAAAGACACCCATTCGGTAAATCATCTTTACCATCAATTTAGCAGTGGGTTTATTTCTGTTTGTCATATGGCACAACACATTACAAAACGTTCCTAAAAGTTATGGAAATGTTGCATAAAGGATGAGTTCCAATTCTAAGTTTATTTTAAGCTGCAATTATGTAAAACACTATGTGATGTAATGTGTGTCATTTGTATATACACCCATTACTTATAGAATTTAGATTTTAAGTTAGTGGCTTATGTGTACTGCTTACATATTTGAAGGGTTTCTAAGAAGAAATTAGACAGTCCTCCTGGAACAGTGATATAACCCAGCATGTGGTGCTGGATTAGTAAAAGAAAATTGGTTATACTGGTGTGATTTATAACAGATAGGGTAAAATCTAAAGACCACTGCTTTGTTTTCAGTTTAGAATAATCAAGGATTGATTTTTGGTTTAAAGGACTCAAAGGAAGTTTTTCGGGCAGTTGAAAGGAAACCTGACTTGGTCAGAAACAATTATAGTCTCTTAGCTCGAAAGGAGGAATTAAGGGAATAGGTTTTCTTTAGAGGAATTAAGGGAATACATTACCTCAGTAGAAAAGTGTAATTTGTGATAAAACTTTCAGACCAGAAGTGTTTGGTTAGAAATTTATAATTTATTAGAAGACAGAGTATAATCTCTTAATTCTATGAGTATGTTCTTTATGTCATAAACTTCTGTTCTGTTGTTAAAGAAACACTGAAATCTCTTGTGACAATGTTTTGCTGAATGACCACCACATTAACTAAGGTAAAAAAAAACTATCAAACCAGATTTTGTCCTGAAATCTCATTCATCCAGTAGCACCATCAGCTGGAATCATAACAATTATATAAGTAAATATGACTGCTTTACAACTCTTAACAAAATACCTATGGTATTTTATAATGATCGTGAAAATAAAACTTTCTAAAGCATTCAGAGGTGTCAGAGAGCATATTATAATAAAGATATTTAATATCATTAGTGATCGTATCGACTGCATCACAATCCTTTTCAACCAAAAATAATTCTCTTAAATTAAAATTGTTACTCATGTTGAAAAGTTTCTGTGCAATTTCACCTTCCTATTGAAATATATCCAGCATTTGCAATAAATTGGGTATGAAATGTATATTAGGCATTATTCAATTTCAGTTAATTTCCTTTTGCTAGCTCAGTATATGTGATTCTCAGGACTTTTTAGTGTGCAAATGGAATACTCTGTAGTAATGTGGAATATTTCCAGTTTTGTATGTATCAACATTTTGGAAAAGTGCAAGCAAATTTAGCTCTATCTTAATACTTTTTTATAAAAATAACAAAATTGGATCTTAATATTGGTGTCTTTCTGTTCTTGTTGCTGTTGTTTTACTCTACTACTTATCATTGTTATGACACCATGCTTTATACAAATCATCTGTTCAGTTATCAGTTCAACCCAAATGACATTAATTTGTTGAGCTTGGTTGAATGAATTCTTTGTACATCTCCACTCATATTATCATAAATTCTGAGCTCATAAATCAGTATCTACTGCAAAGCATTAATGCTGTCAGACTAACTACATAAATTAGACATGCTCCTTTGGCATTCTGGAGGCATTCTTTTTTGCATGTGTTGTTAGGAAAGTCATATATCTTGCTGGTGAAAGTTATGAAAGTGTTCAGGAATGAAAAGTTTCACTTTCACACCTGAGCTATCTCCAGTCATGCAAAGATGTTGCCAATGAGCAATGATTGATGTGCAGTTGTAGTGAAAAACAATGAAGGGGACCTACTAGAACAAGGTTGTGGAGTATATATCTGCCATATGCTCTAGGGAGGCTTAACCTTTGGGCCATATTTCACATGTTAATAGCTGTGTGTCAACATGGACACCAAACAGATGGTTTTTAAAGACACTTGTGTTGAGAATTTGTGATGTATTTATGTTCAGACACTTATGTTCAGATCCATATAAAAGCACGCTATTTCAATATATATGAACTTATTCATTTTCATATAAAAATTTTCTGTAGAGTTTTTTTTATGGGATGTGAGTGTCTCTGGCTAGGTCAGTACTTGTTGCCTTTCCCTCATTACTCAGATGACACTCCAGAGCCACATTGCTGTTGTTCTAGACTCATGTAGGCCAGACAAGGTAAAGATGGCAGATTTCCTTACCCACGGAATATTAGTGAATAATTTTTTTTTTTGAAATAACAATTGACACTGATTACATGCTTTACAGTAGGCTAACTTCGTAGTCCAGATTTTTCATTGAATTCAAGTTTCACCATCTGTCATGAATAAATTCAAGCCTTTATCCATTAACCTGGAACATTAGCCTGGGTACTGGATGATTAGTACAGTCATGTCACCTTCATGTTACCACCACTCCTGTGAATTTAGAAAAATTATAACATATAATTTATCAATATTACAATTTGTTCTTCTTTCAAAAGATTTACTCTGAATTTCATTGAAAACAATGAAGTTACTTGATGCTATTAGGCAAAGTTGATTTGATCGAATAAATGTATAGTGTGAAGGAGCGTTCTCTCTGGCTCAAACTGGTACTTTGCTCTCTTTAAAGCTCCAGTGTTACTGAGTGGTAAGAATGGCTTGAACAAAATGAATGTGGTAAACAGCACCTTAGTGAAATGAAGTTTGGTGTTGTACCATAACAGATGTGGGAGAGAAGGATAATTATTTTGAAGTGGAAGGTTATCTCTTTCTAATCCACATACAGAAAGTAGAAGTGAATTATTATGGACCAAATTCGAGGAACAGGTAGGAAAGTAATTTGTAGCTCTCTGAAAATTTATTGATATATATGGACTAGGCTTAATTGCATAATGATGCCTTGCAAAGCATTTTAATGGAACCTCACTGACACATTGGTGGAAAATTACAGGGAAGAATACACAGCATTTTGCCAGAGAGAACACTCCTTCACATTATACATTTATTCGATCAAATCAACTTTGCCTAATAGCATCAAGTAACTTCATTGTTTTCAATGAAATTTGTTTTCCAAGTACACAAGTACATCTAAAATTTTAGTATTTTCCTCAATATTGTTACCATGCTGAAGTGTTTGCCTTGATTACAGCAACAAAAATTTACCAAGAATCAGCATCAATCCAAGATATTTCAAAGCCATGTGTTTACAAATTGACATCAAACAGCTGTTGGCTGGACTTTTCTATCCCACAGCAAATCCCATTGACTTTTTCTCCACCAGTTCCTTCACAGAGAAAACTTGTGTAAGGTGCTTCAATTGCCAGTCATTTTGGATACCTTACCTAGCTCTCACTGCATGTATCCTGATCCTGTCCTTTCTTGCCAAGGTTGCTATATCTAGTCTGATATGTTCCTGGAAATTTGGCTATGTAATATTTGATCACATTGGCATTCTGTCTGGTGCACTGTTCATGTTAAAGAAGGAGTGTTTTATCCATAATTACATATTATGTTTGATCTCATGGTTTTTGCCCGCTGTTTGCAAATGTAATAACATCTAGATCAGTTGAATGCAATTGAAACACCATGATCACTCCTCAATAAACGATTATTTGTTTAATAATGAGTTGGATAGTATAATTTACAAATCAATTAAGAACATGACAGAACAGAAAGATTTGAGAATAAGTAATTTTTACATTGTTATGGACTGGTGAGAAACATGGAATAATAATGTGTCCTTTGACCTCTTCTTGACCAAATGCAAAAAGACGTATTTTTAAAAACTTAACCCTTGAATGTTGTGACTTTAATGAAAGAAACCAAAAAGGCTTTTTTGTTAGTTTAAATGAGAAGAAATATAAAAATATTTATTTTTCACAACACTTGAAATATAATTGCAACCAGCATCCATTTCTCATTCACAATCAAGATACACACATACAGGAGAAAGATGATTTCTAAAGGTGTAATACGTACTCAGATTATTTAAAGGGTTAAAACAAACAATCACTACAATTATCAGTCCGCAAGATGGTGGTTCAAATGTTACAGGCTTGAAGGATTCTCTCTTGGTTCACTGAAGATAATGAAAGTTGAAAGCTTCTGGCATTTCCAGCTGTAGTTGTGGTTGAGTTGTTGCAAGTGTAACGTTAGCTCTGTTTCTCTGCCTGATGCAGAGTGCCTCCTTTTGCTGGGTGAGATAGTGTCTTGGCAGCCTTTATCTGGTCTGACTCTATCTGGATGTTTATTGAATAAATATTCGCTATCTCAAGACAGTTTTTGTCATGTGATCAATATTTTTCATTATTCACAAAATAGGTTGATGTAATTGTCATACACTGAGGCATGAATGACATAACTTGTTCATGTTTGTGATAAAGGCATTGTTTCATCCTCTCCTTTGTCAGATTTTAATTTTTAAAAACCATGCCTTGGGAACAATTGTATTTGAGATTATGTAAATATCCTGACAAAATTAAATATAAATTTCACAAATTAGCTCGAATTCGAGCATCTCCTCAATGAAGATTCTCTACAAAGTCATTTACATTTTAGTGATTTTCCAGAGACATGATCCAATATAGTTAATCCTTCATATTGAAATGACAAAAGAAATCACCTGACACGCTGGAATCCATTTTGTCAAGGTTCTATTCCATACTGTCTTTCAAAGGTGAATTGTCATCCTCATCAAACATTTTATGAGCGCATAACATGACATGGCACAATAAATACTATTCCTGTGATGTTTTTACAACGACAGAAATGAGAAATATCAAGAATATGCCATTCATGCAAAAAACCATCACCATAAAAAATAGTTTGCACTTGATACAAATCAAGTTATAAAAATGAAAAACAAAACAAACCAAACCTAAAACGATTCACCAATTCTCATACTCACTCTCTGTTGAAACATTGCTTCATGAAAGTGAGTTTCAGAGAATAGCACCAAAACTGCCTGGCTGCCATAATTAAAAAAGATGATAGAGCAGAACATATGGATGACTGACATTCCCATTGATTAACCCATCCATTATTTCTTTGTGTTTTTAAAAACACAGGAACATGGAAGCAAGAATAGGCTATTCAGCCCATCAAGCCTGCTTGGTAATTTAATACAATCATGGCTGATCATTCACTTCAATGCCTTTTCCCACACAATTGTTATACCTTATTATGTCAGTGCTACTTAAATATCTGTCAGTCTCTACTTTGAACATACTCAATGACTGAGCTACCACAGCCGTTTGGAGCAAAGAATTTCAAAGATTCACAATTACTTGCATTTATATAGCATCTCCCATGGCCATCATACAGACAATTCTTTATTCAGCAAAATTATTAAGGGGTATGGGCCAAGGAAAGGTGTATGGAGTTAGACCAGAGATCAGTCAAAATCTCATTGAATGGTGGAACAGATTTGAGGAGCTGAATGGTCTATTCCTGTTCCTATGTTCTTAAGAAATATGGTGGTCAATTTGCACATGGCCTACAAACTGCAAAGGAACACTGACCAAATTTTTTTTGTGATGTTGATTAATGGATAAATATTAGTCAGGATACCAGGGAAAATTCATCTGCTCTTCCTTGTGTCAGTACCATGGATTGTTTATGGGCAGTTGAGGGGTGCAGAGTTGGCCTTAGTTTCAAATCTCAGCCAAATGACATAACCTCCAATCATGTTCCATCAGTATTCCAATAGTGCGTCAGTCTTGGTTTCTTACTCAATCCCTAAATGAGGCTTGAGCACACAAACATCTTACCCACAACAACAGAGCCATCAACTGTGCCAGATTGAAACTCTGATCGTTTCTTTCTTTCTCTCCTGAGCATATATTTTTGGCTCTTTAGCACTTTGTTTTCATTCTCCTTATAAAATGACATGTTCCCAATAGTGGAGAGTCCAACAAGGCTTAGACAACATGGCAACCTCTGCAAATATTCAATCTTCTGGACATTCATCTAAAGTGAGAGTATAACGAACTTTATTCTTTGACAAGAGTCAACAGGTACAATTAATGTTCATGCATGTGAATGCTTTAATCAGACATGTCCAATCCACTCATCCATAATGGCTCAAGTGTTTCTTTTTTCCCCTATTTTATACTATGATGTATAATAGTTTTTTTTGAAAATTTCAGTTCAGATATTATTTGAACTATTTTAAATAGGTTTCTAATGCGCTTCACATATTGTGCAGAGATTGACTTTGGAAATGGTGTTATTTCCTACATTTGAAGAAAAATCTGCCCTAAATTGCATTTATTGTCTAAAATCTAGCATATCGTTTGTTTCTTGTGTGCAAAATAGAAGTTTGAAAACATTAACTAATTAATCCTGACTGTAAATACATTGTCTCATAAAATTCACAGGGAAGATTCTTCATCGTCTATATAATTTTGTGTTTACTGTAAAACAAAATGCTATACATTTTAATATTCGTCTCGTGTGATACTTGATTCACAAAGCCCACTCATTAACTGCCAAACAGTCAAGCAACATTCTTGTTCATCAAACCCAGCCCGCAATTTTGGACACAGGTAGGATATGGTGACATTGCTTAATTAACATTTCTGTCTGCAGTGCTGAACAATTGGACTGATGGACAGAATTTAGTGCAATTGATTGGAGCACGCGAAATTGTGGGAGTGGAGAAATGGAGAGCACGTGAAGGGCTGTGTGTCAGAAATTGGAAAGAAAGATTCCAACACAGGAAACTCAATTGCGAGCAATGGGAATCTCATTTGCAAGAAACAATGATCAAATTGAATATGTTTTGCATCTAATGGTATTTGACACTGTCCTCTGAACTCAGTGCAATTTACGTGGGTCTTCCATACCTTTACTAAATTGTTGAGTAAACCCTGGCTACTCATAGGTGGCTTCCTTGACTCTTGGCAAGTGATATTTTGTCTTCCAGGAGACAGAGTCACAGGGTAATATATCAGTCTGGGAGATTTTTTCTCCATTTTTAAAAAAGGTTGCAGAATTGAAAGGTTGCAGGGCAGAGCATTAGCCAGGAAGCTTGAAACAAGAATGTATTTTATTCTGCCTTTGAAGTTCAGCAAAAAAAAATAAGTAGTGGGTGTCACAAAGCAAGGTGGCAAGGTAAGAAGTGGAGCAGTGTTTATGGTAGTTTGGGGCAGGTGGCAGAACTTAGGCTTGGCGGTGGGGTGACAGGTTGGGTGTGGTGTTAGGTCCAAGATGGGAGCGATTTTCCAGTGTTGGGGTTATGTCAATGGAATGGGAAGAAGGCAGGTCAAGTCCGATGGTGGGAGAGCAAGCGTCAGGTCCAGCAACAGGGGGAGAGCTGTTGTGTCTGGTGGTCAGAATTGGGATATCAGGACCTGGGGTGGTTTAGTTCCATTGACAATGGCCTGGATTGGGGATATTAGGGGAACGACAAACATTGATAATCAGTTGGATGATCAGTTGCTGAAAGGCCATCTTATTTTCCTGGTCAGGTCTGGGTTAAGTCTAAACTTCTAATCAACTGTTGGTAGCTTCAATATGGAAAAAAAGTGGATTGATGATTATCAAATTTCCAAAATGCTTAGTAAGTACAAGGCCTCAGGCAATCCTGCAAAAGCCAAGGCATTCAATAGGTTCACAATTTTAATTATCAGTGAATTATGCCTTTAATGCATCTTTAAGTTTAAGTGAAGGTTTTCTTGTAATTTTGTTTGTGGTATATATCCTTTCATGAGTACCTTTATTGGTACCATCAAGCTGAAGTCACAGATTAAGGGTATAGGTAATACCGTTTAGGCATAAGGTGAGGAGAAATTTCTTTACCGAGAGAAAGGTGTGCCTGTGATATTCACTATCACAGAAAGCAGGCAAGGTCAAAACATTGCATGATTTCAAGGAGTTGGATATAGCACCTGGGGCCAAAGGGATCAAAGCACACGGGGTGAGGAAAGCAGGAACAGACATTGAGTTGGATGATTAGCCATGATTATAGTGAATGGTAGAGCAATCTCAAAGGGCCAAATGGCCTACGCCCGCTCCTATTTTCAATGTTTCTATATGCTCTGAAGGAACTTAAACTGTGGAACAATGCCAGGAAGATCAGGTGGCATGAGAGATGCTTTGTACACCCCCAGCGTACCCATACCCTCTTTGACAGGTGTTGTTGTTGGAGGCTTCTCTTGCACCAGTAGAATACCAATGGCATCACAATGAAATGTGAATTCATTGTCTAATCCATATACAGGCTGAATTGTTCCATATCATGTTTCACAATAGTGAAATGAAAGCACGCCAGGATAATCAGCAATTGGCATTGCCAAAATGCTAACAACAGTTTCTGTAGGGTTTATGAAACCAGGTGGAAAGATTGAGGTAATACTTTCAAAGTCTGGATCAGTAGAGGAGAGGATGGAAAAAGCTTTAACCCAGTGAAAGTAATGGTTAACAGTGATTAAATACTTGGATGCACCTTCTTGCAGTTCTGTTGCATGTTGGCACAATGGCTGGTGCTGCTGTGAAGAGGCACAGAGGAAATCCTTCATTGCAAGCTACTCATGCATCGCACATCTGGCAGTCATCCAATAGAAGGACAAGTGATGAGTTGTACCATCTCTCTGCTGTATACTCATGTCTGCACTTATTGGTTTCTTTCCTTGCAGACCTGTCACTGCTTAGTCTGCTGCAACTTCACCTTGGCAAAGGTCATCAATTTTTAGGATGTCTTTAGATGCCTTCTAGAAGTTTTCTAAATTTTGTCCCAGCCTCTCTTATGAAACATCCTAAAATTGTCTCCATTCATTTAGAACTGATTTTCAGAAGATATTCTTTTCCTTCTAGAGGTGCTGACAACTAGAACAGGTTCAAGGGGCTGAATAGCCTATTCCTGTACCTATATTATCCCTAGACTCACTTGGGTTTACATCTGAAACTCTGAATAATTATGTTTGACTGAATAATTGTATTACTAACATCTGAAATTCAAACAAGTCTGACAGTAATGCACACTAATTTCAAACTACTTTACATCAGAAGACAAAAAAAAAATCACCCCCATTGTCATTCTCTGGTATATTATTAAAAGCCTGCATGCCAGAGGAATATTCACTGAGCATTCATTATCTAAAATAATAATTAAGTCTTATCACAGAATGTTGCCCTTTCTAATAATTTAAAATCTAGATTAATGGTGGTTCATGGATGCTTATCATAACCATAAATTTGCAACCATTTGCATGCTGGCTAAATTAAAAAAGAAATTAGAAGATTTTTGAGGAAGATCAATGAGGCATTTATTCAGATAATCCTCATAACTGTAACAGTCTGATTAAATCTTCAGAGGGAGTTATTAGACACAGCTAGATGTCGGGTAGATAGTAGATGCTTCCAAGAAAGTCGTAATGATTATGATCTAACATAATAAAATGAATGGTAGTCAGAAGAAGTCATTCTAAAGATTAATGTTAGATGAAGAAAGGAACGTTAGCTAAAGTCAGAGAGATCAAGGCCAGAGATGCACACTTGTGGAAAGAACAAGGCAAGTAAAACTTACACTTTAGAAATTTTTATATTGCATTTTCATTAAAAGTAAATGATTTTTTAAAATAATCAATATAATTTCATGGATCTTTCATAATTGTGGCTGCTATGCAATGCTGTGTTAACTACCAGTTAACAGATTATTGCCGTATGCAACTGCTAATTATTAGCACTTTTATGGATCACTTTCCATCATAGAATTGGAGCATATTTGGCTGTGCCAAAGTTTATTAGTCATCCCTATCTGCCCTGAAGAAGGTGATGCTGAGCTATTTTCCTGAACTGCTATAGTCCATATGCACAGTCAATGTTGTTAGTGAGAGAGTTCCATGATTTTGACCTTGTGCCTATCAAGGAACAGTAATAAAGTTCTGAGTCCAGATGATACATGATGAGAAGGGAACATACAGGCTATCACACTTCCAGGCATCTGATGCCCTTAACCTTGTAGGCAGTAGAGGTGGAGAGTTTGGAAGGTAGTGTTGAAAAGCCTTGGTGAGTAGCTGCATTGTGACACACTGCTGCCACTGTGAGGCAGTGCTGAAGGGAATGATGTTGAAGTTAGTGGATGGGTTTGTTTTATCCTGGGTGATGTTGAGCTGATTGAGTGTACTTGGAGCTTAAGTCCCAGGCAAATGCAGAGTCAGAGTCCCAATTTATGCTTTGTAGATGGTCAGAAGGACATTGGAGTCAAAAGGTGAGTTATTTGTCACAGTTCTTACTTCTGGACAGTGCTTGTAGCCATAGTATCTATTTAGCATACCCTCCATTTTTGGTCAATGGTAACCTTTTAGAGTTTATAGTGGGTGTATTCAATAAATTCAATGCCATTGAATGTCAAGGGGAGATAGTTAGATTCTTTCTGTTGGCGATTGTCATTGCCTCACACTTGTGTGGTGTGAATATTACCTGTAATTTATCAACCAAGCCTGGATGTTGCATAGACAGTTTTAAAACACATGCTTTATTTCTCAACATTAAATTGAACAAGACTTAGTCTAACACTAACAAAAATAGATGTTGTTTTGTTCCTGATTTACAGCATCCACAGTTCTTTCAGTTTTTATTTTGTCTAACACGACCTCCTTTGATATTAGCATCCTTACCTACGCGTTCTATTAGCAATTAGGTCTTTTTTTCTTTCACTATACCTTACTGTCTGACCATGTGAAATCAAGCACAATGAAATAAACTCCACACACTTCCTTAAAAAATACTGTGTATTTGAGAAATTAAAATTATTTCAGCAAAGTTCACAAATGATTTTCTATTGAGATCCAAATCTAAATATTATTTCAGATACATTTTTTTGCTGCTCAGTGACTTTAAGTTTCAGAATTAATGCTGCACCAGGGTGAATTTTAATTACTTTGAGAGGAGAAACTTGAAGAACAAGAAACCAATGGTAGCATAAGTAGAGAAAGTTAAATAGAAAAATCAATTGAAGAAAAGGTATTTGAAGCACTAATGCTAATTATTGATTGCTATAAGTAATCAATATTAGGATGTAATTCATGATATTATCGAGCCTCGAGTTTGCATAGGACACTAAATACATTATTTAACGTTTCCCATTTAAGAAAATTTTGAGTGACTAAAACAGACCAGTCTTGACTGGAATTTTGATTTAGTTGGCTTGTAGAATGAATGCATGAGTTAGATATAAATTAGTAAAGTTACCAATAAATCTGCTTAAAGGCTTCAGGAATTCTCTTATGCATCTCTAAAGAATGGGAAAAAAATGGCCTTTTTATAGTATTCTGGCAGTAATTTTGCTCACTGTTTAAAGACAAAGACTGGAATTTGGAAGTTAATATTTTCATTTACCAATGCTTACAAGTTAACGCACTGAAACCAGTAATTATTTGTCTTGAGGTTGGTTGGCTCACCGCGCTGGTTTGTTGTTCCGCAGACATTTCGTTACCGTGCTTGGTAACATCCTCAGTGCAGCCTCTGATGAAGCGTAGGTGTGTTTTCCCACCTGGATTTTAAACTCTGGGGTCCGTTGCGATGGATTGCTTCACTTCCGGGTTTCCTCAGAGACTGCGAGAAACACTACATCAGACAAACAGGAAGGAAACTAACAACAAGAGTACATGAACACCAACTGGCTACAAAAAACCACGACCAATACTCACTCATCTCAATCCACATGGACAAGGAGAACCACGACTTCAACTGGGACAACACCAAGATATGGGACAGGCTAGGCAGAGACAAGCACGAGAATTCCTGGAAGCATGGCACTCCATGAAGCATGCTATTAATAAACACATTGAACTCAACCCCATATACATTCCAGTACGGAGGAAACCCGGAAGTGAGGCAATCCATCGCAACGGACTCCAGAGTTTAAAAACCAGGTGGGAAAACACACCTACGCTTCATCAGAGGCTGCACTGAGGATGTTACCAAGCACAGTAACGAAATGTCTGTGGAACAACAAACCAGCTCGGCGAGCCAACCAACCTCAACACCCGCAACCCGAGCTACAAATCTATTCCAAAACCTTAATTATTTGTCTTTCTTGAGATCTATTTTTCTCACAATTGAGTTACTTTACACAAGATGTAGTGATACTGAAATAAACTACGCTCAAAGTCCATGCTCTTCTATGGAATAATTTCTCTGAGCGGAAATTAAATTTTGAAGCCAGTTAGTCGTTAATTTGACGTACCTCATGCTTTTTCATATGAGACAGTTATCCTTTTCAGAGGCCTGCTGGGTCCCCAAACAGTATTGCATAGTATCATTGAGGGAAAAGATGATGAAATTTCCCCTGAACTAGTTGCATTCACCAAGCTCAGTTGTGGTTTTGATTGTAATTTTTCAGATGAACACTGCTGATACGTCAGGACATTTGTGTTATGACAGATAGTCACACCAAATCCTTTCTACCTCTGTATTAACAACGCTGTAAAATTAAACCCCCCCCAACAGTTACTCCAATGGTTCCTAACCAGACTTTTGAATAACAAATTCCAAACTTTGTGGATAATTAATTTCTACGAACTGATTTTGTATCTTAGAAGACTTAACTATTTATTAAATATACAGTAACTTTAACAGAAAAATTTAACAACACAATAATGTAATTAATGTCTATGCTTTAAACCTGAAATTTGTTTTCAGCCTGGAGTCACACAAGACAGACAATAAAACGGGGTAAATAGAAGAAAATCATAAAATTGGTCAGAATACATAAGTGGTTTTTGAAATATATTGTTTCACAGGCATTGATAGGGACTTCTGGAATGGGTGCTAAGGGAAAGGCAGCAATGCTTTAAACTCAGCTTTCTACTCTTTGGGATTCTGGAAGCTGGTGCAGGAGATGAAGTGGGAAGCTTTCAAATTATCATACTGTGTTGTCAACAGCCAAACTTATTTCCCCCAGAAACAACTTCAATTTTGCTTCCGGTCTGACAGACTGACCATCTTTTCCCAAGGCCTCAATTACCATTCACCATTTGTCATCTACATGAAATTGGATCTCTTCCAGACTTGCTGGAACCAGTTCCCAGGTATAAACTGTTTTAATTGTCAACTTTTGCTACCTGTTTAAATGCAATGCTCTTTCCACAGTTGCTGAATCTGTAGGAACCCTTTTAATCAAGAGTCAGCCTACAATTACCCTCCAGACCTGGTCCCATAAACAAACAAAAGCTAGTTTGATTTATTCTTTTCCTTTTACCAAAAACTGTCCCAAAGTTTACAAGAAATTTTCAGCTCACAATTTCCAGTTCACAGCTGCAAACCAAAACTGAAAAGAGAATAAAAATAATGAAAAACCAGTGATAGTGCTAACATTTGCTACCTCTGCCAATGCATGCCACTGAGCAAGGGTTGCTCATGGTAGTTTGCTGTCAACAACACTCCTTGGTCTTTTCATTGACTCGGGCCTATCTTCTGATTAGTGCTTGACGATTCACTACTGTAGAGTATTTACAGAAGAGGCTCTGTCCTTTGATTAAAAAAGGTTATGGAAGGACCGTGAAGTTCAAATACGTGTGGTCAGACATAATTGGTAGGAACTTGGGGAAGTGGTATAGATATTTCTGCTCCCTCAGAAAGTTAGAGGTGAACTCCTTGTCTCCATCCACAGACGGAGAATAGTTGAGTCAATGTATTATGATCATTGAGTTATATCTCACAGCTAGCATGCCTATACACCTTGAGGAGATATTTTCAATGTGTCATCATGTATCGTAGTATGTGATGTGAGGGTATAAAACTCTCATTCTTCATTTGAGACAGGACAATACTGGAAGCAGTGCTGTATTCCGATAATTTAACGTTAGCCCAGACACTTAATTGCCTGTGAGTATAATAATTAGCTGGTAAAAATTTCTGTTAGATAACATAAGCGTAGCCACTTCAGGTGAAACCCCTTTCTGGAGGCAAATTCTCACAGCAAACATTACCCCCTTCAGAACAATTACTTTATGTAATATTGACCAATCCTCTAACTCGGCATTGGCTTCAATCTGGGTACATTGGAAATCAGAGTCACTGCAGCTGGAGAACTTTACAATTGCTTTTTGCTTTACTGCCCACCAGTACTGTAGCTTCTGTTTGCAACAAAGTCCAAACACTGAGGAAGGAGGAGGATGCTGAGAAGTATGAGGACTTTAAAGTAACCTTATTTTATGTCATCTTCAGATTGCCCTGCAACTTCCTCAGGCACTCTGACTATTAACATGTGTAGTGCATGCTTGTTAGTTTCAAACTCTTTAGCATTCCTAATAACTCCCAGTGCCATCAGTAGATAACACTTCATTAGTTTTATATAAAGGGATTCTCAGAAATATTCAGAGAAGTCTTGTGCAGGTTTGGATGTTCATTGTGTGGCTAGAGGTATCCCTTTCCCTGCACCATCATAGTAATAATCATAAATGGTGACCAAAACTGGCTGCATTAATAGTTTATTTCTGTTCAATATTACTTCTTTACCCTTGTGCTCTGTTCTCCTAATTAAAAGATACCAAATCTCTTTTCACATCACTTAGTTACCTGCATTTAATCTAACGAATTCTAACTGAGCCACTTGTCCTGATAATACTGCTGGAGTTGAATCTCCAGGAGTGAAAATACTCTAGGTGGGGCATACAGTAGCCTGCCTTTGTCTAGCTGCAGCTGTCTTGTATCTGGTGACTCACAGAAATCCTAATTTTATACCACCTTCTAAATTTCATGCGGTTCTTTATATCTGAGCTAGTGGCTGTGAATGTCAGATCAAGAGATAGGCCATTACAACAATTGTGTATTCCTCTACATTCAAAGTGTGAAACCATCCAGGTCAAAGCAGCCCACTTCACAGCCATGACATTTACTCCTCCACTAAAAATGCACAAAAGTAGCAGCATGTACTATCCACAAGATACGTGCTTCCAACCAAAGCTTCCAAGCCTGAAGTGTTGACTCTGAGGAACTCCACTTTTTCAATTGATTTCTCTATTTTCATATGTTTCTAACCTCATTCTGCAACAGCTAAATGTAAAGAGCCTAGCTTCATGCTTTGATTAACTAGCTTTAATTTGAATAGGGCATCTTTGCATTCCAGTTCATGCCTGGAATTCGCCATTAGTTTTCTGATGTTCCCTGTCTTTTGTGATGTCTATGGGTTGCTTTTGTTTTTTGAACTCAACTTTATGTTGTTTCCAACTACAAGCTTCACCTTTTATGGTACAAAGCACACACTCATCGTTTGCATAGCAATTTTTTCCCCCTGATGTCCCAGAACAAACGTTAAATTTTACTCTGCTTTATTCCTGTCTGAGATTTCTTTCCTGTTGTATTCACGCCTGCATTACAGCCTTTTTTTTGAAAAAAGAAAATCCCAGCATTGAGTACTACATTGTGTTTCCTTTGTGTTATGAGTAACACATTGAATAGCATGGATGCAGTACAATTGAGAAGCTCAACAGATTTATTAACAGCTTAGACTGCAACTTAGAGTTCCAGATAGCTCTGTATGCAATCTCCTCCCAGCATGCTTCTTGCTAGATTGCACATGGCACTTGGTCATGTGGTTTAACTTCTTGACCTTGTCTCAGTAGGATTTCAACAGCTTAAAACAACACAGGTCTTTAAGAAATCTTTCATCTTGACTTCTGGGTGACAAGCTGAGATAGCAGTTGTACATGAAGGCTCATTGTCCTAACTGATTTTCATTCTATTGAAGTGGCTGAAAATTGGGTTGACTTTATCATGCACTGAAGGTCTACTCTGCAAGATTCTAGTCCAGATGATGAAGGTGAATGTGTACCCGCGGGTGTCCAAACAGGTCTGCAAACAAGTAAGGGATAAAAAATTATTGCCTCTTGCCCCACTACTTTTCAGGATTGGAGGATTGGATATAATCATGAACCTCTGACTCAGCGGCAAGATCCCAACAAATTATTTATGCTGACACTAGGCCAAATGATTTTTTGACTGTTCATGGATTAATTGATAACTTATTTACTTGCTTGCTCTAATCTAAAATTGATTAAATGAAATGATGAATAACGGAGGAACATCTCACTTTTCATTCAAGTATTGGAAATGCTAAATTTGATTGAGTGGAGGCTGCTGATGTTAATGCATAGTCTAAGGGCATAAAACATTGTTTATGTCAAAAATAAATCTTAAAAATATTTAGTAACTTTATCTGAATGCAATCTGATATAATTTGTTTAACAACAACAACCTGAACCTCCAAATACTGTTTTAACATACAAGTGAATCTTAAATTCCCAATGATAAGATTGACTGACTCATTGTTAATATCCAGGTGATACGGACATTGGAATGTTGAAAATGCAACTCCTTGTGTGTGAAGAGTTTGGGAAAGGCAAATCTAACAAAGAGGTGGGCTTTTCCTTCCTTCAAGGAGGGGAAGAGATGGATGACATAATTATGTGCAGGAGTTTATGCCCCACCCCCCCTTTTTTAATCTGTAGTAGATTAATACTAATTATCCCATTCTGGTTGATGTGGAATGTATAGAGCACGTTTGTTTTATTAGAAATTGGAGAATGTGCAAAAGTGAATGTTACCTAGAGGTAACAAACATGAGAGGGTAAAAAACATGCACTGAGGAACGGGTCTCAGACACGTACACCTACTTGACAAAAGGATTAGTGTGGGTTGGAATATAGTTTAAACAATAAGGCACTGACACAAAATCCATAGAGAAACTGACTTTAAAACAATGAAAATAGACTGAGTGAAAGGACCTATTGGATGACGTACAATTACCCCATCTTGAGCGTTTGTATGATGCAAGTACTCTAGTGTTTACCATGCATCTTGTAGCTCAAGAGGGGGTACCTGCATACGGAGGTAGTTACCATTCAATGATACAATCATTCATACAATTAGCAAGGAGGGAAACATATTGGAGAAGTATCATCAAGACAGCTACAGATGAAGAGAGCTGGAGAAATTTTGAGTCCACGTATGATGCTAATTTATGGTTATTGTGTGAAATGATCTGCGGATAAGGAACCTGAATCTGGAATATATTGAATTTTGGAGCAAATTATGTAAATAGATTAACTGAAAAAATAAATATAAATGATATTCTGGTCCCCTCAGTCAGGTGGCACAACCTTCTGGTCCCATCAAGGCCCTGACCATACATCAGCTGTGGTATACATATTTAAGGGCTGGTATATATATATGAAAAAGGCCACTGCAATTGTTAATTTGATGATACACCCTATTGTTGTATTGTTCATATTGATAATAGTTATTTTAATTGTAGTTTTAATCTTCTAGTGGAGTTTACATACTTTTGTTATATGTTCTCAGTGGCTGTTGCTGATTTGCGACTGTATCTGCAATTGTAACATGTGCTGTCAAATATCATCAGGGATTGTATTGGATGGCCAAAGGGCTAAAAGTTAATGATGATATTCAACAACTGCATGAGAAAATAGATTGCATAGGATGGGAAGATAGGCTGGGAAAGTTAATGATAATATTCGACAGCTGCATGACCTTGAATGAGTCCTATGAACATTCTTGTACATGCTGAAGACGACACAATCAACATGTTTCTCTGCAATTGTTCTTCTGTGCCTTGCTGTCTGTTACAATGTATAAAACAGAGAGTTTCATTCATGAAGTTGTTGGACTTCACCTCGGGCCAGGATTGTGAACAGTGCCAGGAACAAGCTCAGCCTCCAGACCAGACATCGATTGAGGGGTCCCCAATGTACAGAAGGGCACAAGGCTTATTGTTTCTTTCCTCTCTTTTTCATTCTTTTTATTTTACTTAATAAATGTTCCCTTTTTTCGTCTTTTATTATTGCTCAATAAATACTCACATTTAAGCAAATTGCTGTTGTCGAGCCTTCTCTTAACTGCATTTGAGTGAATCTGAAAAGAACCACTTGGATATGCTCTGTGAACCAAGACACATTCGTAACAATTTATTTAGCACCCTTAAATTAAGAAAAAGAAAGGTTATAAAGTTTCTTTAAAATTTATTCTTTCATGAGTTTGTTGGCAAGGTGAGAATTTATTACCAACCCCTTATAGTCACTTCTGGTCAGTCCAGGTAAGCAAGGCAGATTCCTTTCCTAAGAGACCTTTGTGAACCAGACAGTTTATTTACCCCAATTAATTTATAGTGTTATAGTCATTACTACAGAGACTGGTTTCATAATTTCAAGATTTATACATAGAATTTAAATTCTGTCGTCCACCATGGTGGAGTTTGATTCTGTCTCCAGAACATTGGCCTGGGCCTCATGGAAAACCAGTTTAGTGACATTTACATGATTCCAGCATTTCCCCATCCAATCATTAGCATTATACGAGTACTCTTAACACCTCAGGCCGCTGGAGTTACGTTGATAGACGCAACCTTGTTTGACAAACATGGGAAATATGTGTGTTACTAATTCAACTATAGAAATATAACTGGCAGGATAGACTTCTTTTTCCAAGCTGTGGTGAGCACAAATCTTTTGGCTCCTTCATAAACAAGCCTTTTTCGTGCAAACACTCGCAGTGCAAGATCAACTAGCCTCAATTGAAATGTCAGTTGCATGCATTCTTGCACATAGTTCTTGAGCATTTAGAGAGTAAAAGGTGAAGCCTCATTTGCTCAACCATCTAATGAGGAGTCTCAGTCATGTGTGGTTTTGTTTGTGGTTTTTAAATGCTTAGAGAGTGTAAGGGATGAAGCCTGACTAGTCATGCATCTAATCAAGGATGTAAGCTGCCTATTAAGTGTGGGCACTCAGTGGGGTAGTTAAGTATGCGGGGGAGCAAAAATGAGTAAGTGACCTGAATAAGAGGTGATGTATGGGTAAGCCTAAGCAGAGGGATGGTGAGTGACATGAGGGGGGAGAGCAGGAATATCAAGGGAGATGGTAATTGTCACAGGCGAAGACTAAGGAGGACTGAGTGAGTGCCAGAGGAATGGTAAAGGCCACCCATGATCTGGGGAATATTAACTTCTAAAAGGGGAGGTTAAAGGATGAAAGCATCGAAGAAAAGCTTTAGAACGGCCCTTTTTCGTCGGTAAAGTTTTTCTAAACAAAAGGATTCTCAAAGAATGCGCAGAGCAGCAGCTTTTTGGTCTTGGCTTGTGAGTACATAGAAGGGACCATATAGAAAAACGTGAAGATTTGTCCGATCTTTAAGCCATTACCCAAGACTTTGTTCAGATGTTACTGCTTGATGTGTAGCTGGCAGCAGCAGAATGAAAGCTTTCTCATTAGAATGCTGTAAGTATCCAATCACTCCCTTCAACACAGGCATGTTCACCTTCTCTCCTGCCTGAGGCATTGATGAAACAAGGCACTGGTCTATGCTGGGCTTTTAACACCAGAAGTGGGTGGGAGCGAATGAGCAGAAGTTGAGTGATGCTCCTGAGTCTTTTACTTATGGTGCCTGGAGGTTGAAACCCGGCGTCCCCACCAGACCATGAATATGCAATGACCTGAAAAAAAACATAATCGCATGACAGAACCAAACATCAGCAGAATTATCTCCTGATTTTCTGCACCCCTACTGCACATAATCTCAAAAACTAAATTTTCCCTCAAGTTTTAATTGAATGACCTTGTACTGAAACTGTTATGCAGCATTCTATTGGATCTATTAAGATATAAGTCTACTTCTGGAGAATTTGTAAAGACAAGCTCCTCAAGCATTTGCACATCAACTTGTGCTATCAACATGGTTTCAAGATCCATATTGTGAGGAGTGCTATTGAAGTGTTGTTTCTCTCATTATTTTAGCAACTAATTAGAAGTTGTTTATTCTTTCATGGGATGTAGAACTCACTGGCAGCGTTAACATTTGTGCCCAGTCCTAAATGCCCGTTGCTGGACCATTTTCAGAGGGCAGTTAAGAGTCTACTACACTGCTGTGAACCTGGTATCAATCTCCAATGGTGGGATTTGATTTTCATTTTTGTAGGGCAGTGCTTTTCAAATATTGTTCCACTGTTGCCCCATTTTGAGGCTTGAATGTTAGTGCAATCCTTCAGTGAAAACTGTGAGAGTGACGGCCTGTTAGAGTGGGAGCACAACTTCTGTAACTTGGTGAGAGTCCTACAGTGAACATCTCATGACAACAAAACTTTACCTTGCAACCTTGGTGCTGACACATCCTTTGGGAGCCCTGCCCAAAAGCATTTGCTTGGGCTTCTGGATTCCTAATCCAGTTACGTTACCCGTAGACCACCATTTCCCCCAAAATAATTAAAACATCTAACCAACTGTAAGGAAAGTGCTGCAGATCATCCACTGGTACACAACTTCTTTGAAATTTATATCAACAGAAGTTGAGTTAATTAGTAAAAATATGAACTATTTCCCAGTTGTTACACCACAAAAATCTGAAACATTTTGGCTATGTCATGAATTTACTTTGTTTTGTTTGGTGTAAATTCCTCACAAAATGGCAAATATGCAGCCTTGACTTCAAATTAGTTGGTTGTATCAACAATGTTGTCATGAAGGTTTATTTCCATCAAAAATCAAAAACAAGTTGATTCTTTAGGTCAAAAGGTACATCGTCTTGTTGCATTTCTTCATTTTTGGCACTTATATGATCATGTTTTACTAATATTTGTGAAATAGAGCATTTCTCCTTGACTGCACATTAAAGAAACATTATGAGATTAGGATCCCTGTTCATCCATTAACTTGCTTGAATGCTGTAAGAAAATATATTTGAATGTTGCAATTGATTGGGTCATTGGATTGTTAGCTCTTTCACAGGATGTTTTAATTAGTGCACAAGTAGCAGCAATTAAGGAGCAAACAGTCCTCTGCAACATTATTCTGAGCTAACAATAATGGATTTAAAAAACTGAATAATTTATTGATTTTGTATGTAAGTTAGAAAAATTATTTTGGTGACTGGTGGTGCCATGCATTCAAAGCAGACAGAGTGTCTATGTTCAGCAAATGTTAGGTACTACGTTTCACTGTGCCTGGCTGATGGAGACTGTCAATACGGAATGTTCAAAACAGGGATGGTTTTACTCATAAAATATTAAATTCACATTTAGGAAAATTGTCGATGCGTGAAAGCATGCAGCAAGAAGACGGACAGGCTTTTCTTTTAATTACCTAAAATAACAGTGTACTAATATTATATTCAATGATTTCTATTAGGTTATTCAGGAATTAGATTCATAATATTCAATTTATTCAAAATTATCCATTCGGGGCAGTTTGAATGTGTGCGGTGCTATGCACATGAACAACTGTCTAGTGATAATGAAACAATTAACATGAGCTGCCAGTTTTAGAATATTAAGTTGTGCTGTGCAAAGGATTGCATATTACACTTTGCTTAGATGTACGCTCTTAAAAAAAAGTCTGCTTTAAAAAAACAAATGTTTTCTGTCTGATTTATTCTCCTTCAAATGAGAAATGCAAAGCTAGTAAGAACAGCAGCTTATAATTTTCTATTTGTGATATTACCTTGTGATAAAACCTTACATTTAATAACACTTCTCAGAGGCATAATTGGGAAAAAAATTGGACAACAGGCCAAAGACAGTGACCGTTATGAGGTGATCAAAAGTTTGTTGTGTTTTAAGAGCATTTGAAGGGGAAAGAGAAAAGCAGTGTCAAATTTGTTTGAAGAAGGAACCTTAGCTCATATGGTCTAAATTACTGAATTCACAATCACCCTTTGTAAGGTAAATGGAGGGGGTGAAGAATAAAAGACCAGGCTTTGATGAACAGACACACATTGGAGGAATAGCCACACAAGTGTCAGACATTGATTGTCTCCAAAAAGAGAGAATGCAACCATTGGAATTACTAGCAATGATTGCCTCACTATTAATATTCTGGGGATTACTGTTAACAATAAGTACACTGGACTAGCCAAAAAAAACTTCTGAAGTTAAAAAAGAATCTGAAACTTCTCACAAAGCCACACACTATCCTGACTTGGAACTAAACTGCCATTCCTTCATCGGAGCCGACTCAAAATTCTGGGACAATGCTGTGAATGTTCATATATCACATTAACTGCAGCAGTTCAAGAAGGCAGCTCACCACCACCTCATCTATGGTAATTAGGAATGGACAATAAATGTTGGCCTAGCCAGCATTGCCCACATCTCATGAATAAATTAAACAAGAGAAGTTTGGTTGGTTATAGGGCTATTTACATGGAAAGGGAAGTGCAAAACCATGAAGGGATTTTAACTTAAGGTCAGAATTTTAAATTGCAAGCATTGGGAATCAGGAGTCCTGGGTGAAGGGACTCAATTCAGGAAAGAATCCTACAAATATATTGCTATTCAGCATATGCCAAATAATCTATGTCACAGTGATGTCAAATCATATGAAACATTACATGATTCTTGGGAGACTGAGTCTATAGGTGTCCAACTAACAAATCCTTTCTTACCATCCTTTATATATAGTTATAGCCAATAAAACTTGTTGCTGTTCTCTCATTAGTGTAGATCTCACATTCCTGCAGATTATGGGCAGTGGCATTTTAGATGAGCCAAATTGCATGGACCACGGACGATGCAAGGCCAACTAAGATAGCATTGGAATAATTGATTCTGGTGGTGACGAAATCGTAGAATCATAGAGCCTTCAGCCCACCATGTTTATGCTGACCAGCAAACACTAAACCAGACTAATCCTGTTTACCTGCACTTTGTCCATAACCTACTATACTCTGTATTTTAAGTGCACATCCAGATGCTTCTTAAATGTTGGATGTGTACCTGCCTTACCACCCTCTCAAGGCAGCACATTCTATATTTCCACCACACAATGGGTGAAAAAATTCTCTCAGATCTCCTCCAAACCATTTGCTGCTCCATCTTAAACTTATACCCTCTGCTCTTAGACACATTTGCTATGGGGAAGAGATTTTCACTAGTTATTCTCAATGTCTCTCATACTTTTGTATACCTCAATCAGATCCTCCTCTGCTGCAAAGACATAAACCCAGACTATCCAGTCTCTCCTCATAAATGCAACTTTTCATCCCAGGCAAAATTCTGGTGAATTTCCACTGCACTCTCTCCAGTGCAATCATGTTCTTGCAATAGTATGGCAAGCAGAACTGCACACTGTATTCCATGTATGGCCTAGCCAATATTTTATAAAGTTGTAACAAGACTTCCTTGCTCCTATATTCTATGCCCCACTTAATGAAGGCAAGCATCCATATGCCTTCTTCATCACCCTATCTACTGTGCTGACATTTTCAGGGATCTGTGGATTCGTATACTGAGGTCCCTTTGTTCCTCAATATTCCCTAAGGACCTGCCATTCATTGTGTATATCCTTCCCTCATTAGACCTCCCAAAATGCATCAACTTGCAGTTATCAGGATTAAATTCCACCTGCCATTGCTCTGCCCAGAATCAGACTGTAGCCTGAGACCATCCTCTTCACTATGAACAACTCGGCCAATTTTCATGTCATCTGAAAACTTAATAATTATACCTTCAATATTCATATTCATATTCAAGTTGTTAATGTAAATAACAAACAGAAAGGGTCCTAGGACCAAATTACGTCCTACACCACTGGTCATAGGCTTCCAAATACAGAAACAACCCTCCACTATCATTCTTTGCCTATTTGTAAGCCAATTTTGGATCCAATTTGCCAACTTGTCTCGGATTCCAAGGGCTTTTACCTTTTGGACCAGGCTTCCATGTGGGTCTTTGTCAGAGGCCTAACTGAAGTTCATGCAAACCACATCAACTGTAGTAGTTTCATCAATACATTTAGTCACCCTTTCAAAAAACTCAACTAAATTAGTCAGATAGGATCTCCTTTAAAACAAATATGTGTTAACTACCCCTGATCAATTCCTGCTTTTCCCCTGTAGTGATTAATCCTGTCCTTCGGAAATTTTTTTTCAAAAATTTCCCAAACCATTGACATCAGACTAGCTGGTCTGTAATTACCTGGCCTGACTCTACCGCCATTCTTGAACAAAGGAACCATATTAGCTATCCTCCACTCATCTAGCACTTCACCAGCGACCAGCGAAATATTAAATAACTCTGCCAGGGCTGCAGAAATCTCCTCCCTTATTTCCAAAAGCAGCCTGGGATAATATCTCATCAGGACCAGGTGATTGTGCAGTTTTATGCCTGTTAAAACGTTTAATACTTTCTCCTTAATAATCATAACGTGTTCTAGAATCTCACCATCACAACTGGAATCCAGGGTTACAATGTCTTTCTCTTCTGTGAATAATGATGAAAAGTATTTATTTAAGACTTCACCCTGTCCACTGGCTCCATGCACAGGTTGCCCCTTTGGTCTTTAATAGTTTCTACTTCTTCCCTGGTAATCCTTTTATTCCAAAATACTCATAAAAAGTCTTGGGGTTTTTCTTGATCACATCTGCCAAAGATATTTCATAGCCTCTCTTTGTCCTTTTGATTTCCTTTCTTAAGCACCCACTCACATTTTCTATACTTTTGAAGGGCCTCTCTTGAGCTTAATACACCACCTGAAACATGCTTTCTTCTTTTTCTTTCTCAAACACTCGATATCTCTTGGGTTTCCTGGGCTTGTTGCCTTTGTCTTTCACTCTTGAGGGACATGTTGGCTCTGAACTCTCACAATATTACTTTTAAAAGGCTCCCACTTTCCAAATGTACACTTACCTGCAAGTAGCTTCTCCTAGTCTATGTTTGCCAGATCCTGTCTAATGATATTGAAATTGGCCTTTGCCAGTTTAGACACCATTTTTGCACTATTCTTATCCCTTTCTATAATGGCTTTGAAACTTACAAAGGTATGATCACTATCACCAAAATGCTTGCCACTGAAACTTCAACCACCTGACTGGCTTCATACCCTAGGATTAAGTGTCGCACTGCCCCATTTCTACTAGGACGATCTACATATTTGTACTAACAAGGTCTTTGGATGCACCTTAAAAATTCCACCTCACCTGAGCCTTTCACGCTAAGATGATCCCAGTTAGTATTAATAATGTTCAAGTCTCCTACAACTATAACCCTGTTTCTCTCATATTTTTCTGTGATTTGCCTACACATCTGCTCCTCTATTGCCCTCTTACTTTTGGGAGGCTATAGTATAATTCCACCAAGGTTATCATCACTTTTTCATTATGAAGCTCTACCTTTGAAGACCTTTCTCGACTTCCTCCCTCATTACTGCCATGATGTCTTCCTTTATCAAAATTGCAATGCTCCCCACCTCTCTTAATTGCCCCACCTGAAAATTTTATGCTCTGGAATGTTGAGCTGCCAGTCCTGTCCTTACTTCAATCATACCTCAGTGATTGCAACAATATCATATCCCCACATAATGATTAATGTTCTAAGTTCATTTGCCTTACCAGTCGAGCTCCTTACATTAAAGTAGATACAATTTTGCTTTCTAGATCTCTCATGTGCCTTATCGTGTCCATGTTTTCTCTGCCTACTGGACAGTCCTAGCAATCCTTCTACATCTGATTGGGCCTTGCTCCTGACTTTATATCTAAGCTGTGCCCCAAATCCCTGCCAAATCAGTTTTAAACCTTCCCAAGCAAGCCTCCCAGCGAGGATATTGGACTAATTCCAGTGCATACTGTCTCATTTGTACAGGTCCTACTTACCCCAGAAAATGTCTCGATGATCCAAAAATTTAAAACCCTCCCTCCTACACCATCCCTTTAGCCATGCTTTCATCTGACGTATCTCCCTTAGTGATAGTGACCCACCCTCTCAGATAGAAGGTCTGGGTTCATGTCCCAGTTGCCCCCAGGTATGTCATAACACATTGAAATGTTTTGATTAAAAATATATGGAGAACATTGGAAGCGATTATTTTCTATAAGGGATTGTTAGAGGTTAAAATGATGTTAGTGCAGGGAGAGATTGTGAGAGGGATTTTTCTTAAAAAGGAGAAGTGAATAAACATTTGATTCCAAGTAAGAAGCAAAGACATGGGGAGTTGTTGGTTTGTGTTTTGGATTGATCTTGCAAGGAACTGGCAAAGACAAAACAGGCTGAGCGCTGAGGGATGGAAAAGATGATGAGGTAGACCTGTTACTTAGAAATGAAATGAGGAAGGTTGTGAGAGATTATCCAGGCTCGGATGATGTAGAGTTTATTTGGGTGCAGGTTAAAAAAAAGCAAAGGAAAGAAGACATTAGTGGGCATAGTGTACAGACACCCAAACAACAGCCACTCTCTAACAAAGGTTATAAGCAAATAAATGAAAGGAGCAAGTAAGAAGAATGGAGCAATAATTATAGATGGCTTTAATCTTCATGTTGATTGGATTAATCAAACTGTAAAAGGTGGCTACGACAACAAATTCATGCATTAGAGATAGTTTCCCAGAGCAATATGTCATGGAGCCAACCAGGGGCAGGATATCTTGGATCTGGTAAAGGGTAATAAGGTAGGTTAATAAATGATCTCAGAGTAAAAGATCCCCTAGGAAGTATTAATCATAACATTGTAAAATTTATTATTCAGTTTGAGAGTGAGAGACTTGGTTCAGAAATAACTGTGTTTAACTTAAATAAAAGGAATCACAAACTGATCCAGCATCAACTGTCATATGTGGAAGAGAGTTCCAAACATTTACCACCCTTTGTGTGTAGAAGTACTTCCTAATATCTTTCCTGAATAGTCAGGCCTTAACTCTCTGATTATACCCCCTAGTTCTAGGATTCCTGACCAATGGAAATACTTTATATCTATCTACCCTGCCTTTTTCTGTTAATATTTTGAAGACTGTGACATGATCACTCCTTAACTTTCTAAATTCCAGAGAAAATAGAACTAATTTGTACTATCTCTCCTCATACCTTAATCCCTGTAGTCCAGATGTAATTCTTGTTATCCTACCCCCCACCCCCCACCCACAAAGGCCAATATATCCTATGTAAGGTGTAATGCCCAGATCTGCACACAGTACTCCAGGTGGCATCTATCTAAGATTTTGTAGAATTGTAGGATAATTTCTGACCCATATAAGCCAGACCTCAAGATATATAGGCCAGCATTCCACTAGATTTCTTGATTAAAATGTCACAAATAGGTGCAGAAAATAAAGATCTATCATCTGAAACCCCAAGTCTCTGGCACATTCTTTGTAAGTATACATTTTTCACAAATGTTAGATGTGCCCTCTGATCCCGTTCACAGAAGATACAAAAGTGGGCCCAATCCTCCAATATTGTGAAACGAAGTATAATTCCTCCTCACTGACATCCTTGAAAAACTGATTTGACATGTTAACAAAAACAAGATTATTCATCATGCTATCCCACTGTTTACACAAGCATACACCTCACATTATTCTCTCAGAACAACTGTGTACAGTGTAACTCCACTGATGCCATCTTCAATCAACTGAGATGTCAACTCGGTATATGTCTTTGTAACATCTTTGGAATTATCTTTTTTAATTCACAGAATTTACATTATTGTACATAACAATTGTGGTCTCACTTAATCAAACTGTCAGAAAACAAGTGAAATAAACGTTGCACTCAAACAATTTCATTAAAATGAGATGAACTCCCCCTTCATTGTCTTCCTGTTCCATTATCAAGATTTGTTAGATGTAATCAAATGCCACATAATGAAATTTTTTGAAGTACCTATTTGTATTGCTCACTGTACTGATAAGAACTGCAGTAATAGTAAAAATGTCAACTGGGTTTGGGATGGAAAGTGTCTATTAAATGAAGCTTGTAAATGCAGAGGTCTGTGAAATAGCGTACAAAAATGAACAGGTCTCAGATAAACAACAGCATGCCAAATCAGATTTGAACAATGATACGCTACAAATGGTGGCAGTTTTTTTTAATAAGTGAGCATGGCTATGTTGGTTGCTCCAGAGAAGCAAAAACAAAATACTATGGGGGCTAAATTCAGTAGCCTCTGAATTGGAGTGGTGTTTGCAATCAAAGCGATGCAGGCAGCATGCAAATGTTGATCCTTCTGTTCATTTCCATGATTGTGGCATGCAGCCAGTGGTCAACATATTTACAGTGGCTGTGCACCTTAGGGTGGTATCCATGTTTATACATGACCAGCACAACTTCAAGCTAGTGTGCATCTCTCTCAGAAGGTTCTGAGGAAGGTCACCAGACCCAAAACATTAGCTCTGATTTTTTCTCCACAGAGCTGCCAGACCTGCTGAGTTTTTCCAGCAACTTCTGTTTTTGTTCCTGATTTATAGCATCTGCAGTTCTTTTGGGTTTTTTTTAGTAGAGTCTGCAGGTTAGTTATAAGCTACTGAAGCTGGATGAAGGAAGAAAATGGGTAGAGATAAGAAATAACAAGAGGAAGAAGACTCTGGTAAGAGGTATCTCTCCACACCTACAGCTGTTCTGTAGGAAAGAGAGTAAATCATGAGATAATGAGGGCATATTAAAAAAAAAAGTACACTAATCACTAGGGGAGTGGAAATAAACATAATAATTATCACTAATGAAAAAGTTACTGGGGAAACTAATGGGACTAATGGGACTAAAGGCCTATAAGACCCCTGGACCAGATGTTGTGCATCCTAGGCGTTTAAAAGATGATGCACAGGTAGTAATCTAACAAGAATCCCAAGTATCCGGATAAGTGCTGGAGAGTTAGACAACTGCCAATGTAAAACCCTTATTCAGAAAGGGAGGGAGACAAAAGCAGGTAACTATAGGCCAGTTAACTTAATATTTGTCCTTGGGAAAATGTTAAAGAATCTATCATAAAGGATGTACAGTAAAGTATTCAGAAGTACATAATATAATCAAAGGGTGTCAGCGTAGTTTGAAGAAGGGGAAGACATGTCTGACAAATTTATTAAAGTTCTTTGGGGAGGAATCAAGCAGGATACATAAAAGGGTAACCAGTGGATTATTTTTATTCCTTCGTATGATGGATCAGTTAGAGCAGCAGTTGGACACACTGAGGAACATCTAGGAGGTGGAAAGTGTTATAGACAGGAGTTTTAGAGACATGGTCACACTCAAGTTTCAGGCAGATAGCTGGGTGACTACTATTTTGGATACTGTTGGGGGGTGGGCTGAACTATCAGGGGATGCTGATAACAGCAGCCAGAGTGTGGCACTACAGCTAGCTCTGTTGTACTGCAGGCAGGGTCAAAGTGCAATACAACAGTAGCAATAGTGGACTTTATAGCCAGGGGGACAGATAGGTATTCCTGTGGTCACAAGAAGGATTCCAGGATGCTGTATTACCTCCCCTGATGCCAGGGTTAAGGATGTCTCTGAGCAGGCACAGGGCATTCTTACAGGAAGGGTGAGCAGCCAGAGGTCATGGCACATACTGGTACTAACATCACAGGCAGGAAGAGTGATGAGGTCCCGCAAAGGGAGTTCAGGGAGTTAGGTAGAAAAAGCAGGACCTCTAGGTTTGTAATCCTGGGATTATTCCCTGTACCAAATGTCCATGAGGCTAGAAACAGGAAGATAGTACAGTTGAAATACGTGACTGAAGGGCTGATGTGGGAGTGGGGGCTTCAGGTATATGAATCATTGGGATGTGTTCCAGGGCAGGTGGGACAAGCACAAGATGGATGGGTTGCACCTAAACTGAGGGCACCAATATCCTAGCAGGGAGGTTTGCTAGTGCCACTCAGTGCAGTTTAATCTAGTGCAGCGGTAACCAGAGCAGTAGGTCAGCAAGTAAAATGACCTAGGAAGTGTCAGAGACTAACGCCAGATTAGAGCTCAGGAATAGGAAGGGTGCAATCACTTTGATGGGGTTGTATTACAGGTCTTCCAAAAGCCATGGGTGATAGGGGAAAGGCATGCTGACAGATTATAAAAAAAAATGTAAAAACAACATGGTTGTTGTGGTAGGTGATTTTAAGTTTCCATATATTAACTGGGACTTCCTTAGTGGCAGAGGCTTGGATGAGAGAGAATTTGTTGTTATGTGTATAGGAGGGTTTCTTGAAGCAATATGTAAATAGTCCAGTTTTGGAAGAGACCATGCTAGAACTGGTATTGGGGAATGAGCCTGGCCAGGTGATGGAAGTTTTAGTGGCGGAGCATTTCAGGAAACAGTGACCGTAATTCTGTAAGTTTTAAATTACTTTTGATAAGGATAAGTGTAGTCCTCGGGTGAAACTACTACACTGGGGGAAGGCTATTTGTAGATGGGGACATCTGTTTGAGGGTAAATCCACATCTAAAATGTGAGTGTCTTTTAAAGGTCAGTTGATAAGAGCTCAGGACCAGCATTTCCTATGAAAATGAAGAATGATGATGATAAGATTCGGGAAGATTAGATGACAAGAGAAATTATGAGCTTAGTCAGAAAGAAAAAGGAAACATACTCAATGTTTAGGAAACTGAAGATTGACACAGCCCTCAAGGAATGTAAAGAAAGCAGAAAAGAACTTAAACAAGGAGTTAAGAGGGCTAAAAGAGACCATGAAATAACCTTGGCAAATAGGATTAAGGAAAATCCTAAACCTTTCTATACATAAATAAAGAGCAAGAGGGTAGCTAGGGAAAGGATGGATTCACTCAAGGACAAAAGGAGGAAATCTATGCATGTAGCCAGAGGAAATAGGTGAGGTCCTTAATGAATGCTTTGCATCAATATTCACAAAGAAGAATGGCATGGTGGATGGTGAGTCTAGAGACGGGTATGTTGATATTTAGAGAATGTTGATATAAAAAAAGGAGGTCCTGTTGGGTGTTCTGAAAAAGCATTAAGGTAAGCAAGTCCACAGGACTTGATGGAATCTATCTCAGAATACTGAGGGAAGCGAGGGAAAAAATTGCTGGGGTCTTGTCCAAAATCTTTGCATCCTCTTTAGTCACAAGAAAGGTCCCAGAGGACTGGAGAATAGCCAATGTTGTTCCCATGTTTAAGAAGGGCAGCGGGGATAATTCAGGAAATTACAGGCTGGTGAGCCTTACGTCAGTGTTAGGGAAATCATTGGAGAAGATTCTTAGGGACAAGACTTATTCACAACTTGAAAAACATGGACTTATTAGAGACAGGCAGCACAGCTTTATGCAAGGAAGATTGTGTCTCAAAAACTAGATTGAGTTTTTTGAGGAAGTGACAAAGTTGATTGTTGAGGGCAGAGTGGAATATGTTATCTATATGGACTTTAGCAAGACCTTGGACAAAGTACTAGCAGGCATGGGATCTGTGGTGAGCTGCTAAAATAGATACAGAACTGGCTTGGTCATAGAAGTTAGAGAGTAGGGTGTTTTTCTGACTGGAAATCTGTGACCAGTGGTGTTCCATAGGGATCAGTGCTGGGATCCCTGTCTTTGTAACATATAAATGATTTGGAAGGGAATGGAGGTGGTCTGATTAGTAAGTTTGTGAATGACACAAAGGTTGGAAGAGTTGCAGATAGTGAGGAGGATTGCCAGAGGATACAGCAGGATATAGATAGGCTGGAGACTTGGATAGTAAAATGACAGATGGAATTTAATTCAGACAAACGTGGGGAGATGCACTTTGGAAGATCTAATGCAGGAGGGAAGTAAGTGGCAGAATCCTTAGAAGCATAAACATACAAAGAGATTCAGGTATACAAGTCCACAGCTCCCTGACAGTGGTGATGCAAATGACTGAGGTGGTCAAGAAGGCATATGACATAATTGTCTTTATCAGTCAGGCCATAGAGTATAGAGTCATGTTGCAGCTGTATAGAACTTTATTTTGGCCACATTTGGAATAGTGCATACAGTTCTGGTCACCACACTGCCAGAAGGGTGTAGAAGCTTTGGAGATGGTACAGAAAAGGTTCACCAGGATCTTGCCTGGTTTGGAGGGTATTACCTATGAGGAGAGATTGGAAAAACTTTGTTTTCACCTGAATGTCAGAAGCTGAGGAGTGACTTAATAGAAGTTTACAAAATTATGAGAGACATGGATAGTTAGGGTGCCCTTCCCAGAATAGAAAGGTCACATACTAGGGGATACAGGTTTAAGGTGAAAAAAGGAAAGTTTAAAGGAGATGTGAGAGGCAAATTTTTTAGATATCAGATGGTAAGTGCCTGGAATATGCTGTCAGACGAGGTGATAGAAACATATACAATAGCAACATTTAAGAGGCATTTTGACGGATACATGAATAAGTAGGGAATAGAGGGATACAGACTGTGTAGAGGTAAAAGGTTTTTAGCTTAGAAAGGCATCATGTGTTGGTGTAGTTTTGATGGGCCAAAGGGCCTGTTCCTATCCTGTACTATTCTTCATGTTATTTAATTTAAATTTCACCATCTGGCATAATAGAATCCAAACTCATGACCTCAAACATTAGCCTTAGGTTCTAGATTGCTAGTCCAATGACAGCATTGCTGTGCCACCTCCTCCCCAGGGATTTCTGAAAGACATTCAATAAGGTACAGCACATGAGGCTACTTAATAAGATAAGAGAAATGGTTTTGAGTAGTATATTAACGTGGATAGATGATTGGCTAACTAATAGAAGGCACCATATTGGGATAAAGGGGCATTTTCATGATGATGATTGGTAACTAATGAAGTGCTATAGGAATCATTTCTGGGGTGGCAATTGCTTGGAATAAATATTAATGACTTGGATAACAAAATTAGCTGGGAAGGCAAGTAGTGAGGATAGCAGAAAGAATCTTTAAAGAAATATAGAGAGGTTAAATGTAGGGATGGAGAAAAAGAAACTTGGCAGATGTACTACAATATGGGAAAATACCATGCCATTTCCCTGCGAAAAATCTGTATTCCTCTAATTTTGGCCTCTTGACAATACCCTGACTTCACCATTCTACCTCTGTGGCTAGACCTTCAGCTGCCAAGGATCTAAGCTTTGGAATTCTTTTCATAAACCTCTCTGCCTCTGTCCTTCACTTTAAAATTTAAAAACACTGCTTAAAACCTATCTCTTTGATCAAATATGTTTGCCATCTGCTTTGATATCTTCTTTTATGGTTCAGAAGGAAATTGTGCTTTATAGTTTTCCTGTGAAGTACCTCGTGATGTTTAATTATAATTTTAATGAAATGTTATTTGTGATAATAGTTGTAGGATAGGTACTATCAATTTTTAACTTTATAATAGGTTTATAAACCCAGGATTTAATGGGGTATGGACTGAAATACTTTACAAAAAGAAAAGTGCTGACTTAGAAGTGATCTTAGCGATCAGCCGAGAACAGCTTGAGCCAAGTTCTCAGAAACCAACGTCGAATAAACAAAAAACAAAATGATCTGAATTGATTTAGCCCTTTGTTTAAAAGGGACTGAAATCAGTCAGGCAAGAAGAAACTTGTATCTCTTATTTTTAATTGAGTGCTGTGTGATAAATTTTACAGACTGGAGATGAAAGATTCACCTGCAATTATCCATCTTGATTACAAGATGGCAGAGCTCAGACATGGCATTACGCAAATTGGTGGAAGTTCAATCAAATGCTTTAGCAGAGTATTAGTGATGGCTTTATAGAGGTAGAACATTAAGAAGCCCCCTTTCTCTCTGCTATTGCTCAGGAAAGAGCAAGCAACCACCGACTGTACAAGATATAGGAAAGTCTAAACGCCCACAACCGAATGATATCTACAATATGCATGGCTGTTGCTGATACAGGACACAGCTAACTAACTGTGGTCACCAGTTAACACCTTACATCTTCAACATACCCAATGAATTTGAACTTGCATAGTCTTTTGTTTTCTTTTTATATTGGAAAATCATCTTTTTTAACATTGTGCTAAGTATATGTGTTTGTGTTGCTACTATATTATTTTTGCCAGAGTTAGTAATTAATAAAATTTCTTTTTCTTTCACTTAAGAAAACTTTGCAATCGGCTCCTTGCGGTTTCTGGTGAACTAGTTAACTACACTTGAATTGGAGTAAGTTAAAGCTGCTACAAACATTATTAACTTTTTGTGGTGGCCAAGTGAGGAAGTTGGAAAGGATCTGATTCATATCTCTTCACCAGGTCATAGGAAAGGACAAGTTTTTAATGACAATTTATAACAAGCATTGGCTTTCTAAATTTTATGCTGTTCATTCCATGTATCAACCTGTCAGGATATTTTGGAAAAGAATCATCGTTCGTTATTCTGATTGAAAGTTTTATGATTGACATAAATTTCTATTCATAGTTTAATGCAGGAAGATTTCTTTCAGTTTCCTACTGATCCTGAAATTTTAAGGTCAGCCTGATAACACATGCCAGTTGCAAGCAATTCTAACATTGGGCTACAGTACCCTTGGAGGAGCTGTTTTGTTTCTTTATTATCTGATGAAATGTGGGCATCACAGGCATCATTGTGCAACCTTAATTGCTTTTGACCTAATTGATGATTATACAAGGGGAGAACTAAGGGCAGTAGAATTCTCAGAATTATGATTATTATTTTATTATTGAAGATATGTGAGAGTCCAAAGGAACATGCTCACTCTTCCTACCTTTCAGTTTAAAGGTAACTGAAAACTTACCTTTCAATCTTTTTGGCTCTATCTCAATTCAAACTAGTTGGAGGATTCATGGTACACACTCCAAACAATTCTGCAGCAAGTAACTCACTTCCAGACTCCCAAAGCCATCCACGATCTACAAGGCAGATGCCAGGAATGTGAAGAAACATTCCCCAGTTGCCTCAATGAGTGTAGCTCCAGCCACACTCAAAAAGCCTGACTCTATCTAGGGCAAAGCAGCCCGCTTGATTGCCACCTTATCCACAAACATTCATTCTATCCACCATGATGCTCAGTAGCAGCAGCAGTCAGTTCTATATAAAAGGTGCACTGCAGAAATTCACTAATCCTCCTTAGACAACACCTTCCATACCCACAGCAGCTACCATCTAGAAGGACCAGGCTAGCAGATACATGGGAGCACCACAACCTGCAAGTTTCCCTCAAAGCCACTGACAATCCTGACTTGGAAACATCACCATTCCTTCAATGTTGCTTGTATCAAGATTCTGGAACTCCCTCCCTGTAGCAATTTGGGTGTTCTTATAGTAAATAGACTGCAGTGGTTCCAGAAGACAGCTCACTACCACCTTCTCAAGGGCAGGTAGGAATGGACAATAAATGCTAGCAAAGCCAGGGTTGGTCACATCTCATGAATGGATTAAAAAAAGCTATTATCCTGAGAATTTCATATTAAAAGGGACCAATGAGCTGAAACAGGCAAATGCTTCAATCATGTAACAGAAGGCACCCTCTAAACAGACAATTAATCAATTGATCAAGGGAGCTAATGACCTGATGGTTTTATTGCGAGGCTATTAATCCAGAGGCTCAGGTAATGCTCTGGAGTCCTGGGTTTGAATGCATGGCAGATGATGGAAATTCACTTCATAAAAAATCTGGGATGAAGAGCCAGCCTCACGATGGTTATTGTTATATTATTGAAAAAACCCACCTGGTTCACTAATGTTCTTTAGTGGAGGAATCTATTGTTCTTTCCTGGTCTGGTATACATTTGACTCCAGGCCCACAGGAATGTGGTTAGCTCTTAACTCTGGGGCAACTAACAATGGGCAATGAATGTTAGCCCATTCAATGATACCCTTATCCTATGAACAAATAATAAAATGAAAATGTTAGTACTAACAGGGTAAAAAGTCTATACACCCATTTTAAAGCTGTTAATGCCAATTTTAGCATTTTGTTATGGAAATCAGCAACATATTCCCTTCAGGAAACTTCAAAGTCACACAATACCAGGTTATAGCCCAACAGGTTTGTTTGCAATCATAAGGTTTTGGTGCGCTACTCCTTCATCAGGTCATGCAATTTCACCTGCACTCCAAAAGCTTGTGATTTCAAATAAATCTGTTGGACTATGACCTGGTGTCATGTGAATTCTGACTTTGTCCACCTGAGTTCAACACAGACATCTCCACATTATGACTGTAGGAAACTTGTAAGTAGTAATGGTATAACTTTTGAAAGCACTTTGCAGAGTCCCAGCAGCTGCAGAAATTTGTCCCATTTGCTTAGAATCAACAAAGATGCTGACAGAATCACATTCAAAGTATCACACCAGGCTGGTAATCCCTATTGTGGTACTAACAATCAGGAGAGATGTATATCATTCACCTGAAATTATATTGCCTCTTTTACACCGTAAAAATTACCCTGCAGTTTCCCTCCTATCATAGTAGAAGTTACTGTCCTCTAAACATTGTGGGGTACTACTATCTGGGGAAACTTTGTAAGAGGCTTGTTATTCTCCCAGCCATTTTTTTTATAACTTAAGTTGGTCTGGCTGAAAAATGAAAGATCTACCTTCATAGTTCTTTGTAATTCTAAGAGCTTAAGAAATGCCTCCTATGAAACATATGATTTGGCCACAAAGGTTACACAAATATCAGCGTATTGTTTCATGAAAGATAAATCTCACTGCAACATTTTGAGCTGCCTTTTATGGTCACATTTGTTTAATCATTTGGCGATAATCCAGAACCTGCAGTATTTTGCATTTGACTTGGTAATAATCATTGGTTGTCACAATAGATTTTTGCCTACCTATTATTACCTCATGCTTGAACACTTAGCATTATTTTCATCATAAATGCAAGAGAATAAGGTGCAGCTCTCATTTGGTTTTGACTTGTAATCTGTAAAACTGTGTCATATGGCTATGTGTAATTTAAATAGACATCAAAAGTTGAAGGTGTTGGATTTGCTGATATATTAACAAGTGTTTGAGTTAATAATCCATTAACAGATTGAGGGTGCAGGTTTAAAATTTAATGGGGGTACCATTATACTCTGCTGCCTAATGATAACGACGACAAGGAAGGGAAAGATTTAAGAGGATTTAAAGAAAGAAGACCAGGCATGTTGAGGCAGCTGAATGACGTACACAAGGATTACTTGCATTCATTAAAAGCTGCATCTCTCTAAAACTTAATTTACTTCCCATGGTACTAGCTACCCATCCGCTGATGCAAAAGAACAATTTGTGGGTATGAAAATCTGAAACACAAAGTGTGGAAGAGAAACAGAGCAAACAGAGTTAATGGCCAAAAATGCACAGTATGGGCTCTAGCGGCTTCCTCTGAGTTGAGTATGCAGCCCACAATATATATTATGCTGCAAAGACTATTTGTATGGGTATGCTATACATGCACTGGAAGTTTCCAGATCATTGCGCCGAGCAGGTGTCTTTGCAGTTTTTATTTATGCATTCTGAACTTTGAAGATGCAGATTCATTGGATCACTCAAAGCTGAACATACATTCAGTTGTAAGGCCACCTTACAACCCTTTACACACACACCACCCTGACTGGCACTATCTGCCATCTGACTTTCAGCTGGAATGATCTTGAGTAACCTTTGTTATTGGGCGTTTTGTGAAAATATGGAGTGTTTTTCGATTTTTTTCACAGTAGGTTGTTGAAATTGGCAGGGCATGTCACAGTAGGAGGACTCATTGACCTGATCACACAAAAGCTTAAGTGCATTTCATGACAATAATTAGCAGGATGATTGTACAGAGGCTAGGGGGAGAGAAAAACTCTGCATGGAGGAATAAGAGGAGGCAGGGAAGAGGTACTCAGGACACTGCCACTTCAGATGGGCTGTCAGTGAGCATTTGTTCAGACTCTGTTTCATTTAGGTTGGTACCTGCCCTCTACAATTGTTCTTTACATCTCCCATTTAACTGTAACATCCCATTACAGTGTCCTCTTGGTCTGAAGCTGCAATAATCACCACCTTCAAAAAAAACTATGATAACACACATATTAGTTCAAGTCAAAATCAACAGTCTTGATCAAACCCATAGTGTTTGTTATATGGGTAGTCTATCTTTCATCGTGCTTCTATCTGGTGTTACCCCCATGCTGGAGCATTGTTGGTGGAAGGTTACTAACTTTCAGTGTGGAGCATCTATAGGAGGTCATTTAGGACAACCTCAAGCAGCCCTCGGACTTGAGGATCTGGTTTCAGACTGCACTATCTTGGAAGGGGCAGTTCAGCCTTGGCTGGTTGACAGAAAACAGCAAGAACATCAGTGGGATGACAGTGGTGGAAGGACATATGTTGTCAGATAGCAAAGCATTCCATGCCCACTGCCACTGCACCGGATGGCACTGCAATGATCTGTTGTCAGAACCTGCAAGCTTGTTTGAACATTGAGATCTGACACCATGAAGGTAGCAGTCTAAACTTGCTAAGCAACAAGTATGGGGCTCATAATCTCAGTCTGTGCTTTCAGTGAGGCACTGAGACTTTGGGTGGCATCTGCCTGTGTTATGGTGGAAATTGAGATATGACCACCAGATATTTCAATGTAGCTGGATTCACATTGCATTGCAATATGCAAATAAGACTACCAAATTCCTATGCCAGCCAGATTGAGTCTGGAAGAAAAATAAAGGTTTTTATGTTTTAGTATTACATAGAGATCTGGTTTTCACTGTATCTTAAAGTACATTACAGTTTAGGACCACATGACTTAGGAGCAGATTCAAACCATTCAGCCAGTTGAGTCTGCTCCACCATGCAATTACATCATGGCTGATCTGATAATCCTCAACTCTACTTTCCTACCTTTTCCCTGTAACCTTTGATTCCCTTACCAATAAAAAAAACTTTGTCTCAGTCTTGAATATGCTTAATGACTTAGCCTCAACAGCCTTTTGTGGTGATAAATTCCACAGATTCACAGCCCTCGAAGAAATTCTGTCTCATCCCTGCTTTAAATTTGTGGCCCCTTATTCTTAGATTGTGCCCTCTTGTCCTCGACTCATCCACAATGGGAAACCTTTTCAACATCTATGCTTTCAAATCTCTGAAGAATCTTGAATGTTTCAATAATTTGTTTCCAAGAACTTCACATGCATATGCTGTCAACATATTGACCACCAATTCAAGATTGAAAATGATGGATTACAATGTGCCAGATTTTCCATTTCCCTTGACAGTGACAATAGCCTGTCTTGCAGGCCTACCGATATCCCAAACAACTTGATGTAGGGGCAAGGAACCTAGTGGCTGGGTTGGAAAGCAAGAAGTCAATTGTCACATTGTAAGCAGCTTTCACAACATGATATATCGGAGAATAAGAGTGAGCTAGCTGTTGGAATTAGGAAGAAATATATTGTCATCTGCAATGTTCTCAGCAACGTGGATAGTGAAGACTTAGTTATAGCTCATCAAATTTGTGGAGAGCTATCTCTTTTGTCAGGCTGTGCAGATGCAGAATCCCTTGTTCCGAACACCACCTAGTGTACTTCCTATGGATATGGACAACATTGTCATGCAGAAGAGGAAAAGAATGTTTACTTCTGTGTGTTTAGGCAATGTCCCTGCCACACCTGAATATGTGGAGGGATGTGGTAGAATTAGAGTGAAGATGTTAGGCCTAGGTGCTACGGATGCTCTTGAGTAAATGATAACTGTGTCGTGCCATAAGCAACCAGAGATGTTAGTTAGATGGTGAGTGGGGAATATCATATAAAAATGCAGTTACTGGCATTGATCAACTACATGAATTACAACTTCCAGGTCCTCAGGGCCAGACTCCCCAATAAATTGAGACTAATACAATTGAAAACTTCAGATCTGAGATTTGGATAAATTACATGAGGAGCTGACTAACCTAATCCTACTACTGTGTTCTAAACCCTGAATGGTCAATCTACAGTGAGACTGAAAGAAAAAACAGTCAAACATAGGATTGATGCAACTAGTCCAAATTGTCTTGTATACCTGTAAATGGAACTCCATTACAGTCAGTATGTCCATGTATTTCTGTTTTTTTTACTGCTTTTCCCTTTTGAGTTTTTGTGCTGCAAGCATTGTCATCAGGCGGTCTCCAAAGATTTGACATCTTTGTAGTTTTGTGCAATTTGTGCACCTGCGGCAGGTTTGGCAATAGGCCATTGTCTCTCACAACAAGTAGGCTGCTAAAATTTGGTTGTTTTGTGATACCAGCTTCCCTTAGAATAAAAGTTACCTTTTATGTGGAAAAGGCTCTTGGGAAAACTACCTAGTCACCCACTGTCTGCCCTCATCTCATTTGGAATGGATGTGTCAGAGATTGAGAGCTTATCTGACACGTTTACGAACCGAGCACTGACTTCATTTCATGAGGGATTAATCAGTATAAACTAGTACAAAGCCTTGGTTATACAACATTTAAAGTACTGCACACAGTTCTCATAAACATATAATGGAAAGGATATAAAAGCTTTGAAGAAAGTACAACACAAGCTAATACAAGAAGTTAGAGGTTATGCTTATCATGAAAGGCTAAATATGCTGAGTTGAAGTTAAGCTGAAGGAAATCTTTAAGAATGTGGCATGAATTGATAGAATAGACATAAATGAAAAACCTTTACTTTTTGTGGAATCTAGAATTAGAGGCTAGTAATGTAAGATAAACATTAATAAATCCAATGGGGAATTAAGGAGAAATTTCTATACCCAAAGCATGGCAGGAATATGATCCCACAAGGAGTCTGTAAGGTAAATAGCATCGATTATGTTGAGATAGCTTCCTATTCAATATATGAGAACAGATTAGAAGGTTACATGAAGCATGTAAGGACTCATGTGGAACATAAAGACTGGAGTAAACCAGTTTGACAGAGTGACTTATTTCTCTGCTGCACTCTTGATGTAGCTCAATGTACATGGAATTCTATAGTTTCAATAGAGGTGATTAGGGAGGAGGCATGTGGGCTGATTGTTTCTGTGAAAAGTAAATACTATTTGATCACATGGAATTATAGGTTTACTTCAAGGACGAAGCAGGTCTGAACTGACTTTATTTGTTGTGTCATCTACTATTCATGGAAAATACAGGACAATACAATCTATCCTCCTTCCTCCGGTTCTGGCTTTCTTATTCAATTGTATCCACTTCTTGCACAACTTTTGATTATCAATTGATTCTGGGAGCAACAAGCCTTTGACTATCACAGTACTGTGGATTACACTGCAAGCTACAATAACTTTAAGGCGTGTTGCAGGGCTGCATCTAATCCTTCAGCCATCTAAAATTAGAATTCAGAATGCCCATTGTCTGCTTCATAACAGTTTTTGTGCTGTTGTGATACTCAATGCATTAGTTTCTCTCTTTTTCTATCTGCAGAAAGTTAATGAAGTCAACAACCATAAAATCAGGGGAATGGAGATTATTGTCAATCATCCTGATAGACAATTCTGAGTCATGAAGGAAGTCATGGAACATTTATACATAATGAAAGAAGCTTTCTGGATAATGAACTTTCAGACAGTGTATCAGATATTTATCACACAGTAACCATACAGAATGTGAACATTTCCGTTCAATAAGTTGAAGGGAGTTCTCACATTGTGATTTGAATGATCCATTTGTTCCATCAATTACTCCTAGTATCCATAGGCTCTCTGCCAGTTTGAAGAAATGAACACACCTTTTCTTTGTCTGCATTCATTGAGAAGGAAGTGAACTCTAGTGGGAATTAGTGAATATCTTTGGTCAAACAGCAACTCCCTGCCTGTCAATGTGACAAAGATCACCTGACATTGCATGGAAGGATCTAGAGGCAAAGACATTTGAAGCAGTGGTAATGTTGATTGCAGTCAATGGGTTTTGTCTGTTGAAAGCAGGGTGCAGACGTTCAGCCAATGGCTGGCATATCTCCCTGACTGGGTTGAAAAGTCTGTGATATGGGCTTTTACGTGTGGAAAATGAGGAAGATTTTCAGTTGTTCCTGCCCATTCCCCACTTGCAGAACAGGTGACTAACAAAAGGTTGTCTTGTGCTGGCCTTGCATGTATGTAGTCTGCCAGAATCAATTTGGAGACAGGCCTTTATGCAGGGACTCAGCACACCCCACACAAAAACAGACAAGATGAGGTTTAAATATTCAAATTAAGTCATATACCTGGAATTGTTGTCACTCAGGAGCAGATATTGTGCTTGCTGGTTGCAGGAGTTGGGATGTCTGTACAGCAGTTCTGACAGGAACGCTCCAAAAAACGTTATTTTTTAATTGGTACAACCAGGAGAAAAGGGAGCGCTCCTCCAGACCCCAACAAAATCTACTGGTCTATTCTCGTGGGTTCTGTCTAGCATGAATCATGTTGCATAGGGACACTGGTTTAGGTTGAACAGCATATTGCTTCTAGCTAAATGAAGTCCAAGCAGGCCCCCAAATTTATTTTTTACATTGTGGAATGTGGCCACCTCCAGGTTCTTTCGATTGGAGACTAAACAAGTTACTGAATTCCCTTGGATGCACTGGATCACCATCCAAATACAGCATTGCTTGAAGTAGACATTTAAAAACTCATTTCATCCTAGAATCCTGTCTTTCAATAAACTCACAAGAAATATGAATATTTTAAATCATTGTGGACTGATTCTATTCTTACATTTTTAAGTATTGTGCTCTCATCCCCTTTCCATGTTTTCCAGCTCAAGTTATAACCTGTATACATTGATCTGGCTACATGGTATTTTCTATGTTTTGAAACAGGAGGATAACATAAGGGGCAATCTCCAATGGTCAATACTACAATTAAGGAACAATATTAAGTCCTGAATTTGCTATCTGGGTCAAGAAATATATAAAGTTTTGACTTAGGTGAGATTTATTCTTCTTCTGGGAACTGCATTGCTATGTTGAACAGCATTTGGAATTTCTGTGCAAAATCTGAACCAATGCAATTATATCTTTAATTTTGCTGGAAGGAGGTACATGTTGATGAACCTTTTCATCATGCATTCACTAAAACAAACAGACAAGAATACTACATTTGAAGAGATTGCCATTACATATATTACAGGGGAAAGTGTGCCAATTGTTTATCAAGTTGACTCTGATCGAAGTTGGCTCACTGCCACAGCTCCTCAAATTCATGAGAAATTTAAAAAAAGCTGGAAAGTACATCCTTTACATATGAGGTATGCCACTTCTAGCAATTATAAATGAACCACATGATGAGCTCAGCCAATTATCTAATATTAGTTGTTGGTGCAGCTATAAGTGACTCGGGGTTTATCAGTATGTGTTGCCCAGTTGTGGAATCATATTTATCAGTCGACATTCTGTTTAGATTTTACAAGTCTAGACTGGATGAGCATAGTCTCTGCCTATTATGAATGACCAAAGAAACACACTATTTGTTTCCAGTGCCTTTTTCTCCTGTTGTATAAATTGTTGTGATAATGTTAAGTTTGACATTTTTACTTGTTCTGGTCAGCACAAGACAAAAAGCTTTGACAAGATGTTTTGCTTATCAAGAGTAGTCAAATTCTGCACCATCAACTAATTGAATGCAAGCAATTGGTGGGTGAGAACATCTTAATCATTTTGTCCAGACCCAATTTAGTTTGGAGCTAGCATTAGTTTAGATTTAACTGAAATCAACAGTTTAACTTATAAAATTCTCAACCTGAAATAACGTTTTAACAAGGGGTGAAATCTAATTGAGGCCTGAATGACATGGGCAATGAGGAGAACCGTGGTAGAATTGCATTAAAAGTCCAACAAGTCCTAAATTGATGCTGGGAACAACTCGTCACATCCTTTAACTAACTTCAGGGCATTGAGGTGAGATTCTCATTGGGTAGCAGCAAATTGCCTATTATGTATCATTATTGCTTATGAATGACCTTATTAATAGCAGATTTAGTTTCATTAATATGCAGCTTTGTATTGTACCATTCACTGTGAGTAAAGAGAATGCTGAAAATTTTCATCATGGACATCAGACCTGGAGATAGTAAGAACTGCTGATCCTGGAGTCTGAAATAAGTGTGCAGCTGGATGAACACAGCAGGTCAGGCAGCATCAGAGGAGCAGGAAAGCTGATGTTTCAGGTCTGGACCCTTCAGAAATGGGGGAGGGGACTCTGAAATAAATAAAGTGCGGGGGAGGTGATGATGGAAGGTGGATAGAGGAACAGATAGGTGGAGAGAAGACGGACAGGTCAAGGAGGCGGGGGATGGAGACAGTAAAGGTGAGTGTAGGAAGGGAGTTGGGAGGGAGGTGGTCAGTGAGGTGGGACGAGTGGATAGGTGGGAGAAAAGACGGACAGGTCAAGGAGGCGGGGATGAGCTGGGCTGGTCTTGGGATGAGGTCGGGTGTGGGGAGATTTTGAAGCTTGTAAAGTCCACATTGAGACCATTGGGCTGCAGGGTTCCCAAGTGAAATATGAAGTGCTGTTCCTCCAGCCTTTGGGTGGCATCGTTTGGCACTGGAGGAGGCCTAGGATGGACATGTTGTCTAAGGAATGGGAGGGGGAGTTGAAGTGGTTTGTGACAGGAGGTGTAGTCGTTTGTCATGACCTGAGCGTAGGTGTCCCACAAAGCAGTCTCCAAGCCTCCGCTTGGTTTCCCCGATATAGAGGAGGCCACATCGGGAACAGCGGATACAATATACCACATTAGCAGATGAGCAGGTGAACATCTGTTTAATGTGGAAGGTTTTCTTGGGGCCTGGGATGGGGGTGAGGGGGGAGATGTAGGGACAGGTGTAAGATTTCCTGCGGTTGCTGGGGGTGGTGGGGTTAGTGGGGAGTGTGGAATGGACGAGGGAGTCATGGAGAGAGTGGTCCCCCCGGAAGGCAGATAAGGTTGGGGAGGGAAAAATGTCTTTGGTAGTGGGGTCAGATTGCAGGTGGCAGAAGTGCCGGAGGATGATGCGTTGGATCCAGAGGTTGGTGGGGTGGTACGTGAGGACGAGGGGGATTCTGTTTTTGTTGTTATTGCAGGCAGGTGGTGTGAGGGCTGAGGTATGGGAAACGCGAGGGATGCAGTCGAGGGCGTTTTCGACCACTGTGGAGGTGAAATTGCGGTCCTTGAGAAATGAGGACATCTGGGATGTCCGGGAGTGGAATGCCTCATCTCAGGAGCAGATGCAGCAGAAGCAAAGGATTTGGGAAAAGGGGATGGCATTCTTGCAGGAAGGTGGGTGAGAGGAGGTGTATTCTAGGTAGCTGTGGGAGTCGGTAGGCTTGAAATCGATATCAGTTTCCAGGTGGTTGCCAGAGATGGTAACAGAGAGGTCCAGGAAGGAGAGAGAAGTATCGGAGATGGTCTAGGTGAACTTAAGGTTGGGGTGGAAGGTGTCAGTGAGGTGGATGAACTGTTCGAGCTCCTCGTGGGAGCACGAGGCGGCGCCGATACAGACATCGATGTAATGGAGGAAGAGGAGGGGGATGGGGCCAGTGTAGCTGCGGAAGAGGGACTGTTCCAGGTATCCAACAAAGAGGCAGGCATAGCTTGGGCCCATGCGGGTACCCATGGCCACCCCCTTTGTCTGTAGGAAGTGGGAGGAATGGAAGGAGAAGTTGTTAATGGCGAGGATGAGTTCAGCTAAGCGGATGAGGGTGTCAGTGGAGGGGGACTGGTCGGGCCTGTGGGACAGGAAGAAGCGGAGGGCTTTTAGGCCATCTGCATGGGGAATGCAAGTATATAGGGACTGGATGTCCATGGTGAAGATGAGGTGTTGAGGACCAGGGAATCGGAAGTTTTGGAGGAGGTGGACGGCGTGGGTGGTGTCACGGATGTAAGTGGGGAGTTCCTGGACCGGGGGTAGAAAATGGAGTTGAGATAGGTGGAGATAAGTTCGGTGGTGCAGGAGCAGGTGGAGACTATGGGTCAACCAGAGCAGTCAGGTTTGTGGATTTTGGGAAGGAGATAGAAATGGGCAGTGTGGGGTTGGGGAACGATGAGGTTGGAGGCTGTGGGTGGGATGTCACCTGAGGTGATGAGATTGTGGATGGTCTGAGAGATGATGTTTTGGTGGTCGGGGGTGGGGTCATGATCAAGGGGGGCGGTAGGAGGAGGTGTTGGACAGTTGGCGCCTGGCCTCTGCAGGTACCCAACAGCTTCAATTGGTTGGTTCCTCTAAGCACCTCCATACCAGGCACTAACATCTCTGGGCATGTTCCATGGACACAGATTGCCACATGTCAATGCTAATGATTGGATGTGGCAGCTTCTAAGAACCCTCATGGCTCATCTCCGATCCACTTAGAGGTCACTTTTGCACTTCATTTCTGCACCTCAGGCTGCAACAGCAGCTGTCATTGTAATACCACAGCAAGGACAGTGTGCGTTCAAAGACACAGACACAGGCACCGGCACCATGCATTGGACCAGGCTGCGTGTCTGGCTCATTCACTTTGAGTCTATGTGGGTGCTCACAGTATCCTTGCTTTGTTTTATCTTTTTGCACCTTACCTGTCAGCCAGTCTAGGTTCATAGTATTACTGTTTTGTTGTACTATTTAGCATGGCCACAAAACTAAGAAGCTTGTGATGGTTTCCAGCAATTCTTAGTCAAGTGAAGGAGGATAGCCTTTGGTCTGGCACAGGAGATCAAGGTAAGCCTGTGATACCAGCCTGGACATAGTCAAAGTTAGGAATATCTCCTCAAAAGTGGCAAAGAGCCAAATGTTGGACATTACACCACCCATCTCAACTTTTTCTGTGCTATTGCGGGTTATACCAACGGAAATCTTATCGAAGCATTGTGGTGAAATGCTGCAGAAAGTTAGTTTTTATCTGGCCACAGAAAGGCAGAAAATATCAGTCCACGCATAGATATGGGGCAGTGACTGCAACACTACTTTACAGAGGGAAATCTATAAATGCTTAGAAATTAGCATAGTGAACATACTGGAGCTTCATTTGGAAGTATATAAGTGAGTGGGATGATCTAAGGTTCAGTGACACTATCACTAACTATGGATCAGAAAATCTGGGTACACGTCCCATCTACTCCAGCTGTGTTTAATATCAGGTTGATCAGGAAACACTTAATATGGGTTGGACCAATGTCTCTCGTTTGTCAGTTTTATGATTTTTTTTGTTTTTTTCTTTCCATCAGGGTTGTCTTTAGCATAAGCAGGGCAGGCAAAGGGGCAGACAAAGGAGGAGGACGAGCAAGACCCTGTAGAAATATTTTTAGAAGACCCAGACTCAATGTGTTTTCCTAGTGATCTGCCACCATGATGTGGGGTTTTGCCTTCAGCAGGGTATTTGTACTTGATGAGGCAATACTTAGGTTAGCTCCCATAACAAGAACTAGATGAAGCTGATGCTGTACTGAGATATTTAACAGATATGTCTTACAGGTTCTGCAAGCAAGTACTGCTTGATAGCACAATTGACAACCCTTTCCAAACCTTTGCTGCTGATTGGGAGCAGACTGAAGGGGTGTTAGTTAATTGAGTTTGATTTCATAGGATCTTAGAACTGTAGAATTTGACAGTATAAAAGGAGGCCAGTCTCATTTGATTTGATTTATTATTGTCACATATGCCTAGGTACAGTGAAAAGTTTTATTTTGCATGCAGTACAGGCAGATCATACTATACAAAGTGCATAGGGTAATAGAACAGAGCGAAGAATACAATGTTACAGCTGCAGAGAAGGTGCACAGACAGCAAAGTCAACATTAAATTTAAAATTTGAGAGGTTCATTCATAAGTCGAATAACGGTGGGAAAGAAGCTGCTCTTGAATCTATTCATATGTGAATACAAACCTATATATATTCTGCCTGACGGAAGAGGGTGGAAGAGAGTATAACCAGGATGAGAGGAGTCTTTGATTCTGTAAAAACCTTTGACTGCTAGATGGTGCTTGCACCTCAGTAGTATGAGAAGCAGATTTGCTAATATGTAACCTTGATGTACTTAATTGTGAAAATCAATGAAAAGTGAAGGAATATAAAGACACTCTTTGATCAAGACAACACGATCAATACAGAGAGCTGTAATTTCATGTGAAATAGTTGAAGTAAGCCATTTTAGCAATACTCATATTATCCCAAATGCTGCTGAATAAACCTTCTTTGTAAAGGGATAAATGAAAATTGACATGAAGCATACATTTTTTTTTTGTAGTCTGCAGTTTACCAAGTCAGAAAGAAAAGAAAGTCTTGCATTTATAAGACATTAATGCACCACCATAAAAATATTTCTTATCATAATATAAAAAGCTACATCACATGATCAGTAGCTAAATTTGAGTTTGAGATGACAAAAATGAACTGAGTTTGTTTTTGGGTCAGAAACCTACCTCCAGTGGTACTATTTTAAATTAGGCGAGTGTCCATTTATTGTGTAGATGGTTTTCCTATCCAATTATGACTAGTGTTGGGAGAGATGAAATGAGGGACAGCTATCAATGAGGCTGCAGGTCATCCTAAGAGAGGGATTTATTGTTTATGACTAAATTTCCATTACAGCAGAGAATGAAGGAAAATATTTATATTTTTATAGCTCATTTCACAACCACTGAATGTTGAAAAGCACATTACAGCCCACTGAAACCTGTGAAGTGTGCTCACCTTTGTAATGAAGCAACTACAATAACCAACATGTGTACAAGCTCCTAGTGATTAGTGTAAAGACCGTGAAAGCAGTTGTTCTTCAAAAAGACTGCTTGGTTACTCAGGGTGCTGCTGGATGATGATCTCCAGGTCAACATCAAAACCATTAATATCCTGGCTGCTCTTGCAGTTTTCATCCTTTTCTTTCCACTACACAACTGACATGTGTTGCTGTTGACACAGATGATTTTTCTTCCTGCCTGCGCAAGGGAACTTCCAGCTGGAAAATAGTTTACCCTGACTGACCCCATCCTTTAAGCCTGGAGCTCATCTACCACGGTCCAACAAGCTAATCTCACAGTATAAGTGCTCTAAGAAGCAGATTCAGAATTTTGCAGTACTAGGTGTGTTGCCTGCCAAGGCTTACAGGGATGCTCCTTCTCCTGCTATTTTATCTGTGTAGCCGATGTAGCATCAACCATAATATATGGAATATGGTGTGGCAGAACTTTGGTCCAAAACTGCTGCTCATTTTGGTTACTTGGGCTGATTAGAATTCTGTCACTCTGACCGTTAGCTTTATCAAGGAAGACAGCATTTCTTGCCTCATTATATTTTGCTGAGATGGTGTTCTGGGGTGTGATGCTTACAGCTGAAAGTGAGAGCTGAGTGCAGACAAGGTCCAGCAATTCTAGTCCATCTTATAAGTAGGATACAGCTAGCTTAAGATGCAAGGTTATAATTAGTTGAACAGCCTATTTGCCCTATAGACCTAAAAGTGGTATTGGCCACATAAAAATAAACTTTCAGGCACCTTCATGATGGATATCAAACTGCAGAATTTGAGAAATGAGTTATTGATAAGATATTGGAATTTACATTTTGCAGTGAGATTTATTGAGTTTTAATAAATAATAATTTTGTGTTAAACAGAGTAGGTAAGGACTAACTTTTATTTTTCTATTTCGAGTGTTAGTCCCATTCTGCTTAATTATTACATGGTCATTATAGAAAGATGTCATTATAGCTAAAGAAGGGACAGAGCCATTGCAAAGCTCAAATGGCCAAATAAATTGACTTAGTACTCAGACTAGACCAGTTTTTTTGCATGCTGAGTATTAATATGAAGCACTGTAAAATTGTCATTAATTTAAAGGCAAATAAAATATTCAAAACATGTAGCTGAATTTTTAACCTTCAGCCGTTCATCTTGGGAGAAAGTACCTTCAGAGATGAGATTTTCATTGCAAGGGTCAGGTGTAGTTTGTAGCTAGGAATGAATAATGAAGTTTGTCTGAGAGCCCAGGCATCAGGTAATCAAATAGTAGCAAGTTGATGCTCTTAAGTGGCTGTTAATTGACCACAGATGGATCTTAATTGATGGCACATTGAGAAGGTCACCTGTGGACATTGTCACTCAGAACTTACTTCCTGAGATTGTAAGAACTGAGTATTTCTCTGTGGCCAACCCACCTAGTTATTTGCCCCTTTCAACATCTTCAGAGAGGGGAATATCATGCCTAATGTTTCTTTTATTGGTAATAGCCAAATAATCAGCACTGAATCTTAGAGTTGAAAAACTCCAATAAATTCTTTTTAAAATATAATTTATTACAAGACTGAAGACTAAAGACAAAATAATGTTGTCTGCAAAACTTCAATGAGAAAAGACAAATGGAGCTCATTTAAATGAATAGTAATTATGGACAGAATAAACATCGCATTCTAGTCTATATCAAAGATACCACGTGATTAGAAAACAAACAACATGCATTCGTTGAAGTACTTGTAGATTGCTAAATAGAGAGATTATTGATTTATCTTTTCATTTCAAATCTAGCAAGGACATTGATTTATTTTTAAAAGCAGAAGACAAGCGTTGAGTATTTGAAATAGCATCTTCTTCTTTGGCAGACTTACTTCCACTCCAAAGGGGATGTGTCATTGCTATCAAGTTGTAAAAAATAATAATAGTGAATGAAACACAATAATATTAGAATAATCTAAACCCAATGAAACTGTTTAATAATATGGCAACGAGTAACTTTGCAATGAAATAGTTCATAGACTTTGAAATCACTGACATTAGATCTATTTCGCAGGCTTATGCAAACAGTATATACCACTGTGGGTACACATTTTGCACAAGAAGTATGCAGCCATGAAATTGGCAAAGGTTCCTGTATAGTGATCTAGGACCTGTGCTTGAGACAAGCAAGAGAGTCTCACATTGACAACAGGTGGGTCCATTACCTGATTGTGGTATCCTACCTGAAATTTCATCTTTATACCGCTAAAGTTTTCGTTTCCATTCCACAAAGCTAGTAGCTTAGAAAACCCATATGTTATTGACTGATGGATACTAGTTATTTTGCCCCCTCAAGATTTTATATTGTTATTACAATGGTGTGCCTATATGAAAGGTTATTTTATTCTTCTACATGCATACAAAATAATCTTTAAAGGAATAAGACAAGCAAAACCTGAAATAATCTTGAATGGATTAAATTTGTGAATAAAAAAGAATCATAAACACTGTTCATGTAACAGAGACGAAAGAGCAAGTTAGCAAGCGTCAAACAACTTCTACTACAAATAACTTATTTTAAAAAGATCAGCAACTAGAATTTGGAACTGATTTAAAAAAAATTCAACAGTAATTTCTAATGTTTCATCCATGTCTTTAACACTCAGTAATCGAAGATATCACATTAAACCTGACACACAAACTTTTAACACTTGATTTGTCAATAAAGTGAAACTTTTTTTAATTTACCTAAGGATGAGTACCCAATGAACCATGACATTAGCATTTTACTTATTTTGAAACAAAAGTGTAAAGCAACTATTTGTGTTAAATAATTGAGCAAACTTACAAACTGAATATCAACAATAAGTGCCACGAAATGAAGTGTGGAATTAAGAATATATCACAATATGTATTGATGTATATCTAGTAGTGTTGTGTTAAATAAGCACCAAAGAGATGGATATTATGGACAAACCCATTTGTCTTCAGTTCACTCTGTATTCATGTGAGTTGTATCTAATGGAGTACAGCAGGATCTCCTTGTAGCATGATACATCATATACAACACTGAGAAGCAGTTAGAAGGTTGCAGGTGGATTCCCAACCTGGTTGGTTACATTATGAGCACACCTTCTTTGGCCAGGTGGGACTCAAACCTGGAGCTTCTGGCTCAGAGGCAGGAATGACACCCCTACATCTACTGTGATATAGCATGCAGGAATGGAATCAAGTAGAGTGGGCTACTCCTCAGTCCAACATAATTAAATCATCTGCAATGACTCCAAATACGCCTTATCCAGACTCAAAGATGAACTATAGTCAATTAGCTGGAAAATCAAAGTGTTGTCAATGTTTGTACTCCAAAGCGAGAATAGGAACATTAAAAAAAACTTCAAAATGTGAAACAATGATGACCTGTTTGTATTTGCCTCTTCCTGTTCCTACTTTAATTGATAAATTGGCAATGCTGAGAGCATCAGTGGAAATCAGGATGAAATAACAAGTTAGAATGGTAAGGAGATGAATTTGTGGTAGTAGATTGCATTGAAAAGTTCATGTATACTGCTACAATTGGTCTCTTTGAGAAATTGCATATTGTCTTACATGCTCCTTTTTAACAATCAGGGAACCAAACAAAATTCCACTTGCTCAAGCACGACCACTTTGTGACCACAGGCTGCACATTAAGTAGTCCTAATTGTACTATCTCTGACTTTCCTGCCTGAAACAAGCCCTTTCATTCAGACAACCAAATTACAGACGGACTAGTGGTCAAAAGAGATATTCTCATTTGATATAGGTCATGATTCCTGTCAAGAAATCATACTCCACTGTAGATTACATCTACAATGAAAGTTTTCCTGCTGTCAGAACACTAGCAACCTATTAAGCAAATATATAGATCTGACGTTCTGTGTCATAAGCTCTATAACATTGTCATCACAAGGGACTAGTCCTAATATTTGGTCACCACCAGGGAACTAAAGAATACAGGCAGAAGAGTAGGTTGAAGAACAGTAGGAGTAGAGGTCAGCAAGTACCCAGCACCATTATCTGTCCAAGGTTACAAAGACAGCTTCATTCCATAGCACTTCAATATCTTAGTCCTCTCATTCCCCACTCATCAGCAATTCAAATTCATTACACTCTTCTTACTGTCACAATCCAATTGTTTTCCTTCATCCCAACATTATGGGGTGTGGTTGGTCTTATTTTTGTTTGGCTAAACCCGATCAGTGTCAAATTTTTTAAAGGGTTTCTCTCCATGAGTCCCAATGCATTTTCTCGCCATATCTTACCTAACCCACCTCACTAATTACTTACCCAACCTTTCTAATGTCTCTTGGGTTTGATTTCTGCCCTGTCTTATTATGTGCCATTCTGGAACAAGCTACTCATGTCTTCTGTAATACTTAGCTCGCTCTCATTCCATGAAGAGAACAATGCGCAATTGGTCAGATTGGTAAATAAAGTGATGGGCAGACTATCATTCAGCTCCTCATCCCTTATGAGGAGAAGATCCTGACTCTGACTGCCCTGGGCAGGCCCTAGGCTAATATCAGACTTTGAACAGATATAGCAACTCAAGGCTGGGCATCCATAAGTCACTGCAGGTCTCAACAGCAGTGGAACTGTACTCCAGCACTTTCTGTAACCTCATTGCGTGACATATCCCCCATTCAATTATTACCATCAAGCCTGGGTATCAATGAATCAATGGAAAGCGCAGGGCAGCATGCAGGAGCATCACTAGGCACACCTAAAAATGAAGTGCTAACTTGGTGAAGCTACCAAACAGGACCACTTGTATACCAAACAGCATAAGCAGCAAGTGGTAGACAGAGCAAAGTGATCCCATAACCAGTTTATGTTCGGTCAAGGCCCTCAGCTCTTGATCTTCTTACAGCCTTTGTTCAAAAATGGACAAAAGAGCTGAATTCCAGAGGTAAGGTGAGAATGACAGCCCTTGACATTGAAGTTTCATTTGACTGTGGCATCAAGGAGCCCTAGCAAAATACGAGTCAATGAGTATCAGGGAGCAAACACTCTGCTGGCTGGAGTTATACTGGGAACACTAGAAGATGGTTGTAGTTGTTGAAGATCAGTCATCTCAGCTCCAGGACATCTCTGTAGGAGTTCCTTGGGTCCAAACATCTTCAGCTGTTTCCTCAATGATCTTCTCTCCAGCATAAGGTCATAAGTGGGGCTGTTCACTGATGATTGTGCAATGTTCAGCACTATTTGCGAGCCCTCCGATACTGAAGCTATCTATGTTCACATGCAACAAGACCTAGGCAATATCCAAGCTTGGGCTGACACGTGGCAAGTAACATTCACACCACACAAACGTCAGGTAATGACCATCTCCAATAAGAGACGATATAACCACCACCCCTTGACATTCAATGGTGCTACCACCACTAAATTTTCTGCAATTAATATCCTTGGGATTACCATTGACTAGAAACTCGACTGGACTCACCATATAAATATAGTGGCCAGAAGAGCAGGTCAGAGCTAAGAATACTATGGTGATAATTCACCACTTGACACTCCAAAGCCTGTCCACCTTGTGAGAAACCCGGGGACAGTGAACGCTTTAATGAAGCTAACTGGATGTGAAAAGCCTGTCATTGTGTCCATGAATAGGTACTGAAGGAAAAAGGTAAGCCCACAAGAATGGGAGTACTCTGTAGCAGGGGAACATCCCCATACAGAAAATGTGCTGATGTTAGCCGTTGCTCCACAGTCAGATCTGGTGAGAAGACCTGAGTTGACCAAAATATGTCAGAATGTTGTTTGTTCTGTGCTGGGTAGTGTCAGGGCTCAGAAGTACCCTTGGGTGCCATTGATAGCTCAGTGCAGCTGAGAATGGTGGCAAACAAAGCTCAAAATCATTATTTGCTTGGTGCATCTGAGGAATATTGAAGTTCCATGAAAACCAGGAGCAGTTCCAGCTTGGTTCCAGCTAGCTATCTGTGAACTACTTAGACTTGTACTGTGTAGGTGCTGGTAAGTGGGTTTGGAAATCCAGTGATTGCAGACCTGTTGGAAGGAATTGAATGACCAGAATGTGAGCAGTCATTCAGGAAGTCCACACAGAATGGCTTTGAGAGAATTTGAAGGGGAGAACTTTGAAATAAAAGAGCTAGAATGCCTTGTAAAGGAGACCTAGTTTAAATGAGATTTGGTGAGTTTTTTTCATCACTACTGTTTGTGTGGATTGTGGAGAAATCTGTGTTCTGTCTTGTTCTCAATTGCAATTTGATGTGCTTTGTGGGGTGTTCAATCATAGTTTGTCTGTTAACTTATATTTCCCTCTTGTTAACTCTGTTATTGTACAGTTAAATATATATAGTAGATAATTTTACTTTTCTAACCTTTGCATAATAAAATTTTGCTTATTTGTTTGGAATTTTGTAGCTGGATCTCAAACATCATGGATCTCAAATTTCATCAACTTTGAACAAAATTAAGTTACATGCCTTGACCAACTTGTAACTTAATTTGGTTATTTCTTTAGAGATGTTAACACCCTATACAATTAATATGAATAAATATCTTTTATCTGAAGATAAGGGGAATAGTACAGATATTTAATGCAACTATTACAAGAGTAAAGAATAACTGTTCAAATCAAGTCTCATTCTGCAGAAGAGAAATGATTGCAAGCAACTTTTGGCTCCCGCCCACTTCTTTACCGTCATCAATATAAATTAGTGCATTTTTTGCCATCGTGCTGAAGGTTCTTAAGTCTTTGAATGCTCTATAGCCATGACAGAAACTTCGAAATGGTTTAAAAGATCAAAAGATTGTAATGTAGATTATAATGAAATGCCTCATGCCCCCAATGCCTTTTACTTGTCAGACTACATCTCTGATATCTCACACTCTACAAGCAGAAATTCCTCCAATTGAATATTGAGAAGACCAAAATTATAACCTTTGCTCCTCACTACAAACCCAGCCACTGGTTCCATCCATCTCACCAGTACCTTTCTAAGGTTGAACAAGACTGATAGCACCCTTGATATCTTGTTTGACTTCACCCGGTCACATAACCATGGAGCCAGAAAGACAACCTACGTTCGTCTCCTTGAAAACATCTGATTCTACATTGTCTCAGCTTGTATACTTCTAAATTTCTCACTAATGCCTTTATAATGGAATCTTTGAGCCATCTGAACAATATGGGCTATGGTGAGATTTGTTTCAGAATTGAGTGAGAAATCTAATGAGGCCAATCTCAATATCAGGAGAAACTCGCTGCACCTTTTGTACATCTATTGGGCGTTCAGGTGATGACTTTGTGAGTTGCTACTTAAAGTGGATTATTGCTTGTTAAATACCTCACCTGATTAATGTGCAGCTTATCTGAGCAAGCTAAGTTTCAATGGTAGTTTAACGTTCCAGAACATTTCATCAATGAAAATATTTAGTAAATTTTCCTATTACACCAATGGCATAAAATATAACAGACATTTTGTTCGTGAATTTTATTTTTTGAATCATCCCCACGGTTCCAGAAGTGGAAATCTTACAGCAGGAGTAAAAGACTTTTTTTTTTTTGCTCAGTTGCATGGTCATGTTCATCATGCTTATGATGTATCTTTTTAGAATGAATAAAAGGATTAAAAGCACGTGTGGAAAACGTTCATACTGTCAGATGGATGGATGAAATTGGAGATAAATTATTTTCCATCTCCGAGAAGGGAAGTGTTAATATTAAACTGATGTCACAGAAAAATACAAAAAAAACCACAGAAGGAATTTTAGCCAGGAATGTCCAAGTTTTCTTTTGAAATTGGACTATTTTGTGAACAAATTTTTAAGAGGTCTTTTGCAAACAGGTTTCGATTAAAGGTAGACCATAGATGTGATGTAAAGCCAAGGGGGCATTATTGTAAAGCATTAAAAGATTCTAATATTCCCATGAAGGACAAAGATATTATCAAGTTTACAGCTGAAAGAACTGGTCCATAAATGAATTTCCAACTAAATTTTAATGGTATATGCTATTAAGTTGAAAGTCATGCTGTACATTAATTTAAAATTATGGAGCAGAATACTTGCATCTGTCAGCTCATAAAAGTGTCTTGGAGGTTTCAAACAGATGCTGTTCAGGCAGGATGATACAGTTTAACTACTTGCATGTATTATTCTTCCTTGGTTGAAAATCTTTTTCCTGAAGGAAACAAAACCATGAGGAATAAAGTATTTCTCTAGTTGCTATGATTTGGTAATCCTGAAAAGTTAGCAGGATAACAGGAAAAAGAAGAGTGCTGGTCCATTAGAGAGTGAGTGTGCAGAATTAATTATGGAAAATAGAGAAATTGAACAGATATTTTCCATTCCTCTTCACTGGAGAGGATGAAAATAATCTGCTGAATCTTACGTCTTTTTGGCTGTGCGAATTACGTTCAATTTTTTTAGCGTGTTTCTTGCTGCAGGGCTTATTGAGTTTTCTCACCATATTTATAAACCTTGACTCCTTAACTACATAACCATCTACTCCTTAACTACCACCCCACCGATTATAGTCCAATAATAAGATGCAATGTTCCTGGAACAGCTCACCTCTCAGCAGAAATCCTGGAATTGGTTGGCATCCCTGACACTCATGTCATCCTTGGCACTCAATGTGCATCTGATTAACCCAGAACTGCCATGCACATTTCCCGTAATTCTGCTGGTGCTGATGGCCCACAGTACCTCATGTCTTAATTGTTACATCTGTTCAATGTCTTTCCATTGGCACAGCAGAGTTGCCAGCCCACTCAGTAGAAGGTATCTTCAATGTGAAGAAAGGATACCATCTCCACAAGGACCATGCGGTGGTCTCTCCTTCTAATACCGTCATGGATAAATGATTCTGCTGCAGTATGACAATGACATCATGTAAAATTTCCCACTTGTTGCTTCTCTCAATACTTGCCACAGTCCTGGTCTAGCAGTTATTGCTTTTGGGGCTCAGCCAGTTCCATCAGTAGTGGTGTGACTAAGCCACTATTGGTGTTGTACAGTAAAAACCCCACCCAGAGTATATTTAGTACCATTGCTACCCTCAGTCTTTCTGCCAGTGCTGCTCAACATGGAGGAGTATTGATTCATCAGCTTAGGGCATGCAGTTGATGATAATCAACATGAGGTTTCCTTGCTCATGTTTGAGTTGCTATCATGTATCATCATTGGGTCCAGACTACCGGAGGAACTCCCTCCTGACTGTATACCAATGTATACATTCCAGGTGTGTCTATCCTGCAACTGGGACAGGATATACTCAGAGATTGTGATTATGGCATGTGGGACATTATAAGATATGATTAAATGAACATGACTATATCAGAGATAGTAAGAACTGCTGATGCTGGTGTCAGAAATAACACAGTGTGGAGCTGGAGGAACTCAGCAGGCTAGGCAGCATCAGAGGAGCAGGAAAGCTGATGTTTCGGGTCTGAAGAAGGGTCCCGACCTGAAACGTCAACTTTCCTGCTCCTCTGATGCTGCCCGGCCTGCTGTGTTCCTCCAGCTCCACACTGTGTTATGACTATATCAGACTGTTGTTTAACTACTCTGTGGAACAGCTGACTCAATTTTAACATAGGACTGACCTTGCAGGGTCAATGTGGCTGGGTTTGATGCTTGTTCCTGGTGCCTAAGTCAATGCTGGGTGGTCCATTTTGCTTCATTCCTTTCTTTAGACCTTGCTGTTTTGATACAACTGAATTATGACATCCTGAGAACAGGTTACTCCTCCTCATTGTTCAGGGACTTTGAGTCACATGTAGGTCAGACTACAGATTTCTTTCCCCCCGTGACATGCATATACCAGGTGGCTTTATAAGACAATCAACAACAGTTACATAGTTGCCATTAGGTTATTTTTTAAGTCCAAATATTTTTGTTGAATCCAAACTTAACAATGTGTAGGGTGAGATCCAATCCCAGGTCCCCAGAAAATTAGTCTGTGTCTCTGGATTACTTACTTATCAATTCATTACAGTCTCTCCTGAGAGATTCCTAGTTTTGCAGGGCTAGATAGGAATGTGGATTTGAGGCCCCGGTCGGATGAGTCATGTTTTTATTAAAAGGTGGAATAGCATAGATCAGCTGAGTAACCTCCTCCCGATCACAATTACATGTTCATATGTTTGTACTTTTGGTTCTGATTACCAGCAGAAATCATGAAGATATTTGCTTATATTTTGTCAGAAATAAAACTGAGGCAGGTAATCTTCTTATTGAATTTAATGAGGTGCTGAGAAATTCTGTCAGGTTTTGATTGCAATAGTGTCAGCTAGGGGAAATCTAGTCAGCAGCCCATTTAATATTTGTCCTACTTTTACTTTCATTAACTTAAGCAAAGTCAAGATCTACGCCAGACTGGTGACAATGTTATCTATTTCCCACAACATTCTGTGCATATTCTATATGATTAGCTTTTAGTTGTATTTTTAAAGTATTTTGTACACAATTTAAAAATAATTGCAAATGATCAAGAGGCCGCTGATCAGTTATATCCTCCCCAGGTACTTAAATGAATTGAGTACATTGACATGATTTTACCTGTGCCTTAACCTGTAAAATCCTCAAAAATGGTTGAAAGTCAGTCAATAGCCTGTTTTATATTTCTCCCAAGTTTTATCTGGATTGGTTTTGATGGAAATAAAAATCAGCAGAGATGTAAAACAGGCTGTCAATTTGCTATGATGCATCATATACTAACACATAAAATCAACATTCTCTCACATCTCTTCAAACAAACTTAAGAGTTCTAGAACAAATGCTAACTTAAGAACTACCCTTAAAACATTCTTAATGATTTCAGTAGATTGCAAATAAATTCTTACACAGTAATTACAAATATAAATTGACTGAAATTCTTTGGTCAGATGATATTTTGTTCTCAGCCTATATTTTCTCAGATAAAATAAACTGGGACAAATTTTTTCAAGGTCTTATTGTACCTTTGAGATACATGCTCGAATTTTGGAATATAATTGAAACTAGATGAAAAGATTTTCCTCCTTGTTGAATCCCTAAATCTTTTCCAAAGGGCAAACAAGTAAGTGTTGAAATATTATACTAAATTAAGGATAAGAAGGAAAATTATTCATAGAATCATAGAATCCTAATAGTAGTAGGTAGATGGTAAAAAGCTAGCAAAAAGTACAATGTGAAGGTTGGCAAAGACATCAAGGTTTTGTGATCAATCAGAGAAAAGACAATACAGTTTTAAAGTTCAACAAATGAATATATTGAAGCAATGGGAATCAAAGAAAAATCTATCAAAGAAATATCTATCAAAGAGGAGCAGGCTGACATGGGAATTGAAGGTGAACTTCTCTTAGATCCAGTAGAGGAAGAATAATGAATGTCTGTCTTACTTGTCCCCATGTGAGAGCAGTTTCATTACCAACTTTTTCTGTTGTGTTTGTTTGTCAGAAATGTGATACCATGGGAAATATTTTAATGATCAAATAATTACTTTGTTGGAATCTTACTGTACGTTATTAATAACATTATAAACTCAGCATTACTTCAGCTAAATGCAACATATTATATTTGTACCCTAATTAGTTAACTGTCAGATTAAAATTTTGCAGATAAATGGAGTGAATTCTTTCTCATTTCTTTTCTAAGTAATTGTTCTGTACATTACAGCAGGTGATTTTTATGACTTCTCTCTTTCTCTTGGTTAGCCTTACATATTGTGTGCAAATATCCAAAAGTTTTATGGGTATTGCCAATGATTTTCTAATCTTTAAATCCAACGTTCAACTAATGTACGAAGGATAAAATCTGCTCCTATTGTAGTCTGAAATTTTTCTGCCAGTATGTCTTTACTCCTTCAGAAAGGTCTTTCTCTAATTTGTTATCAATTTTAATTAATGTCTACATTTATGTATCGTGTTCATTTCAGAGTCATTATTAAAATAAAAATTCAATTACTCAAAGATTTTTCAGTCCACACATTCCCCACTCCACTCCACTCATTTCTTTTTAATCATTTCAAACCTATTCCTTTTAATTCTTCCTTCACTCTCAACTCTCATTAAACTTTCAGTTGAATTATTCGTTTCTGGCTAGCTTCTGTTATGTAGTCAGCTATGGTTTTCAATTACTGTGCACTACAATAATGTGTCTTTTGTTGCACTTCATCACTGCTTTGTCTGTCTTTCTGCAGTGAGAAAAGTTATCTCCCCTACCGCTGAGATACCATCTTGCTTACTTCCAGCACTTTTCTTTTTTGAGTTTCAAGCAGTATTGGATAACTTCCAAAATGCAGCTTAAAAAAAAATCTTGATAATGATCTCCCAAAAATTGCTATACTAAGTATTCAAGATGAGTGAATTTTGTCTCATTTGAGACTTCAAAGTATTGGGTGACAGCTATTATCTCTGTTCTGAATTTGATTCATGTTCTGCCCTGACAGACATCTTTTCAAAGTTCCTACACAATTCTATATCCTTGAAAATTTTTGATGAATTATGCAAGGTGCAACATTCCCAGAGCCCCTTGTTAAAATGTTGATTGGGGGAGCCCATGAAGGGGAACACTGATTACCCCGCTATGATTTAACAGCCTTTTCGTGATAAAGTTATGATAAACCTTCATAAAAATTGGTTTGGCCTCAACTGGAGAAGAGGCCAATTCTGGACACTGTGCCTTTATGAAGGATGTGAAATCTTCAGAGACAGGAAAAAATTGACAAGTATTGGTCCAGGGATAGGGGACATCAATTATGTGGATAGATCAGAGAAGCTGGATTGTTGCCTTGAATAGAGAAGAGATGCTAGAAGGCGTGTTAGTAGTTATGAGGGATTCGGACTGAGTAGTAAGTGAAAACTGTTCCCAGTGGCAAGTGGTTTGAGAACCAGAGGATAGTGATTTAACGCAATTAATTAAGAACTAATAGTGACAAACATTCCTATGCTGGAAGTGGTTATGATCTGAAATGCATTCCATGAGAATGTGGGAAAGGGAGATTAAATCATTGCTTTCAAAAGAGAATTGGTTAAGTACCTGAAGAAAAAGATTAATACACAGGAATAGTGGAAAGGGCGAGAGGGGTGGGACTAGCTGAGTTGCTTCAGCAGAGAGCTAACATGGACATGCCAGGCCAAATGTGCTCTTTCTATGCTGTGACCATTCTATGTACCCTACCAACATCATCTTCAGTGGCTCGGTGCCAAACTTTGCATTATAACGACCCTGTAAAATATCTTGTGACAATTTACTGCCTTGAACTGCAACTTGATGTTGCTGCTACGGGTCAGGGACCCTTTATCTGAAAACCATGGGACCAATTGGCTTTCAGATAAAGGATATTTTCAGTTTCTGGACCCACTTGCTATTCAGGTCCGTTCAGGTCCATTGGACCACCATGGACTGAAAAGTGATGTTTTCTTCTCCCAAAACGTCTGAACTCCATGTGTCTACAGGTCTGTTTCCACTTTCAAAAGACCATCAGGTTTTAGGTCTTTTCAGTTTTTGGATATGTGGATAAAAAATACTTGACCTGTATTTGTTACTGTTGATATTTTTGGGGGAATCCACCTCTCAGTGGCATTTGCACAGTGCCTAAATTGGAATGCTCCAGGTGCCATTGCTACGATTGGGATCTGAGCTTTACCTCCAAAATTTTCTAGGAAGCAGCTACAAGACTTTCTTGATGCAAAGTCATTGTGTTCCAAAACTAACTGGTAGCTAAAGCATTTTTAGATTTTTTTATGTGATAAAGTGCAACTTAAAAGTATATAGTACAATCGCAATCCAGTGCAGTATACAAAATAAATTCCAACATCTAGCTTTCCATATGGAAGCCATGGTACATGGGAATGCAGAGCAGAGTGGGATCACAACAATAGACCTTCCTGGAGTTCATAATCTCATTTTACAATTGAACATTTCTGAATAGACAAAGTACTTAACACATGTATTTTAAAAAGAGTGTTCTTGTCTTGAATGGCGCTTTTATTTTCTTTTGTGAGTTCCTACTATCACATAATTTGTGTATATTCCTTATTCCACTGGTGACAACTTATTGGACAATTTTGCTTACTAAACCTGTATATAAAAATAATGTAATAAACTTAAACAAGATAAACATCATCTCCCAAACCATCTACAACCTCATCACCTTAGGTGACCTCCCACCCACAGCCTCCAACCTCATCGTTCCCCAACCCTGCACCCAACCCCGCACCGCTCATTTCTATCTCCTTCCCAAAATCCACAAACCTGACTGCCCTGGTCGACCCATTGTCTCCGCCTGCTCCTGCCCCACTGAACTTATCTCCACCTATCTCGACTCCATTTTCTCTCCCTTGGTCCAGGAACTCCCTACCGTGACACCACCCACTCCCTCCACCTCCTCCAGAACTTCCAATTCCTCGGTCCCCAACACCTCATCTTTACCATGGATGTCCAGTCCCTATACACCTGCATTGCCCATACAGATGGCCTAAAGGCCCTCCACTTCTTCCTGTCCTGCAGGCCCGACCAGTCCCCCTCCACTGACACCCTCATCCGCTTAGCCGAACTCGTCCTTACCCTCAACAACTTCTCTTTCAATTCCTCCCACTTCCTACAGACAAAGGGGGTGGCCATGGGTATCCGCATGGGCCCAAGCTGTGCCTGCCTCTCTGTAGGTTACGTGGAACAATCCCTCTTCCATAGCTACACTGGCCCTAAACCCCACCTCTTCCTCCGTTACATCGATGACTGTATCGGCGCCGCCTTGTGCTCCCACGAGGAGCTTGAACAGTTCATCCACTTTACCAACACCTTCCACCCCAACCTTAAGTTTACCTGGACCATCTCTAATACCTCTCTCTCCTTCCTGGACCTCTCTGTTTCCATCTCTGGCAACCACCTAGAAACCTGGACCATCTCTAATACCTCTCTCCTTCCTGGACCTCTCTGTTTCCATCTCTGGCAACCACCTAGAAACCGATATCCATTTCAAGCCCACCAACTCCCACAGCTACCTAGAATACACCTCCTCCCACCCACCTTCCTGCAAAAATGCCACCCCCTATTCCCAATTCCTTCACCTCCGCCGCATCTGCTCCCAGGATGAGGTATTCCACTCCCGTACAT
>NC_063337.1:54505714-54582385 GCF_021869965.1 Rhincodon typus | reverse complement strand
CATCTGCTCCCAGGATGAGGTATTCCACTCCCGTACATCTCGGATGTCCTCGTTTTTCAAGGACCGCAACTTGCCCCCCTCAGTAGTCGAGAACGCCCTCGACCGTGTCTCCTGCATTTCCCGCAACTCATCCCTCACACCCCCTCCCTGCAATAACAACCAAAACAGAATCCCCCTCGTCCTCACGTACCACCCCACCAACCTCTGGATCCAACGCATCATCCTCCGACACTTCCGCCATCTGCAATCTGACCCCATCACCAAAAACATTTTTCCCTCCCCACCCTTATCTGCTTTCCGTGACTCCCTTGTCTGCTCCACACTCCCCTCCAACCCCACCACACCCGGCACTTTTCCCTGCAACTGCAGGAAGTGCTACACCTGCCCCTACACCTCCCCCTCACAACCATCCCAGGCCCCAAGAAGACTTTCCACATCAAGCAGATGTTCACCTGCACATCTGCTAATGTGGTATACTGCATCCGCTGTTCCCATTGCGGCCTCCTCTACATTGGGGAAACCAAGTGGAGGCTTGGGGACAGCTTTGCAGAATACCTACGCTCGGTTCGCACTAAACAACTGCACCTCCCAGTCGCAAACCATTTCAACTCCCCCTCCTATTCCTCAGACGACATGTCCATCCTGGGCCTCCTGCAGTGCCACAACGATGCTACCTGAAGGTTGCAGGAACAGCAACTTGTATTCCGCTTGGGATCCCTGCAGCCCAATGGTATCAATGTGGACGTCACAAGCTTCAAAATCTCCCCTCCCACTACCACATCCCAAAACCAGTCCAGCTCATCCCCGCCTCCCTAACCTGCTCTTCCTCCCACCTATCCCCTCCTCCCACCTCAAGCCCCACTCCCATCTCCTACCTACCAACCTCATCCCGCCCCTGGACTGACCTATCTCCTCCATAACTCCCCACCTACACTCACCTTTACTGGCTCCATCCCCGCCTCTTTGACCTGTCTGTCTCCTCTCCACCTATCTTCTCCTCTATCCATCTTCTATCCGCCTCCCTCTCTCTCCCTATTTATTTCAGAGCCTCCTTCCCCTCCCCCATTTCTGAAGAAGGGTCTAGGCCCAAAACGTCAGCCTTCCTGCTCCTCTGATGTTGCTTGGCCTGCTGTGTTCATCCAGCTCTACACCTTGTTATCTCATAAACTTACACCCCTTTGATTTCCATAACGCCTGTTGAATACAGTAAATATTATTCAATAAAGATATTTCATAGACATCTGGCTGATTCCTCTTATGAGTTGAATTATAGCAATATATTCTTTTTTTACCCATGCTGTAAAACTACATAACAGGCACTTATTAAAATCCCCACCCCATCCCAATTCATTGATAAATTGTGTAATTCTTCTATGACATGATCTTTAACAGACCCAAGTCCAAATTCATTTAAAGGATAATTCAACAAAAGATGTTGGCTCAATATTCTTTCAGACCAACAATCCAACTTTATTTGTCATGACGGTCTTTTATTAAATTATCTAATAATTTATATTACTGCCTGCTGCATTACATTTCTAAGGAAGTGCTCATACTGTTTGTCTTTTTTGCTGGTCCACAGCCAGCAGCTAACAAGACTCCAATACCCAATTTTCCTTTGTCCATGCTTTGAGACGCCATAAGTTCAGTTTGGATTCCTTGTTTTATGCAGCTCAGATCAGGAATTGTACAGAGTGAGAATTGAATTGCATCTGTGTCTTACATGAGCAATGTCTAATATTTTCAAATTAAACAGCAAGACTTGGATTTATACAGTAGTTTTCAAAACCCCAGGCACCTTTTAAAGTGCTTTACAATGAACAAAGTACTTTTGAAGTGTATTTACTGTTGTAACATGAAAAGCATGATAGCCTTGTTGCACAACGAATTCCCATAAACAGCAGAACAATAATAGCTTGATCATTTGTTTTTGTGATATTGATTGAGGGGCAAGTACTAAGCTGTGTATTGGGGATAACTCCTTGAATCTTCTTTGAAAAAGTGCCGTGAGATCTTTTGCATCCACCAAAGCAGGTAGCTGCGGCCTTGGTTTAGCGTCTCAAGCAAACTCCAAGTTCTCCGGAAGTGCAGTACTTCCTTGATATTGCACCAGAAAGTCATAGAATCATGCAGTCATAGGGACATAAAGTACAAAACAGACCCTTCAATCTAACTTGTTCATGCCAAACAATTTCCCAAACTAAACTAGTCCCATTTGCCTGCATTTGGCCCATATCCCTCTAAACATTTTCTATTAATATGCCTGTCCAAATGTCTATTAAATGTTGTAACTGTACCTTCATCTACTACTTCCTCTGGCAGTCCATTCTCTATGTGAAAAAGTCAGCCTTGATTTTTTTTGGTAAAGCTCTATAGTGAGAATTAGACATAAGAGCGCTACCAACTGAGCAACTGTTGACATTGCAGCAACTACAAAACACAATATCAAATTGTAACTCAAAATACAAATAAATCTAAACAGTTAATAAAAACAAAACATTGCAGATTCTGGACAGCTGAAATGAAAACTAAAAGCACTTTAAAAACTCAACAGGTCTGGCAGTATGTGTGGATTGAGAATGACAGAGCTAATGTTTCATGTTGAATTTTGAGCTGAATTTTTGGGAGGTTTGTTGTTCTATGTCTCATAGCCTATATGTCAGTATGCCTTCAAGAGACTTGTTGACGTTTTTATCACTATATCATAGTGTGTGACCTGAGGGTATAAAAATTTCATACTCTATTTTACCTTGGATCACTTGAAGCATGGCATTCTATTAGAAGCATCCTCCTGATTTGTAACCTAACAGTTTAATATTAGCCTAGACATGTATGTGCCTGCATATTGTAGTTAGTTATAATAAATGTCTGTTTGATTCTTCACTACCATGATAACTATTGCCAGTTTCATACACTATGGGAATAACACAATCATCTTCACTTATCTGGTAAAGTACCAATGTGGAGACAAACTCACTACTTATTCAACTCAAAGACCTTCAGCTATTTCTGTTTTTCATTCTAAACGTATTGCCTTTTATGATATTTAATGTTATTTGGAAGTTCCAATAGACACAGATAACACAAGCATTATTATATCAGGTAAAACACCTTGTTGGAGGCAAAATCTCACCATTTATAGCAATGGTGGCCACTCATGAAGGACCCAAAAAATCTTTGTGGTAAATATTTGGAAAACTACTTGAAGACCAACCAAACAACAACTTTGGACAACAGCGAATTGGACAATGGGAGAGTTCCTCACCATTCAACAGCAAGTGTCTGTGAGTACTGTCGGTGATATAGATGATCCAAGCCATTGACCATCGGAAAATAGAAATAATTTATTTTTGATTAGAATGTTAAGTTCTTTCAACACAAAATAAATTTCTAAGATTGCCTTAATTAAAATAAATAACTAAATAAATAGCCAGAAGTGTACTCATGAGGTGTGACACCAGCCCAGTACACTTCAGTATAGAGATTTGGAAGGCTAGAATGATGTGTTCCTGACAGTTGATGACAATCTGCACAAGTCTGTAGATATAGCATAAATTACCATGAAATCAGAACTAATTTCCTTTTGACTAAAATGTAAGTTTGTTCAAGAGAAAGGAAATTTCTAAGATTGCCTTGGTTAAACAAACAAAAAGGCTGAGATTCCCTTCTGAGCAGCAATACAATATAGAGGTTGGAGCCTCAAATGCTTTGTTCTTAATGATTGACGCATAAGGCACAATTTCTCATAGCAACTGTTGCAAAGTATATGTTATTAATGAAGGAACAGTTTTAATTTATATTGACACAAAGTCAGGGACACAACAGCTTCAAGTGGTACCATGTAATATTTTTAAAGTGTAATCATGGATACTAGAAACCTCATTATGGATTGGGTAGCCAATGATTCCCTTACTGATACGCATTCGTTCAAACAATGTCTGTTGTTTATTTAAAGCAAAGCAATGAATGATTCCAAGAAAAGTGATCTCTGAAAATATTATTGGGTAGGAGGGACTTTGCAGAATTAACACATCTGATCTTTCCAAGGATGAGCAGAAAGATCCAGCAAAGATCTGGAAGATTCCCCGAGATCAATTCAAAGTAACAGTTAACTTCAGGATTGACAGACTCCAACTCATGTCATTTGAAAAGTAGCACCAAGAGCCTGTTGACCCTTTGTTGGAAGATGCCACAGCATGTCTTATCTAAGGAGGTACTGTCAGAGATGCTCATTGTGTTAATCATCATCTCTACATCAAATAAATTCTTCAGGAATGATCTTTTGGGCAAGGAGAAGGGCCTTATAATTGATATATTACTTGAAGATGGATGCAAATGTGAAACCATAGTGGCAGTCCAGCAATAATTATGTGCTTTACATGCAATTAATACAATTTGTACAGTCAGCAAAGCACATCTAAACATCAAAACCTGTTTGTTTTGCTACTGGAGATATCATACGTATTCTGCATCAGAGAAGATAATGTGTTGGAGACAAATTCACAGCATGTTCAACTCAAAGACTCCCAGCCATTTTTGTTTTAAAATCTAAACGTATCCCTATTTGTAGCATTTAATGTTACTTAGCGATTCAAATAAATACAGGATTTTCATGAGCCAGTGTGATATATTCTACATGAGGGTATAAAGTTAATGAAAGCAGGAGATGAAATCTGAATATTTTAATTAATGAAGGCTCTGCTTTCAGTGTGATGCTGACTAGATCACTAACTCTAGATCATTTTATTTAAAAACACATCAATAAACTTCATGTTTGGATTTTTATTTGATGACAATGATGAATACAAATGATTTTGTTCTGTATATGTTGACCATCATTTATAAATTATTCTTTATAAATTATTCCTTAACTTGGAGTCTTGCAAACCCTTTGAATGTGAATTTCATCTGCTCTTCAGTACAGTTAATTGTACTGAGAAAAAAACACAACTAGGACAAACTTGCGTCTATACAAAGGACAAAGTCGAACCTATACAAAATGAAACCTAATGATAGAAGCAAATAATATCTGACATGAATTCATTTTTGGCCTAACCCTAGAGAATGGAATGCTTTGTAACACGCAATAAAAAAGTCTCAGTTCAGAGTAATGAGAGCTCAATGAATTAGAAAATAACATCTTTAACTACTTTTTGTCAAATATGGACTTGTCAAACGGAAACTTTGTAGAGCTCTGAGTGACATGACTATGTAAGATTTGTGGCAGAATCGGAGTGAGGTCTGAGGGCCATCATGATGTCAGGAGGCTCTCACTCTATCTTTGATGATTTTCTCAAGCAGCACAGCAAGTTTCTTGTTAGGCAGCAATGAGTTGCAAATTAAGAGGCATTATTGCTTTGCAAACACATTGTTGATGGCGCAACTCATTATTCACCTTCTGATCATACCAAAACCAAACACAGCAAACAACTGAGATATCGAGAAACTCAACATAGAAATCAGAGCACATACCTGGCAGATCCAGCTTGCCACTTGCTCCAAAGGACCTTCATGTTGTCCATAACTAAATTGCATCTTAGGACAGGATCAATGGGCACCAGCCACATGCGCCCCTCATCTACAGATATTGGCATCTGGCGTGTGCTAATCCCTTAAAACCATCATGGCACCCCTCTGATCCATTGGCAGGCTGCTTAGAAGGCACAGACTCACATTGAAGGGTGTACAAGCAATTAAAATTGGCAGTCTGCAGTAGAGACAGTTTGCGCACATGGTCAGATACCCAGCCCACAGATTGTACCAGTCTGCATCTCAGTGTTACTTGCTTGCTGTTGTAAAACCCACTCACTGAATTCCTACCTACATGCTTAAAACATCCATGCCTTACATTGTATTGTCATTCCCTGCCTTTTAGTGCATTTGTGTTTCAGCCAGAGCCAATAGCTTTTAGTATTGCTGGGTTAACATGAATGTTTGTGCAGACACAGTCAGGCTGTTTGTCACGCTTATCAGTAGGGATCTATCCATGAGGGGTAGGGATACATTTCGATGTAAGGTATAAAGAGATGCCGATCTGATTCCTAAAGCATGTGCTAGCTCCCTGCCCAGCAAATACATTGCACACGTATTCAATCAAATGGCCATGTTGGAAACTGATGGGGACTAGTACTTAGTTAACAAGGTGTAGAGCTGGATGAACACAGCAGGTCGAGCAGCATCAGAGGAGCAGGAAAGCTGACATTTCGGGGCTGGACCCTTCTTCAGAAATGGACTAGTACTTAGTCCAGTTGGAGAAGTGGCCTCTGTTGGTCAGGGGATTTTGGTACCGTCAGTAATGGACACAGATTGCACACAATGAGGTTGCAAGGAGGGGTTGCAATGTAGTAGGGGCATTGGCAGGAATTACTGCAAAAGGGGTCAGAGTGAAGGCTGACAGGGGAAAGCCAAGGCATTTTCAGAGGTCGAGATGGGGATGATAATGGGGGACATCTCGAGGTAAATACAAGGTATGTGGATTTGCATCAGTAGGATCTTAGGCTATGGGAGAAGGGGAACAATAACAGTGACCATCACTGTTTCCTCTACTGAGAAAGCACCAAGGAGCAGGGTGGCCATCCATAAAATGTAATGAAAGGGTCCAAGGGGCAGTGAGGATAGTGTGGGCAAAGTTCAATGTGATGCATCTCCACATGGAGGGTATGGATAGAAATGAGTTGTCAGGATAGTGCGAGGTTAAAAGGTGCAAGGAGGATCTGAGAGGATACCTGGTAATGGGGCAGTGCTGAGGGTTGACGGTATTCAATGTGATCTGAAAGAAGGTGAAAGTTTCCAACCAATGATTAGACCATAAACCAAGTGCTTGAAAAGTGAGGAGCCAGAGTTCAGAGATGGAGTAGTCCAGGGTGTAGTGTAATTGGTGAGGATTTAGCAAGAGCTGTCCCCATTAAACTCCTGTATCTCAGGATGAACCATAGTGAGACACAGAGAGAGCAGAGTGAGCCAGAGTTCATACAGGGTTGGCAGCCAATGAGAAAGGAAATTTAACCTCGGCTAGTACTGGATTGGGGACCTGCAGAAAACAGAAGTAGCAAAGCCAAGTACAAGGTCAGAGGAGCCATGAGGTGGTGAGAAGTCAGATATTTGGGATAGGAAACCCATGAGGATACAGAAACTAGAGCAGGGTCCGGAACACACGTGGTAAAAGGTTGGGGCCCCAAGTGGTTGACCATTGCAGTGAGTGAAGATTGTGTCTGGGACCCATGGGACAGGAATGCTGGGAGGTGGTGCAGAAAGCTGAAGGGAAGCAATCTTTAAAACTCAGCAAGGGTATAGTGATAGCCAAGAAACTAAGAGGTAAAGAATGGGAGATGGTGAAGCTCAGTAAGAAGCTCAAGGAAGTGAGGCAGCAACTGGAGAAAGTAAAAGGCAAATCAGCAGAGCAAGAGCAGAGGAACAATATTAATGTGGTACACTTGGGACAGTTTCAGACCCTATCAGTGCGATACAGCATACCAGGAGTTGCAGCATGTCATCAGTGATTGGGACGCAGCCCAAAAAGAAATGTAAAAACCTACAGGTTGTGCCCAGAGTCCTGCACCAGGCAGGGAAAGAAAACTGAGCTCGAGCTGCAGACCATTCAAATTGCCAGCATGAGTTTGAGAAATTAAAGTCTCAATTTCCCATGCTAAAGAGAATGATGTGCACATTTAGGACAATCGAATCCGTTGGAGACAGTGATTATGGGACAAACTGGAAGGAAATGGAGGAACAAGCCTGTAGATACTCTGAGATTGGCAAAGATTGTAGACATGCACCTTCCTTTCCAGAGGGAGTAGATCCTTCAGCACCCCCAGGATCTTATCCTGCCCTGATGAACCTACTGACCATAACCTATCAGGACAGTCAGAGCAATAATCCTATTACTTCTACAACCCAGTTTGCAGTGATGCAGTTGACACAGAGAGCAAGAAATCCCCACGTTTGAGTTCACTACTGACCCCCTTATTGTTTCAACAGCATCCACCAACAAAGGGTTCTCCACGGGCTTGATAAGGTCTGAGGTAGCAGCCACTGCTGTAAGGGAAGTGTTACAACTGTGGGTATAGAGGCCATTTCACAAGGGACTGCGGGGTACCCAGGCAGCGAGCACTGCCGAAGGAGCCAGGATGAAGACCCTGGTCCAAGCCGCTGGAAGGACAGGAGAGATAAGCAGCAGTTAATTTCATCGAGGTGATCACGCGTCCAAAGTTAGGGAGGAAATCCCACCATCTAACTCCTTGTACCCCTGGTTGGATACACTCCCGAAAGTGTGATGGAGCCACGTCTCTCCTCACTGGGTGTGTCGCTCTAGATGCGACAAATGTGAAATGGTCCCTGGAAGATGATGAGGTGGAAGGCTGTCCTGTGGAGGTTTTATGGGACATGATGGGGGCGGGGTTCCAGAACGTTGCTGAACACGTCCTGAGGGCTTAATAAACACAAGGCGCACCAGTGAAAAATTCTTCTGAGCAGATTGACTGGACACCTACAGGAGGGGTGGAGACAGAAGCTATAGAATTTAAACTAGGAGACACAGTTTACTATTACCCAGCAATTATTGGTTAATCTCCATACCGACACTGAGCACAGTTTAGACTCAGACCTGATGTGATAGTGTAATTTATCCTTTGACCCAGCCAATTGTTGTATTTGACAAATGCCCGACCTCAATGAGACTCCAACAGAGATTGCAACAGGCACGTACACACAGAGAATTTGTACCATGTGGAATTGGGGATTAGGCCCCTAGAAATGACTGAGGATAGGCTATTCTCACGGAACACAAGAATGCGTTCGCCAGTCACAAATATGACAGTGGTCATATAGATGGTGAGGTTGTGATAGACGGACCGGACCCAAAACCACAAAGACAAAGCAGGCAGAGGGGGAGTGGCCAAGGTCATTATTAGCTTGTTAAAGCAAGGAGTCCTTCACCCTGTAGCATTTACCAATAGCTCGCCAAATAGCTGGTTAAAAACCGGATGGTTCTTGATGGGCCACCATCGATTACAGGGAACTAAATAAAACTGCCCCATTTTACAGCATTAGCAGTAGTGACTAGCCCTGAAACCATGGTAATGCAGACCCATGGGTAAAACATGTCACCATAATGGACATTCCTAATGGATTTTGGTCCATCCCCCTCCACTGATACTGCCAATATAAATCCGCCTTCACATTTCAGGGTCAGGGGTACACATGGGCCTGCTTACCCCAGGGTTTTCACAATTCTCCATCAATATTTCATCAGAGGCTGGCTAAAGGACCAGAGAGGTTTTCCCAACCAGAATGCTTTGACAATCTCCTTCTGCAGACAGAGACCAGGACTGAATATTTGACACTGTTAAAGGAACTGTTAACCCTCCTCACCATCCTAGGACTAAATGTTAACTCCAAAAAGGCACAGATCATCATGTCTCAGGTCTCATACTTGGGAACTGTGATAGCTTGGGGGAAACATAAAGTAGAAGGAAAGTGCATCAAGGCCATAACACCTCTGCCCTTCCCCAGCAGTGTGAGCTCATTGTGTTCCTTTCTAGGCTTACTGGGATACCGTCAGAACTACATTGATGGTTTTGCCACTAAAGCTGGCCCACTTTCCTTTGCCCTTAAAAGGAATGCCCTGTAGGGGAGTAGGTTGATCAGCACAGGGATGCTGTGGCCAAATTAAAGCAGGTCTTAGCGCAGGCTCCACACTACAGGTACCCGACCCAGAGCTTCCCTTCACCTTGGAAGATGCCGCCATGGGTACAATACGGGCAGCTGTACTTCTTCAAGAAAGACACAACAAACTCGCATCGAAAACCTGTGCTCCTGGACTATTTCCCCAGTACAGCAGGGTTTCTCTATATGTGAGAAGCACTTGCTAACCGTGTTCTGGATGGACAACTATTTTGCCTATTTTATCGGTGTGAACCCCCTAACTATTCTGATGTGGAGCACGATATGGTCAGCCAAAACTGCAGAGCGCTGGAATCTAATGTTACAGACTCACAACATTGCAGTCAAATGTACCAAAATACTCACCTTCTTCACGGCCAATTTGTATTATGAAAGAGTGTCAGGTAGTGGCAGCTAATGTCCCCAAGGGACCACACATACACCATCCAGTACGCCACAACCCTGGTCCTCCACTACTCCATCCTTGAGATAGAAGAACACACACACGCACACGCACACGCACACGCACACGCACACACATACACACACACACCCCCACACACCCACACACACATATACACACACGCACACATACACACACACACATATACACACACACACGCACGCACACGCGCACACACATACACACACACGCGCGCGCACACACACCCGGATGCACACAGACACGCACACACCCCTACATCCCCGATTTTGGATTAACCAATGTTGTGCCTGACACACACACACACACACACACACAATTGACTGACAAAAGGAGATTTGGGAGAATTGGATAAAAGTAAATTTTGGGAGGTGTTTGGCCAAGCATGGGCCAAGACCAGACAGAGTTAGCAAATAAAGTCTCCACAGATGGAGAAGGGTGATAAAATATCTAAAATTAGTTGAATATTAGGTAAGGATAATAACAGACACCACCTTGATCCCCTCTTCAGGATGATGACATATAGCCTGTTGGTCTACATTGTCGGCTGAATTACCAGGATGTGATCATTGGAAGCACGGATTGGGAAGAGTACACACATCCTGGCATGATGTGGTTTGGCCCATCAGAGGCAGGTCAACGTGAGGATGGGGTTTTGTGGGTCCATCTCGACAAATGTGTGACATTTGGGTGTAACAACCAACAGGCTGTGTATAGGAAGACTAATGGGAGCTCAGATTATTGCTGCCTGAGCACAGACACTATCAGTGATTGGTGGGATTTTTCCACAAATGGAGGCACAGAAATGGAATGTTTGGCTGCTGGCCAAGAGAAAGGGCCAGAAACTGAGCAACATTTTCCCAAAGGTCATGAAATTAGACATGGGCTAAAACCAACCAGAAGTGCACCCATGTTTGTCCAAGATCTACCCTAGGATTACAAAATGGGGTGGTTTTAAAACATACAGGCAAAACCCTGTACAACAACATACACCACAAATTGGGACCGGTGGTATTAATTATATCCAGAAACCAGCTGCCACAGCGGTCCCTTTCCCAACATCAGAAATGATACTTATATTTGTCCCAACAGTTATTAGGACAGAAAACAGGGATTGACACAGGGGAGGTCAGACACAGGACAGTGGGGCGTAGTAAGAGATATGTTGAATAATTTGGCAACAGCTTACGGACAGGTGTGTCCACAGTCAATACCCTCGATTTGGCTAAATTGAATAATAAGCTCAGACATTTAACAAATCAAGCTAAACATACCTTGGATAAAATTAATCTGGGCAATCGGCAAGATGCCGAGGGGCGAAGAAAAGAAAACCAGGCAAACCAACACCTGGTAACGGTGCTACAAGGGCATGCCATGATTGAGATCAAACAAGATCATCCAGAAGACGGATGATGAGAGTAGATAGCAGATTAGGATCCAGTACAACAGCTATGGTCAGGGGATGATTGAACAGTTGAGGGATAACCTCAAGGGGGCTAAGCAAGGACACATCCTGTATTGGATCAGTGACTGCTGGTGTTTCCTTTGGAACCATAAACTATATACCAGATAGAGAAATGGTAAATCTGAACAGGAACATTTTAGTGACAATGCTCATGATTCCACAGCCAGTTCTAGACTGGACCCAAGCTCTGGCCCTCTGGTTCACATGAACATGTCTCTTAAAACAGCAGCACCCCAACTACATACCTAACAGTGAACAGCAAATAGAGCATTTCAAATTGTTAATTACGGCAACTGACCAAGGTTTGGTTTAACAACAATTGTAAGGGGACGCCAGGAATGCCTGTGGAAATGGTACTCAGGATCCTGATCATTATGTCAATCAAATTTACAAGTCTTTGAGGTGAAAAATGTCAAAATTATCTGAGAAGGAGTATGGTTAGACTATAATGGCACCCTTCCAATTGCTGTTGAGAAAGAGGGAAAGCTCGTAGGTATTACTCTAGATAAATTTCAGCAGACAAAAGACATAATTATACACCCATACCCTGTATATTGTTGGTATTTATTGCAAGGGGAATTGAATATAAGAATAGGACACTTTTTCTGCAACTCTTCCGGGTATTGGTGAGACCACATCTGAAGAACTATGTGTACTTTTTATCTCCTCAATTTAAAAAGAAAATAATTGCATTAGAAACAGTTCACAGAAAGCTCAATTAACTTAGTCCTGAGCTTATCTTACCAAGAAAGCTTCAGCAGTTTGGGCGTTTACTCATCGGAGTTTACAAGAATGAGAGGTGATCTTACTGAAGCGTGTCAGATACTGAGGGGACTCAATAGAAGGGATGTTCAGAGGATGCTTGACAAGGTCCTCACAAAAGATTAAGACATAAGCTAAGAGTCCATGGATTTGGAGGTAGTATTTGGCATGGATGGAAAATTGGCTCATCAGCAGGAAAAAGTCAGTGGTGACAATAGGCTCTTTTTCAGGTTGGCATCCTGTGACCAATGGGACAGAGATAAGTGCTGTGACTGTTAATGACTTGGAGGAAGTAAGCGAATGTATTGTAGCCACATTTGTAAATGGCATGAAAATAGGTGAAAAGGCAGGTTGTGAGAGGGATGCAAGCAGTTTACAGAGATATATTGATAAGTTAAGTAAACGGGTAAATGGACTATAATGTGGAAAAATGTGAAGATATTCATTTTGGAAGGTAGAACAAAAGAACAGAGTATTATTTAAATGGAGAAAAACTGTGGAATGCTGCAACAAAAAGGGACTTGGGGGTACTTGTGCATGAAACACAGAACGCTAGCACAAAGGTGCAGCGGGTAAGCAGGAAGGCTAATGGAATGTCGGCCCTTATTTCAGAGGGTTGGAGCGTACATGTAGCAAAGTGTTACAGCAGCTGTACAATGACCTGGTGAGACTATGTCTAGAGTACAGTGAACAGTTTTGGTCCCCCTGTTTAAGTAAAGACATAATTTTAGTTGAGGCAGGTCAGAGGATGATCCCTGTTAGGGAGGAATTGTCTTATAAGCAAAGGCTAAATAGGTTGGGACTCACTCGAGTTTAAAAGAATGAGTAGTGATCTGATAGAAACACATAGGATTTGTAAGGTACTTGACAGGGTAAATGCTGAGATGATGTTTCTCCTCATGGGGGAGCCTAGGAACAGAGGGAATAGTCTCAAAATAAAGAGGTGCCAATTTGAAGCTGAGGTAAGATGGAATTTCTTCACTCAGAGGGTTGGAAGTCTTTGGAAGTCTTTGGAACGTAAAGAGCTGTGTGTGCAGAGTCCTTGTGTATATTTAAGGCTCTAATAGACAGATTCTTGATCAGACAAGGAATAAAAGTTTTTGGGGAAAGGGTAGGAAAGTGGATGTGAGGAATGTCAAATCAGCTATGATCCTATTGAATGACAGGTTCGACAGCTGAACTACCTTTTTGTCTTCCTATTTCTAATGGTCTTATAAATGTTTCCTCTTGTAGGAGAGACTAGAGCTAGGGAGCACAAAGTAAGAACAGGAGATCTCACTTTTAAATTGGAGAACATTTTTCTCTCAATATGTGGAATTTTTATCCCCAGTAAAAATGTGAGTTTGCGTAATTAAATTTATTCAAGACTGAGATAATAGATATTTCATTGACAAAACAGTCAATGGAAATGGCATGCAGACAAGGAAGTGGAGTTAAGTCGACAATTAGATCAGTTGTGAACTAATTCAAAGGCTTAATGGGCCAATATTCTACTTCCTCTCCTAAGTCCTGTGTAATAATTATGTAGGGAGGGCCTATGTTTTTCTGCATTAAACAGATCAAGATGTCATTTCCAAACTGCAGCATTGTTAATTCATACAGTACACAATCTATGCAACAGGTATATTCTTTCCTTCTTGTCAGAAATATCTTAATAAAATGTTTGCTGACAACCCCAAAATGTTCTCAGTGTGTATGTGCAAAACACCTAATCACAGTTTGTTCAAGAAGGGAGCAAGGGATAAGCCGGAAAACTACAGGCCAGTTAGTCTAACTTCAGTGGTAGGAAAAGCATTGGAAGCAAGTCTGAGGGACAGAATGAATCTGCACTTGGAGAGGCAGGGACTAATCAAGGACAATCAGCATGGTTCTGTTAAAGAGTGGTCATGTCTGACCAAATTCATTGAATTTTTTTGAAGAACTAACCAGTTATGTAGATGAAGGCAATGCTTTTGATGTAGCCTACTTGGATTTCAACAAGGCTTTGATAAGGGCCTGCATAGGATACTGATAGCAAAAAGAAGAGCTGATGGGGTCCAAATAATTGGATCCAGAATTGGATGAGTGGCAGTCAACAGAAGATGATGGCTGAGGGGTGTTTTGTGACTGGAAAACTGAATTCAGTGGGGCCTCACAGGAATCAATACTGGGGCCCTTGCTATTTGTGTTACCTATATAAATGATTTAGACTTGAATGTAGGAGGATTGGTCAGTTAGTTTGCAGATAAAATGAAAATTTGTGAGTGTTAAATCATGAGGATAGGCTTAGTTTACATGGGGATATAGACTGGCTGGTCAGGTAGACTGATCAGTGGCAAATGGAATTCAATCCAGATAAGTGTGAGTTATGCACTTGAACAGGAAAAACAAGGAAAGGGAATATATGACGAACAGTAGGATCCTGGAAAGCACCAAGGATCAGAGGGATCTTAGCATGCTGATCCACTGATCTCAAGGTAGCGAAACAAGCAGATAAAGTGGTTAAGGAAGTATATGGGAGCCTTCCCTTTAATTAATGGAGGCATAGAGTTTAAGAGCAGACAGGTTATGCTGGAACTGTATAAAGCCTTGGCTAGGCTACAGCCGGAGCACCGTGTGCAGTTCTGTAATCGACATTACAGGAGGGATGTGTTTACACCGGATAGTACACAGAAGAGATTTGCCAGGATTTTGCCTGGACTGGAGAGTTTTAGTTATGAAGAGAGATTGAACAGACTGTTTGTTTTCCTTGGAACAGAGGACACTGAGGCTGGACATGATAAAATTATGAAGGGCATAGGTAGGGTAGACAGGAAGGAACATTTCCCTTGATGGAATGAAGAACAGGGGCATAAATTTCAGGAAAAGGGCAGAAGGTTTAGTAGGAATGTAAGGAAATTTTTTTTCACCCAGTGGATGGCAGGCATCTGGAACTCAGTGCCTGTAAGTGTGGTAGAGATGGCAAACTTCATAATATTTAAGAAGTATTTAGAAGTACCCTTGCGATACCAAGGAATACAAGGATATGGACCAAATGCCGTAAAACAATATTTGAATAGTTAGGTGCTTGTTCAGACTGGCCCAGACTCCATGTAGGGCCTCTCTCTGTGCTGTAGACCTCCATGACTCTATGATTCGAGTACCCTTGTCAGTATTGTTAGTGGCATCGTTCTGTCCTGTTTGCTTATATAGATTATACTTATTCCAGTACTGCCATGTATTTTGCTGACAGAGTGTTTCACAAATTGTGCACGTGCAGAACCTTATGTATATGCAATGTTAACATTATAGGGGTGTCATGCGACACAGCTGTACTTAAATCATAGCTGTGGCCAGAGATTTCATTTGCAGTTTTTTTTGAGAATTGTTTTCTACTACATAGCCAACCAAAAAAGATATTGCCTATACAACTAATGTCTTCTCACATTCAAAGTTGCAATTACAACAATTAAGGATCCACCTTTAACCAAGCATGTCACAAATAGACCATACTCGTAACTTCCTATTCACAGTTTGTCCTTTAAATCCTTCGCTTTTCTGTGCCTTTTCATTGAAAGTTCTTAGACAATCAGTGTCCTGATTTGATCATGGGAATCCTTTCTCCCTAGCAACCTTTACAATTACTATTTTACCATTTAGAGATAGCAATTTAAGTGTTACAGTTCTAAGTGATTTCACACTGAGGGGAGTTTTAAGTTAAGTACCTTTCATAGTAGATCAGCAAATTCAGCTTTTATAATGCATTGCAAAATGGGTTTATTAATTTATCTGCAAACTTCAGGACCAGTTGTACATAGACAAAAATATTATGAAAAATTTCCATTATACTTTATTCATAATTATACCTGTCTTTACACAAAACATTGGGATCTATCCCATTATATAGACATTACTTAGTAATAAGAAATCAATTGTGAAAGTTTCATAAGAAGCTATAAATTTTAGACCAACAAAGATTTTGAACACAATATAATCTTTAGAATAATTTGTACTCCTCAATAAAATGGGTTTAAATCAGAAATGTTTGACCAAGATTGTGGATATGTTTCATAGTATAATAAAATATTTGGACAAACAAAGGTGATGAAACAGTGGATAGAATTTAATGTAGGTAAATGTATGGATTTCAAAGGAACAGAATAAAGTATAGAATGAATTGGATGAAATATTGAAGTATGTAAAACAATGGGGTAAAATTAATGCAGACAAATATATAGTCTTGACTTGGGAAAAAAATATTGATGCAATTCTTCTGTGCATGCTCTTGAAGTAGATAAGGATTAAGCTGAAAACAGACCTAGCAGATTCTATATTAGATACAACAACACTTGCAACTCTGAGATAAGCAGCTTCTGCTCATCTGTATTGGTATTGAGTGTATTAACTAGTGATCGCTGAAATGACAGCGCTTGAATGCTCAGAAATGGCTTTTATATTTTGTGCAGGACTGCTTCTGCTGTCCCCACAAAAATACTTGCCCCTGTCACTCACCTATGCATGGCCTTCCCTTAATAATTACCTCCTTCTCCCTCCTGTTTGAACCCCAAATCCACATTGGAATAATCTGATCTTCTCCTTGCTCCAAAAACAAATCTCACAGGAATTGAATCAATGCAAAGGAAACTGTGACTTTAAGCTGTTTCATGCTTTTCAACTACAAAAAGCAGGCAGAACGTGGATGCTTTTCACCCATCGACTGCCTGTTGCATGCCTAACGTTAAAGTAGGCTCATTGATCTTTTCAGTCTAAACAGGAGGATTTTGAAAGCACGTAAAGATGGTTCAGAGTTTAGGAAGAGTTAACTGGTCAATATTTTAATTTAAAATGAAAGTGACAAATGAGGGAACATAGACTCAAACTTAGATATCACGATATCAGGACATTCATATTCTCACAAAGAATAATCAGCATCCAGAATAAAATTCTGAAAGGAAGTTAAAAACCCAGGAATCATTAAAGACGTATGGAGTGTTACCTGCTTCAGATGGATGAATGAAATGGGTCAATTCATCTTTCTGGTTCATCGGCGTCACATGATTTTATGAATATAAGGCAATATCCCTAGGAACAGGAAACATCAAGGCTTACCTATAATCAACGATGGATAATGAAAAGAAGTGGATGTAATTAATTATCCTCAGCAAAACTTTCATCACATAGCCTCGGTTTATGTGCTATGTGAACTATATAATCATATATGAATCAACACTGAACCCAAATTTAGGATGTGCGCAATTTTAGGTAACTTAACTTCAAACAGATCAGTGATATATTGGCAAATAAAAGTATAACAAACTTTTTTCAGATTACCTCTTCCTTTAAGATCAAGGATAACTCACTAGCACTCAACTCAATAATTTCTGACATTGCAGATAAGTTCATTCTGCAGGGTCTAACAGATACAAGGCAGGTGGTGCTTGAATGATTATGTAGGTAGAAATTTGTGCAGTGCCTCAGACATCTCAACTTCGCTTCTGCCTATTTTCATCAAAGTCTCTTGTTGTTTTTAGCACCTTCCCAAATGAATGTTCTCTATTTTGATCAGTCATAATCCAGGGTCTCCCATGACTCTGCACTGTATTTGATCTCTTCAGATATACATCCTAAGTTTGCATGTCACCATGAAATCAGTAGAGATAGATAGCACATTTCTGAAGTCATCCAAAATTGATGCTTCATGAGCTTCTGTGGTTGACATAGTCAAAAACTTTTCTGAATTTGAAAAGACTGCATGCAACACTTTGCTCCTTGCAATTTTCTTGAATTTGCTATGCAGTGAAGATTGTGTTTGTATCTCTGGATAGGTGAAAACAGTGCTACAACTCTGGAAAGGTTCCTTGGCCACTGGCAGGAGGCAGCTGAGGATCATCCTTGCAATGATCTTCCCTGTGCCATATTCTAGGGAGACTCCTCTATAGTTACCAGGCTGGGCTTGTCTTCCTTCTTGAAAATATTTGCAATTATGATGTTCCTGGGATTCCCAATCAAGCTTTCTTTCCTTCAATAAGATCTATGAGGTGCTGCGGCTCTTCTAGGATTATACCTCCATTTTGTTCCAGAATTTCAGCTGGGTTTTCATCTGCTCCAGGACCTTTGTTGTCTTTCAATTTTTGAATGGCTTTTCCATTGGAAAACCAAGGTAGCACTAGACAGAGCCAAATGGGACATGAGAAATGGAGTTGAGGATGTTCAAATCATATGTCTTGGTTGAGAAGCTTCTCATGAAAATTGACCACTTCCTCTGACATTGATGAGATTTCCTTCATACTTGGTTCTCAGCAGGGGGGCTGCCCTTGATGCTTGGACCATAAATCATCTTGAAGAAATCACACATATTATTGGTGTATTTGGGTTTATGGATCTCCTGAGCTCTTTTGATCCACCATTTGTTCTTTATCACTTGCATTTTTTGCTCTCACACTGCCTTCAACCATCTAAGGCTACTGCTATTCTCTTAAGCCATGGTGAACTCTAGTCAATAAAAGATTTGTGCTTATATTCAGTCGGGTCTCGTATCTCTTGGTCATTTTCATCAAGCCAGTAACAATGTTTAATAAAAACCAAAAGAACTGCGGCTGCTGTAAATCTGGAACAAAAACAGAAGTTGCTGTAAAAGGTCAGCAGGTCTGGTAGCATCTGTGAAGAGGAATCAGAGTTCTGAGGAAGGATCACTCGACCTGAAACGTTAACTCTGATTTTCTCTTCACAGATGCTGCCAGACCTGCTGAGCTTTTCCAGCAACTTCTGTTTTTGTTCCAGTAACAATGTTTCCTTGCAGAGAGATCAAGGAACTCTTCACAAATGTTTATTATAAGTTAATTTATGGTTGACCAGGCACTATAGGCACTGTAGCTCCAAGTAGGTGGATATGAGGCTGTGAAGTTTTAGGATTAAATGATATTGAAGATAGGTACATGAATCTCAAGCTGTTCTTAGGATTGAGAACGGATATGTTTTCAGAATCTGAAATTTCAAAATGCATTAATACTGTTGATGTATTTGGCATTATTTAACAATGACAAAGCGCAGAACCAGGAGACCCAAACACAAGATAATAAGCATGAAGTAAGACGACAAATAAGAAAACCATGAGTTTTATACATGTAAATAAATGTTTAAGCCAAAGTTGTAATACTTTATTTTATTGTTATTTATTTCAGGCAGGAAAAATATGTCAAATGGAAGTTTAGGATGATGGAAGTGTCATGTTGGCAAAGATAATGTTGAAAATGAGTTATAAAATGAGAGAGGTATTCTGAGTTTGCATATACAGGTACAAAGCAGGAGCAGAAGTAAACATTTAACTCTGTAGTAAGATCATGGCTGAGCTGTTTGCAGTTTTGAACGTCACATGCCCATCTTCCCCCGATAAAATACGATTCTCTTGCCTAACAAGAATCTACTTGCCTTTGTCTAAAAAATATTTGATGACCTTGTTACCACCACCTTATGAGGCACTGAGTTCCCTAAAAGAGTGACACCTTATTCAAAACAGCCCTCCATGCCCTCGGCCCCCTCTCCCACCATTTCTGGATTGGCCCACAAGAGTAAAGCTTTTCTCCAAGTCTACCTTGTCACACCATTCTGGGTCTGGTCCACTTTAGTCAAATCACCATTCTCTCGTCTGAACTCCAGTCGAAATAAGGCCAGCCTTTCCAACCTGTGCCCATAAGACAACCCATTCATTCCAGGTATTGACTGAGTAAATTTCCTCTGAACCACCTTCAATGTATTTATAGCCTTCCTCAAACATAGAGACTAAAACTGCACATAGTATTTGAGATCTGATCTCACCAATAACCTGTACGACTGAAACTTAAAATCCTTAATGTTATGTTCAATTCCTTTCCTAATAAAGGATAGCAAATCATCAGCTTCTTGATTATATTCTGTACATATGTACTTACTTTTTCTGACTCATATATTTAAACAGCTAAATTTCTCTACATCTCAGAATTCTGCAGTTGTCTACATTTCAGAAATCTGCTGCTTTTTATTCTTCCCACCAAAGTGAAAAATTTCATATTTTCCCACATCATAATTCATCTGTCAGATTTTTACTCACCCACTTAATTTATCTATATTCATCCACAACTTCCTTTAGTCTTCTTCATAAATACTTTCTTAATTACCTTGGTATCATCTGAAAATTTAGCAACAAAATGTCTTTGTTCCTCTCATTTAAGTCATCAATGTAACTTATAAAATGTGAAGGGTCCAGAATAAACCCCTGTGGGACCCTACTTATCACATCCTGTCAATCAGATGAAGATCCAATTACGCATACTCTCTGTTTTTTTGCCAGCCAGCCAATCTTCTATCTATGTTAATATGTTAACCCTTACAATGGTAATACTTTATATCTTGCAATAAACTTTGACGTGTTAACTTACAGAATGCCTTCTGGAAATCCAAGTATAGTACATCTGCAGGCACCCCTTCAAAGAACCCCAATAAATTGATTAAACACGTTTTTGCATTGACAAAGCCATGCTGACCCTTCCTGATTACCTTGACTTTTCTCAAAAATTGCAATCAGAATATGTTTACGGATTGATTCTAGGGCTTATAATTATAATTACCTTTGCAGCAAACACAGTCTTCTACGCAACAATTCTGATAAGTTTGGTAACTTCTATGATTAGTCAACTATGTTGTAAATATCTATTTATTGAACATTGTAGTTGTGAACTCAACAAAGATAACAAGGCTGATTTTTCTTAGCTTTGCATTTATTGTAAGTTTAATTCTTAGGTACTTAGCAGAATCAAAAAGAAAATCAGGGCAGACTTCTGACATTTGTCTCCTAGGGAAAGCATGAAGTAAATTAAAATGTTAAAATTCCATGTGGATGAGGTGAAGATGAGCAAAGTAACTACCTGCTTTGTTTTCCTTCTACAATGACAGGTAAGGGTCCAATAAGAAAGATATGTGGGCTAGTCCTTTCACCAGCACATTCTCCCAAATCTGAGAAGTTGAGAAGGCCAGATAGTAAGAACATGGAGAACATGAAGAGCTAAGGGCTGTTTTTAGGCCTCACTTTGTAGATAATATATATGAGCTTACAAGCTTTGGACAACAGCCATAAAACAAAGAGAACTGTTTCTGCTACTTCAGACTTCTTAGGGCTTCAAAATGACCTGTTATGAAGTGAACATGAACCTGCATCTAAGTTGGTGCCAAGGCTTTAAATTTGTAAATTCAGGTCAGGTCCAGCAGAGCACACAGTTGGCTCCCAGGATTTGGTTGGAGAAAGTGAATGTCTGGAAGAATTGACCTCAATATTTGTGAAACATACAGACAGATTTTTGTTTCCAGAATACTTAATGTAGCTTTGTAAACCAAAACTTGAAGCCTGAAGCTATTAAGCATCATTAAAAAATACATATTTTCTAATGTCCAGTTGCCAGTTACAATCTCTAAGTTGCAATAATATGCAATAATGTAATATTCCTTCCTCTGATGCCATGATTTGCAAGTTTCATATCATCAGCACAGACACCATATTAATCAGCAAAGTTTTTGTTTGTTGCAATAAATATTTTCTTGATGATCAGAATATTTATATAATGGAATACAGATCAAGACAGTCATCATGCATTCAATAATTCTATAATTCAATTATAAAAGTGTGTTGAACAAAATCTTTTTCTATTAAATCCCTTCATACAGGATTTTTCATCTTCAGCAAACAAAAGGAGAAGCCAGAGGCAGTCAGCATCAGTTAGACGAGTAACTGAAAGGTAGGCACAGAGGCAGTTTGGAATCGGTTCTTATATCACCACAGAGCAAGAAACTAACTGTTTGGTGAGTGGGGAAATGCCTCTGTCTGAGATCTTTGTGCAAAAATACAATGAGTCTGTTACATTTCGAGATACCTTCGTAGGCTTCATGGGAATGTAGTTTTCCTTTCATGCTTAGGAAAATTCCAAAAAAAAAGCACACCCAGGAGCTAATGGTAATGATATTTATTATAAATCACCAACTTTAGTTTACAGTATTAACTTTCAGTGATATTTGGGCAGTTAGCTTTCTGCTTTTGTGAGTAGATATATCAAATATACTGTAACACCGTGAACACTAATTTTGATGAATGTTAATGGTTGCTCGACACTAGTGATTCCCCTGTCAACAAAGATTTCATCTAACTCAGCTTAAAAATATTCAATGGCCCTACTCTCTCTTGGGAAGAGAATTCCAAAGACTCTTAACCCTCTAAAAAAACAACTTCCTCTCATCTCTATCTTATCTCAATCCCCTCCAGTTAGTTGCCAAATTGTCGACCACTATTCATGATTAGATGTGGCAGGATGCAAACAACTTTAAACAACAAAAACTGAAGAACTGCAAATGCTAGAAGTTAGAAAAAAATGCTGATAAAAACTCAGCAGGTCTGACAGCATCTGTGGACAGAAATCAGAATTAACTTTTCGGGTCCAGTGACCCTTCTTCAAACAAGATGTTTATTTCACTCCAAGAGATCAAAGAGACAGGTGTTAAGAATATTCTACTAATATCTATAATCTTCTCGTTTCTACACTTATGTGGCTAGTCAGAAACTACTTGGGAAAGTATGTCTCCACATTACAGATAAGAATTTAATTATTGTTTCAGTACTTGTTTGAGTTCAATTCTTGTTAATGATTTAGGGATTCAGAATGCTTCTTCACAATAACATTGACAAAACAGGATCACAGAATCAAAACGCTGCAGAAGCAGGCCATTTGGCCCATTGTGTCTGCCCTGGTTCGAAGCATTTAGGCTTGGTAAGGTTGTTGACTTGCTCATCGAGCTGGCTTGTTCTCGTTCAGACATTTCGTCACCACGCTAGGTGACATCATCAGTAGAGGTTCCGATGAAGAAATGCTATTCTACCCCGCTTGGAATTTATACTGTTTGGTCCGTTATGGTATGTAGTGTCATTTCCGGTTTTAATCTGTATAGGTTTGTACATGGGGTCCAATTCTATGTGTTTGTTGATTACATTACGGGTGGAGAACCATGCTTCTAGGAACTCGCTATAAATGGATATGCCCACAACTTCATCCTCAGACGCCTACTAAACAGACACCAACAGGAGGACACAGTACGCCCTAACACACTGGCCACACTGCCCTACATCAAGAACATATTGGAACTGATAACAAGTGTCCTAAGACCACTAGGAATCCCGGTGTGCTCACAAGACCACAGCCACTCTATGACAAACACTTACTAGGACTAAAGAACTCATTCGTACAACATGCAAAATCAACATGGTTTACAAAATACCATGTAACGACTGCCACAAACATTACATCGGACAGACAGGAAGGAAACTAGCCATCAGCATACATGAACATCAGCTAGCAGCAAAACGACACGATAAACTTTCCTTAATATTGGTACACTCAGACAATGAAGGCCATCTGTTTAACTGGGACAAGGTAACCATAGTAGCCCAAGCCAAACATAGACACGCACGGGAATTCCTAGAGGCATGGTTGTCTACCTGTAATGCAATCAACAAACACATAGAATTGGACTCCATATACAAACTCATACAGATCAAAACCGGAAATGACACTACTCACCATAACGGACCAAACGGTATCAATTCCAAGTAGAGCAGAATAACATTGTTTCATCGGAGGCTCCACTGATAATGTCACCTAGCATGGTGATGAAACGTCTGAACAAGAACAAGCCAGCTCAGCGAGCAAGTCAACAACCTCATCCACAACCCAAGCTACAAATCTTTGCCAAAACTTTGAAATTTGGATGAGTGTCAATTGCTTGTCTTTTCCCTGTAACCCTGCACTTTGGTTCTACATATACCATCATTTAATATCCTCTTGAATGTTTCAATTGAACCCGCATTCCTGGCCTGAACTACTTATGTGAAAATACTTTTTTCTCATCTTGCATGCATGTTTATTAGCTTTGAAGTAAATGAGCACTGAAAGCATTTGTTACTTTTTCTGAACTATGGAAATTAATGACTTTCACAGTGTTTCAAAGTTTTATTAAAATATCTCACCTCAATGTGTCATCTGACTGCTGCAAAATCTTAGTTCAAGCTTTGTTCATTTTCTGATTTATTTGCATAAGACAGAAAAGAATGCAATACTGCCACTCCCTGTCCATCTGTCTATGTTTGAGTGGATGGGTGGCTGAGGGTGTGTGCATATTTGCTTTTAACTGAAATGGATAGCAGTCATAATATTTCACTTACATTGACAAAATTCAATGACTTGATAGATGAATGCAATAAAATCTTGAGCTCAGATTTGAAATTCCTGATTTTATGGGAAGGCAAAACATATTTAAACGTATCATTCATTGATATTGTACAATGCCTATTAATCACGGATCAAAGAATCATATAAAATTAGAAAGAGGGTGGGAAATAATTTGACAACATCATTAGTTTTGTGATAGCTTAGTTCCCTGTTGGAAAATCTGCACTGGAATTCAAGGACATATATCGGGTGAATGTTTTAAATAATCTGACTGTGAAGTTAGCTTTTATTCCCTGTGTAGACGAAGTCTACCTTTTATTTTCTTTCATTCGATGTTAGCATCATAGGCAAGGTGAGCACTTGTTGTCCAACACCAAATGCTCTTAAGAAAGAGGTTGTGAGCCACATTACTAAACCCATGTAGTCCTTCTGGTGTGGATACACTCATGGTGCTTGTAGGGGAGGTGTTCCGGGGTATTGACATTCAAGGAACAGTGACAGTGATGTGTGGCTGAGAGAGGAAGTTGCAGGTGGTGATGTTCCCATACATCAGCTGTCCTTATTCTTCTAGGTGAGTGTATTTGTGGGTTTCATAGATGCTACCACTGGAACGTTAGAGACTTGTTACAGTCTTCTTGTGGATGGTACACATTGCTGTCACTGTGTGTTGGTTGTCGAGGGAGTAAATGTTGAAGATGGTTGATGGGATGCAGTTCAACAAACTACTTAGTCTTGATTGTGTCAAACTTCATTGGTGTTGTAGGCGTTGCACTTATCTAGGCAAATGGAGAGTATTCTATCACATTACTAACTTGTGCCTGTACACAGCCTTTGATGAATCAGGAGGAACATTACTTTCCACAGAATTCCCAGCCTCTGACCTGTTCTTATAGCCACTTTATGGTGAATGATAACTCTAGGAGGTTGATAGTGAGAACTTCAAATGAATGTAATATCGATGAACATCAAGGGGAGATGGTTAGGTTCTTTCTAGCTTCATGCAAGTGCAATAAAAAGTTATATTTTAATCATATTTTCACTTATTAGGATACTTTATGCATGGAAGTATTTGGTAAATATTTATTTCCCATTTGTTCAGAGATACAGTGGCAGAAGTCATATTGTCACTCATCCTGTCACTTGCACATGACATCATTACACACTTTTCTGCCCCTTTTCCCAACAAGTAGTAAATGCCCAAGAATAATCCTTTATTTATAGATTTAAAGGACAGAGCTTCATAAACTTGAATCCCAGGAGCACTGGGTGGTGGAGTTTAATACAAGTAGTTTGCACTTGTCTCCTTTTCAAAGAATCGGAGGAATCTTCAGATGGTTTGTAAGTTGGCTATGTTGATCTCAATGCCAAACTGTCCAGTTTACACTAATGTACCTGGAATGCAGGCTTACAAAAATTAACCTAGCACACTGAACTACCTAACATTCTTACACTATTCTCAAATATCAGATCTACATATATTAAATTTATTTTATATGTTGACCAATTGTATACATTTTAAATAAATGTTTTTGCCATCGATTGTGTGCATTTATGCTTTGGTTTGCAAGTGGCTATACTTGCTCTGAAATATTAATTTAATTTGGTAGTTCAAGTAATTTCTGTAATTGTTGAAAAGATAGATTTATCATCAGCATTGTTTTTTTTAACAGACCTCAATAGAATGTATAATGTTACCTGAAGTTGAAGAGAGACACTAAGTTCAGTACTCAAGAATAAAATTGAACCCAAAGCATTAACTCCATTTCTCTGTTCACAAATGTTGCCAGACATGCTGAGTATCTCCAATACCTTCTGTTTTTATTTCCAATTTCTGGCATGCCAGTACTTTGTCTTATTATGGTGGATTACTCCTTCCCAGAATTACCCCAAACACAATGGGTTAAAGGCCTCGTTCTGTGCTGCAGCCGCTCCCTGACTGGAATAGAAACATAACTTGATCTGTAGCACAAAATAGGTAGTATTGTATGGGCTGCCTTTTATATGCAGTGCTCAATATTCAGTCTATTGAAGACAATTGAACTGAATACTGATCTGAACGTAAAATAGGTTGCTGACGTGATTCTCTGCTTTGGGGATACAACTCGACAAATTTCTACTCCATTATGCCTTCAGTCAGTTTTGACAACAGATAATCAAAAGAAGGCATTTGTTCTTTTGAACACAATGAATTCTTCGCTAAAGTTATTAGTACAAACTATGACTCAGTTTATTACTTAATAAGATGATGATAAAACTTCTCTCAATTTTTCATTTATGGAGCCCAAAGCTGCATTAAAATAAATACTGACTGGAACTTGAAAGTTTCAGATTCTAAGTGAAGAGACGTTGACCTTTGGAACAATGATATGGTCTCAAGTGTGCATCAATTTTTAGATGTAAAATAATGAGCCGTTTGAGCAAATTAATCATTTGTGTGTGGTCATAAATTCAGTTCAGGATAGTTGGACCATTCAGACATATATATAAGCTTAAAATCCACAAAGGAACTGATGAAATGGCATGACCTATCCTTGATATTCTGCACATTTCCAAATATTTTTAGTTTCTTGCTAGCCTATGTGAAATATAATTCTTTTCATTTTTAAGTTTAACTCTGTCAGACCAGTTTTCCCAGGCCACAGTAACTCCACCAGCTCGAATAAAGACACAGGTGCCATTGGATCTATGAGGTTCATTACTTTCCACTTGCCTGATTGATCTATCTGCTCCATAAATTACTGTGGTCAGACATCATCCATCCAACCCTTCAGTTTGTCATAACTTTAGCAACTGCACCATAAGGGTAGGAAATGCTGGAGGAACTCAACAGGTCCAGCAGAATCTGTGGAAGGAGAAACAGAGTTAATGCTTCAAGTCCACAATGATTCTTCATCGAGCATATTGGCCTTGAAATGTTAACTCTGTTTCTCTCTCCACAAATGCTGTCAAACGTGCTGGTTTTCTCAAGCACATTGTTTTGAATTTATTCTCCCATAAAGACTCTGATTTTCCACCTCCATGAAATTGGATCAACTAGTGACAAGACTCTGATCACTGATGTATGTCCTGTCTGGCATCTGAAATCCCCTCTTGTCCTTCAATTTCAAAGATCTCTCCACTAAGACCTTTGAACCCTTAGGCCTCTGATCCCATTCTCCCTTCTTTGCACTCCCTAGTTGTAGATTGGTGTTACAAATCTGCCCAGCTGGCAGACCAGCTTCTCAAACTCTCATGTGGCTCATAAACTGAGAATAAACTTGTTATACGTGGGAGGTCTTTTGGAAATCCAAACCTCTCTACTTTAACCTCTTTGTTTCCAAATAGAAATCCAGCCCTGAAATTCATAACCCTGGGATAAGATTGGCCCCTGGAGTCCTCATTCCTAAATATGGGTGAATGAAAGCTCAGGACCTAGTTTACTTTAGGTTAATAATTCATTAGGTTGTTGTTTGAAAGTCATGATGAATACTGTATCAATTAATGGCTCTGAAGGAGTTAATCATAGAATGGAACCCATACGGTACGGAAGCAGGCCATTCAGCCTATCAAGTCCACATAGATCCTCCAAGCAGCATGCTACCCAGACCCACCTCCTACCCTATAACCCTGCATTTCCCATGGCTAATCCACCTAACCTGCATATCTTTGGACTGTGAGCGGAAACCAGAGCACCTAGGAAGAAATTCACACAGACACAGGGAGAATGTACAAACTCCACACAGACAGTCACCTGAGGGTGGAATTGAACCCAGGTCCCTGGTGTTGTGAGGCAGTGGTGCTAACCACTGTGCCACCCACGGTTGAGCTATACTAAACATGACCCTATCTAATGATGCCACGTAGTCTTTGCGTGGAGAATTAGGATTCGTCTTGGGCATAATCTCCTGACGTTAGTAATTGTTAATTTAAGTAATTATCTCGGACAATAGCCTCTTTTGCTCAGATTTATTTGACATCCATCTATTATCACAGACAACTGAACAGCCCCTTAGATAGCACTGGAAAGAGGATTAGTAGCATTATTCTACCCCAAATACTGTAGTTGGTACCCAGACATTGTGCTTAATACGATATAATATCAGCTGTGGGCTTAATACCATGTGGTTGCAGTGGTGCAGATCTGACCCCCCGCCATGAGGAGATCAAATCCAGGAAAACCTGAAGAAAAAGAAGAAAACAAAAGCAGCGAAGTTAGTTGCCACTTTAAGAGCATCGCCATTTTATGAAAGGCCTAGCTGGTCAGTCAGGAGTTGAAAGCTTTGAAAACAGTTGTCAGTTGACACAGGCTAATGAAAACTGTTACAGCTTAGTAGCCATAGTCCAAGGCATAAATGCAGTCAGACCTGTGGAAAAACAAGCACAAAGAATCCACTGCGGGCTACAGGCAGCGACTTGGGCAGAAGGGGATTTACAGACAAGGTGGTCATGAGGACCGCCACTTGTAAGTTAGAGCCCTCAGAAAGCAGGGTGCCAAACGTAGCAGAACTGTGCAAAGCCCAGGCTGGAAGACTGGAATAATAAAATAGGAATACTTACTGGTAAAAGGATCATTACTGTGAGACGGTGAAGGAGAACACTCTAACGATGATGATTGCGTAATCATTTTAAGTGACAGAAAACAGCAACAAAACAAATAAGTTGTCAAGACAGATATATGATCACCGGATCAGAATGAGTTTTTAAACTTCCCATACATTATTGCATTGAAGCTTGAAATGTTACTCTTATAAAGTCTTTTACTTGTTCATGAAATTGTTGAGTCGACAGCACATGTCGATGTACAATCATGTATATCTTTTTGGAAAAGGTAATGTCAATGGAAAAAGGGAACTTGTGTTATGTCACATGTTGGTACATTAGTATCCCTTTAAATGACATTGTATGTCAGTATACCTGTAAGAAACAGGCTCATGATATCATCACTGCATCATAGCATATGTCCTTGGGGTACAAACATCTCAGATTACCTGAAACATGACCAGGTTTTGAAAGCATGTTGCTCTATGTGACCAAGTAGCTTAATATGACCCCAGATACTGACGTGCTTTTGATGTAATATTTGTTTACATTAATAAATTGTAATATGTTTATGTTGAATTCCTTAATGCCATGTTATCCAGACCTAATTTCCAATGTTAAAAGGGATAACATAAATAGTTCCACATAAGATAAGAATACCCTACAAAAGTCAAAAAACCAAAACACATCCTTGGCCTTGAAGGTCTCATAGAGATGGACCATAAACCATTGGTCTTGCTGTTCAATGAGAAAGAGTTTGCAAGGCTACATCTACAAATACAAAGGTTATGTCGCTGCCTGAAGTAGTTTGTCTAGGGGACCAAATATGTGCAGGGGAAGCTGCAAATGGCAGTGATGCCTTATACAGATTGACTGCCAGTAGACTTGAAACAACTGAAATGGAATTCACTGATGAACCTGAACCATAAACTCAGGCGACAGCTACATTGTGGTTAGCAACCTGTAACAGGTTTAATGAAAACCAACAGGAACCAAAGAAAGACCTGATATGTGTTATTCATCAGTTTTGTTTTGGAGATTTGCCAGACCAAAGGTCCAGGGGGTTGACCATAGAGATTTATTTTGATAATTGACAACATTGCACCATTATAGAAGAATTGTTGATATTCCAGTTTCACTCACAAATGACATTCTGGACATATTACTCCAGGGACATTTGGGCATTACCAATTGTAGAGCATCCAACCACTATGCCAGCTGACACCCTTCCCAGCTGTCACTTCAATTACCAGGCACCATGCTTACCTGCACTCTAGTTGCCTGGCACTCTAACCCCATCTCATCATTTGGCATCCCATCTTCTCAGCAGACCTACTTTTTGTACTTAAGATTTGACAGCAGCTGTGGCTATCAGGGCCTTGAAATTTCAGAATATGGTGGGTGACTGCTGTGAAAAGGGGTCTTGTTTGGCTTCCCCTGACAATCCTGCTGTATGAAAGAGCCACCTGAAAACAGTACAGCTTCTCATTTCTGAGGGAGGCCTGAGCGGAATCTCCTCTGAAATACAGACCTCTCTTTATTTGTAAAAAAGGGTTAAAATATCAATTTGCATGAGATTGCCATTTCTTGAAAAATACAGCCTTATATAAAAGTTTAGGTAAGAAAATTGAGGCTCATTGAATAGGAGGTTCCGTGTTAGATTGGATAAAGAATTGGCTTAAGGACAGAAATGTTTGTTTCTCAGACTGGAGAAAGATAGGCAGTGGTACTTCTCACTGCTAATGAATGTAATAGATATACTGATAATCAATGATTTTAAAATAAATTGTATGGGCTGTCAAGGGAAATGAACTTGCAGCAGTATTAAGATAGTGTAGCGGGATGTGACTGACTAGACAATTGCCTAATGGGCAGGAAACAGTGGGTGGGAATAAGGGTTCTTTTTCAGATAGCTGACCCATGACAATTGGAGTCCCACAGGGATCAGTGCTGGGACTGCAGTTATTCACAACATATATTCATGTTTGGGAAGAAGGAACTGAACATACTGTAGCCAAATTTACAAATGGCACAAAAGTAGTGGAAAGGCAGGTTACAAGATGGATACAAGCAGTTTACAGGGAGATATTGATAAGTAAGTAGGAAAATGTTGGGGAATGGAGAATAATGTGGAAAAATGCAAAGTTGTTCATTTTGGAAGGGAGAACAAAAGAACAGGCTATGATTTAAATGGAAAAAAAACTGCAGAAATCAGCAACACAAATGGACTTGGCTGAGCCTGTGCAGGAAACTCAGAAAGCTAGCATGTAGGTGTAGCAAGTAATCAGGAAAGCTAATAAAATGTTGGCCCTTATTTCAAGGGGGTTGGATTTAAGAGTGGGAAAATCTTACTATAACTGTATAGGGTGCTGGTGAGACTACACCTGAAGTAATGTGTGCAGTTTTGGTCCCCTTATTTAAGAAATGATATCATTTCATTGGAGGCAGTTCAGAGAAGGTTCACTAGGATGACCCCTGGTGTGGAGAGATTGTCTTATGAGTAAAGGTTAATTAGCATACAGGATTCTTAAGGGACTGGACAGGGTAAAATGAGAGGATGTTTACCCATGGATGGGTGAATCTTGGACCAGGCAGAGGGCACAGTCTCAGAATTAAAGGGCACCAATTTAAGACTGAGATGAAGAGGAATTTTTCTCTCAGAGCGTTGTGAATCTTTGGAACTCCTTGTCACAGAGAGCTGTAGGGACACAGTCCTTGAGGCTGAGATAGATTCTAGTTCATTAGGGGAATAAAGGGATAGAGGAAAAGGGCAGAAAAGTAGGGGTGAGGAATGTTGGATCAGCCATGATCCCATTGAATTGTAGAGCAGGAATAGGGGTGCTGAACAGCCTACCCCTGTACTTATTTCTTATAGTCTAATGGCTTAAGGAAGAGAAATCATTGAAGTTGATTAGTTTCTGATTGTATCTATGACAGATAAAATGATACACACATAATCATATATGACAGCATCTTTTTGTTTTAAAAATGGAGATAAGAGTTTTGGAAAAGTGAGGAATAAATCCGACACTGACCAGCTTGTTTCACTTACGTTAGACCAGCTCTGCTGACTAGTACTGGTAACAGCCTTAGAATGAATCAATCTCAAAAGGACATTGTTTAACAGCAAGCATTACGAAGAATGAAAAATGAAAAACAGTCGCAAACAGCGAAATATCCCCATTCTGCTGCTTTAAAAATGCCCAAAAGGAAAATGCCCAAAACTGGTACTAACGGTCCTAACATGTACATAAAATACAAAAAGGGGAGAAATTACTCGAATAATATGCTGCCTGTCAGATACAATGGCAACTATTTTGCATGCTATATAGAGTACATTTTTTGTTGTTGATTACAAAAGTGAGGGATAAAATCGTGTTGGGCTGCAGCTAAAATGGGCAATATTGAATTGGCATGCGTTTCTACATTCAGCTGATTTTCTTTCCAATTGATGCCAATAGAAAATAATGCAAAAAGGGCAGACAATTCACCATTAACTATTTGCAATACCAGCTATTAAGGATGCATACCCCGACATGTTTGCTTTTTTGATGATCATGGCTACATTGTTTTAGAATTTGAATAAATGGAAACACAGAAGCTCAATGATAGGGATAATTCCAAATAATTGGTTTTATTCAGAAAAATGTTCAAGAGAAACTTAGATCATGCTAAACATAATTATCAGCTGGAAAAGCTTGTAAAAGTTTACTAACTGAAAGAAAAATATCACCAGAATCCATTTATTGTGAAATTCATTATGACTTTTCAAGACTGCAGGCTTTGGACAGAAGAGTATTTGGTGCATCTTCTACAGTTTTAAGGAAAAACTCTGCAGTATACTTTTTGTTAAATAACCCACCATGACACGAAACAGGAAAATAGAAAGAAAAAGGTAGCCAATTATATTGAATAACTAATTATTACTAACTGAAACCTTAACTGAGTTACTTGGTTTATAAAAACAACAGGTTTGCAATTCCCTATGCGTAGTTTGAGGATAAAAATACAATCTCTCGTTACAGATATAGGATGGATGGCAAATATTCTAATGACCCAGTTTCCACTTGAAGGATGTGTGGGAGCCCAGGGATTGGTAATGTCATTTTTTTATCTTATAAATTAACAGGTTAATTGAGTTACATTCATGGTTTTTTCATTAGAAAGAAGTACAACTAAGCAGTCAGCTACCTATTGAAACAAAATACCTGTAGTACATGAGGGAGATATATCTATTTCCTGAAATATTAACAAAACCTACTGGTATTGGACATTTTTACATCTTTATTCATATTATGCATTAATTCCAATACTGAAATAAAACAATTCAGAGCGCACTGAAAAATATAAAATGACTTATTGGATTTCCCATCAAATGAGGTGTTTCGGGAGCCCAGCTAGTTCCTCATGCATTTATCTAATACAGAGGATACGGAACGTTCATTCTAGTAGATTTTGCACATTTTAGATGTTGCCTACAAAGATCTTAAGTTATTCCTCATCTTAAAGTCTATTTCAATGTGTAATGTGCAAGTACCAAACGCTCACATATGTGCAAGTTTAGCGCAGCGTTTCTGTTAAGAACTAATTCTCCTGTTATCTTGAAAAGGACACATCAGACAATACATGACCCTAGCTACATATAAAACTGCCAGTAAAATCCTTTCCCCAAGCCTTTTGGTCACAAAATGCGTTTATTTTATACCATTGCTGTAGGGGAGGGTAGGAGTTGGGGTGTGGGAGAGAAAAGATTATTTACGAAATAAATTTAACTGACATTAAATATTTAAGAAGAAGCTTGATATTGCAACGAGATTGCAGTAATAAATCATATTCACTGAAAACAATGCTTTTCAGTCATGTATATGTCAAAGCAAAGTTGCCAGTAAAAACGTATTAAATTGTAAATGGCAGGTTTTGATATTGCTGTCATCAGGAAGTAGATTATTCTACACTAATGCAATGGGTTTTTGTTCATTGGTAAAATCAAATTCTTGCATGCTGGTGACCACAAGAATTGTTACAAATCCACACATTACATCAAACAATTTATTATGGCTTTGGTGCAATTATGCTGCATTTACTGTAACTTAAACATCACAAATACTTGTATTTAAAGCGAAATATGACACACAATTTGACAAAGTCAGATTAGATCAACATTATTTCTATCTGGCTGCTGACAATCACTTAGGATCCTGGAACCTGAATAGTAAATGTGATTTGGAGATAGCAAGAACTGCAGATGCTGGAGTCAGAATCAATACAGTGTGGAGCTGGAGGAACACAGCAGGTCAGGCAGCATCAGAGGAGCAAGAAAGTCAATGTTTTGGGTTTACACCTTTTGTGTATTGAATTTCCCTGAATTGCAATTTTTGTTTCATTGTGTAGTAAAAGTAATACGTCAATTGTTATTTTTTAAACAATGAAACATTCCTGCTTTATGTGCATAGTAGCGATTTAAAACTAAAACAAAAGCATTTCTACATGATTTGAGACAGGTGCTGAAGGAACTTTTGCTGAGTTTGGTGCTCATGCACCAACCAATAGCTGAGCATATATAGTCGACATTCACCTTGCAATTGGTGAATGAAGTATGCTTGGATTTTCAGAAAGCATTCACAAAGGTGTCACACAAGAGATTAATATACAAAATTAATGCATGAGATTGAGACTAACATTAGCATAGATCTAAGATTGTTTAATGGACAGAAAGCAGAGTAATATTAAGTGACAGATCACAAGAACTGCAGATGCTGGAGTCAGAGATAACACAGCATGGAGCTGGAGGAACACAGCAGTCCAGGCAGCATCAGAGGAGCAGGAAAGTTGATGTTTCAGGTTGGGAACCTTCTTCAGAGACATCTTTACGTCAGCAGGCTGTAATTAGCAGAGTAAGAAAGATCAGTACTTAGACCTGATCTATTTACAATCTGTGTTAAATTATTGTGAGGAGTTAGAGTAAAACATTAAAATTCACTAGTAATATAAAGTTAGGTAGGAGAGTAAGTGATATAGAGAACATAAAGAGGCTGTAAATGAATATAGACTCATTTGATTAGTTGTAAGAATTTGACAGAAGAATTCCAACGTGACAGTGCAATTTACATACTTTGATGGGAAACATTGAAAAGCAGATTACTAATTTAAATGTGAGAGACTGGAAAATGGTTGCAATCAAAGGACCTCGGTGTCTTTGCAGCTGAATAACAGATGTTTAAAAAACCTCAGGCGCAGCGAGCAATGGGAAGGAAAAAGGTTTATTAACTTTTGTTACAACGGAATTGAAGAATGAATGTAAATCAATCTTACTATAATGTTACAGGTCAGTATAGATGCCAGTGCTGGATAACCATGTGAAGTTTTGGTCCACTTATCTAAGGAAGTGCTAGAGGTCTAATGAATCGTTCATTAGATTGGTTCCTGGGATGAAAATATTGTTGCATGAGGAAACATAGAAACATAGGAAGAGATTGAATAAGCTAGGCCTACACTCCCTGGAGTTTAGAAGAATGAGAATTCCCCTGACTGAAATGTATACAATCTGTTCAAGAGCTGAAAATAAAAACCAAAAGAACCGCGGATGTTGTAAATCAGGAACTAAAACAAAGTTGCTGGAAAAGCACAGCAAGTCTGGCAGCATCTATGAAGGAAAAAACAGAGTTAATGTTTCGGGACCCTTCCTCAGAACTGTTCAGGAGCTTGACAGGGCAAAGACTGAGAAAATGTTTCTCCTGACTGAAGAATCTGAAACATGGGAATATCATCTCAGAAATAGTTGTCAGTCATTTAGGGCTGAAATAAGGAGAAACTTCTTCATTCAAAGGCTTCCAAAGGTAATGGATATTCAGTCATTGAGTATATTCAAGACAGGTTTTGCTAGATTTAAATATACTGAGGATTTCAGGAAGAGACAATGCAACAAGATAGAGTTGAGGTAAAAGATTAGCCATGATGCATGCATATGTAGACTAAGTGCCAAGTCCAGAAGTTATTTCATGTGGGAAGTTTTAACCATAAACTTTCAAACTTAAAGTCCATTAAGTCACCTCGTTAAAGAGGACGTAGTTGGCAGTGATGGATGTTTGCCAATCAGCTGAAAGCAACTGCCTTGACTAGGTGTTCACTGTTGAACCAAGAAGCTTGGCTAACAGTGAACTTTGTGTGTGAGTTATCAGGATACGGAATTGTATGGAATGCATTGCAATCCTGGACTACCATATCTGCAGTAAATGTCTGCAGTTTGTACAATTTTGGTTCAGAATTATTGATCTGGAATTTGAGTTGCCGACACGTCTGACAGTTGCTGACATCAGGGAGGGTGAGAGTTACTTTGTTCCAGGAGTTAGCAAAGGCTAAAGAAAACTATAGATTTGGTCAATGGTCAGTATTAGGGCAAAGTGAATAAGAGGCGTTCTGACATTGCAAGCTGATATGTAGTTGTGGAAGAGCTTCAGTCCCTGACTTTGTCCAATAGGAACAAGGCATGGATAAAATAAAAGTTAACCTTGATAAGGAGAAAGAGTGTAGCGTAGATGAGCAGGTTGACCATAGTATAATAGTGAGAGATGCCTTTCTAAGGAGGAATAAAAACATATGTGATAGGAAACAGTAAGGTCGGGAGGATAGCCACTGTCCTCCACAGCTGCTACTGGGAGCTTCACTGGTTGTGCTTCTGCTCACCAAAAGGGTTAAGGAGATGAAGAACAATCATACCAGAATTAAAGCGTTAACTTCGTTTCTCCCCCTACAGGTGCTGCCAGACCTGCTGAGTTTCTCCAGCATTCTCTGTGTGTTTCAGTGTTAAGGATATCTCTTTGCAGCTGGAAAGGAACTTGGAATGTGAAGCGGAGGATCCAATTGTAGTGTTCCATAGGGAAACAAACCACATAGATAAAACCAGAAATAATATTCGCATACCATATTTTGAGAAGGTGGGGTCCAAATTCAAATGCAGAATATCAAAGGTGATCATTTCTGGGTTGCTATTTGAGACATGTACCAGTTGTCATTGGGATACACAGGTTATATGTGATTCAAAGAGTGGTATGAAAAGGAGTTTTGATTCATGGGATACAGGCATCAATACCCACAGAAGACAGGTCCAAGGGACATGTTCCTGTAGTATCTGTGGATAGATGGATGCTGCAACCATTCTCTTTCCTTGACTGGATCTAAAGGCCTATTTGGTTTACAGTGCTAGAGTTCTAGTGATTCGTATGAATGACAGCAATTAGGTACAAGTTACATTAGCAAGTTAGACACTGTTACTGCGATTATTAGAAGGCATAAATTACATAACTATTACCTTCAAGATCTAAAGGTATTTTCCCAATTTCCCTATACAAGACTGTATGACATCATCCGATTGGTTGGAGTCTAATACAGCCTCCAATGTTAGCCCTTTCAGAACCATCACTTTAAACAACATCTGTTCGCAAGTCTTTTTCCCCATAGTCTATTTGTGTTTATAATTACATTTGCCAGTACCCCATCTCCCTGAAAGTCTCTGACTTACAAGTTCAAGCAATCTGGAGGTTTCAGACTTGAAACATGGAAAGTTTGATGCTTAAAGACTGTTAACCTTGATTCTGATCTTGACTATGATTTTTAATTTTATCTTTCAAGACATCATGATTGGCTATTATTGGGTTTGTTCCGAACAATCATTGGTGGACAATTGTTCTACAATGAGACAAGCCTCTTGACTTTCTTTTGTACAATCCTTTCTGCTGTGAGGATAAGACATGATTGCTGATACTCTGCTACTTCTTGAATGACTGTATGATTCCTATTAAGGTTGGTATCTAAATCTAATGCCTTTGCTTCAAGTGTGGCAACTATCATGCAAGGTGATGACTATTATACAGGGTATCCTGCTGTGGCTTCTTGCAAACATTTTTCTCATCCTGTGGACTCAACAATGGGACCAGCCTCTTTGATATAACAGAAAATTGAGTATTCAGTTTTCCACCCATCAGGAAATTGGATGGCAATAAGCCTCAGTGGAGTGTGTAGATTGGTAGTTTAATAAGGATGCATAAAAGTCAATGTTTTTCTTCAAAAAGAATTTAGCTTTCTGGTCCCTATCTCAACTTCCTCATCAAAAAGAGGGTAACTTGGAGAGCAAATTACATTTCAAATCCAGAACTTCCGGCAAACTGGCTGAAAGACTCATTAATAAAGTATGTAGAGTCATAGAGTTGTACACCTTGGAAACAGACTCTTCAGTTCAACTCGTCCATGCCAACCAGATAGCCTGAATTAATCTAACCCCATTTGCTAGCGTTTGGTCTATATTCCTCTAAACTCTTCCTAATCACATCCCCATCCAGATGCCTTTTACATGTTGTAATGGTACCAACCTCTACCACTTCCTCCGGCAGCTTGTTCCATGCACGCACCACACTCTACATGAAAATATTGCCCCTTAGGTCCCTTTTAAATCTTTCTCCTCTCACCTTAAACCTATGCCCTCTAGTTTTGGACTCCCCCATCCCGTGGAAAAGACCTTGGTTATTCACCCTATCCACGTCCCTCATGATTTTACAAACCTCTATAAGGTGACCCCTCAGCCTCTAACTTTACAGGGAAAATAGCCCCAGCCTGTTCAGCCTTTCCCTATAGCACAGATCCTCCAAACGTGGCAACATTCTTGTAAATCTTTTCTGAACCCTTTCAAGTTTCACAACATGTTGATCAATTGGGCCACTGGGCCGATAGCGTTTAATTTAGATGAATATGAGGTACTGCATTTTGGAAATGCAAACCAGGCTGAGACTTATACACTTAATGGTAAGGTCCTGGGGAGTGTTGCTGAGTAAAGAGACTTTACAGTGCAAGTTCATAGTTCTTTGAAACTGGAGTTGCAGGTAGTTAGGATAGTGAGAAGGTGTTTGGTATGCTTGCCTTTATTGGTCCATGCTTTGAATATAGGAGTTGAAGGTTATGTTACGGCTGTACAGGACATTGGTTTGGCCACTTTTGGAATACTGCGTGCAATTCTGGGCCATCATGGATCCTATGTGTAGCAAATATTTCATGTATGACTGTGATAACTGCCTCTGTAGTGGTGGTAGAGAACTTTTCCATCTCAATCCACTAAGAGAAATGGTTGACAGCAATAAGATTACCCATTAAACATAAATAGTTTTTTTAATCCCACGCACATGTTCCCATGGACTTGTCATGATCAGTGACTCTCACTTTTCATTATTTGTTTGTGGCTCTTCTTGGTTTTTGCTTCGAGCACAATCTGAATAGCTTTCATCAAAGTCAAATCTTCTTTGGACTATATGAAATCTAACAAAGATCTGTCAATAATTCCAACAATTCTGTCTATTGTGCCTCTTAAAGGTATACCATAGCATTCTGCTACAATTTGCAAATCTTACATACATGTTGCTTGCTATAGATTGAAGAGCTGAGGAACAGAAGCACAGGAAGATGAAAAGGAGTTGTTGCCTGAGGAAGAGAATTACACAGGATTATACATCAAATATGGCACAAAAACAGATCATTCACCCCAAACAGTGTGTGTCAGTGTTTGTGCTGCACTTGAGCCCTGTCCCATCTTTCTTCATTTAAACCTATTATTTTAAACTTTTATTCCCTTCACTCTACATATTCAGCCTGGCCTAAATGCTATTCACTTCAACCACTTCCTGTGGTCATGAGTTTCATATTCTCATTGATTTTTGGTAAAACAGTTTATTTTTCTGAATTCAATGTTGGATTTCTCGGTGACTATCTTATATTGCAAGCTTCTAGTTATGCTGTTGCCCAAGAGGAAGTATCCTCATATCTACTCTATCAAAACCTATCATAGTTTCAAATAACTATTAGGTCACCACTCAACCTTTCACTGCACGGATAAATTATAAAAATCACAAAGATCTTTGGTTCAGTTCCTTTGTCTGGGTTTTATTTGCTGATCTGAGTTCAGCTTGTGTTAAGAGCCTTATAAGTGGACTCTATCATATTTGAAAGGAATTTTTGCGCCACCACTTTCACAAGGGCAACTAGGGACAGGCAATAAACACTGGCCAGCCAGTCATGCCCACATCCCATGAGTGAATTAAAAAAAATGTATGTAGTGTATTTCATTATCTTAGGATGCCCCAGAACTGATATTTCAAAAGTACTACATTAGCTGTAATTAAGTTCTTTTTTGTAGTAGTCAAAGAATCTTTAAAGTATGGCCATTGTGTTGTCCTGTATACAGCCAGTATACTTCATATACTCTCAGGTACTGAATGTGATAATGACCAGACAATCTGAGTTTTAATATTTACAGGATATGGATATTACTGGAAAGACCCGCACTTATTTAGTCATGTTTGCTGAAGAATGAATATTGTACAGGAAACTGAACAGGACTCTTTTTTATTCTTTGAAACAATTCCTTGAGAGCAAACAGGAAGGGGTCACATCTAAAAGATAATGGGTGGAATCTTGTTACTTTTGAGTCTGACTATGAAGACAGGACCAAAGACAGGAGATCCTTCTCTTTGAGGGTGAGTCAGGTTTTCTCATGCAATCACATTCTTCTCAGTTCATTGTATGTTGATGGGGTAAAACACCAAACTGTATGGGCTGGAGGATGTGCCGTGCATCCAACTTCCATCGATCTTTAAAAGGTAACCAGGCATCACTTCAGCCTCTGCCACCCTGATGCATCACTCATACCCTGCCTATCACAACCATCCAGACTTCGGATGTCATAACTAAAATGGGGAAAGTGTGGCAATAATTGGGTCCTACTATTCCACATGCCTTCCAAAAATGTTAATTTCCCAATTAGACTATTAAGATGACCAATTTGCATAATTGACTGCTATTCAGGACAAAATAAATTCATATCAGGTTTTGTCACAAATAGAAAATAATTCTATTTATTTTGACACATTTATCTTGAACAAATAGCAGAGAAAACATGATTCCTAATATTGCAGTTATAGCTTGAGGCTTTCATCCCAGGAGCATTAGAGGCTGAGGGGTGACCTTATAGAGGTTTATAAAATAATGAGGGGCATGGTGAATAGCCAAAGTCCTTTTCCCAGGGTAGGGGAATCTAAAATTAGAAGGCATAGGGTTAAGGTGAGAGGGGCAAGATTTAAAAGGGACCTAAGGGGCAACCTCTTCACGCAAAGGATGGTGCATGCATGGAATGAACTGCCAAAGGAGGTGATCGAAACGGGTATAATTACAACATTTAGAAGCCATCTGGATGGGTATATGAACAGAAAGGGTTTAGAGGGATATGGGCCAAATGCTAGCAAAAGGGACTGGATCACTTTGGAATGTCTGATCAGTGCAGATAAGTTGGACCAAACAGACTATTTCCATGCTGTATACCTCTATGACTCTGACTAAAAGGATCCAGCCTAATGCTCTAAAATCTGGCCATTTCTGGTATCAGTCTTGTAAACCTTCTCCGTACACTTTGCTTTTCATAACATGACAGTCAGCACTCCACACAATACCAGAAGTATGGTCTGACCAATATCCATTACAGATTTAGTATATCTTCCCTAATTTTTAATTCTATCCCTTTAGACTCACAGAGTCATAAAGTCATAGAGTCATACAGCATAGAAACAGACCCTTTGGTCCAACCAGTCCAAGTCCAAACATAATCCTAAACTAAACCCGTCTAACCTGCCTGCTCCTGGTCCATATCCCTCAAAATTTTTTCTATTCATGTAGCTATAAAATGGCTTTTAAACGTAGTAATTGTATCCGCATCCACCACTTCCTCAGGAAGTTCATTTCACATGTGAACCACCCTCTGTGTAAAAAAAAATGCCTCCTATGTCTTTTTTAAAGCTCTCTCCTCTCACCTTAAAAATGTGCCTCCTAGTCTTCAAATCCCCTACCCTAGGGAAAAGACAACTACCATTAACTTTGTCAATATCCCTCATTATTTTATAAACTTCTAGTAGGTCACCTCTCAACCTCCTATGCTCCACTGAAAAAAGTCCCAGCCTATCCAGCCTTTCTTTATAACTCAAACCTTCCATACCTGGAAACATCCTGGTAAATCTCTTCTGAACTCTCTCCAGCTTGATAATATCTTTCTCATAATGGGGCAACCAGAACTGGACACAATATTCCAGAAGAGGCCTCACCAACATCCTGTACAACCTCTACATGACTTCCCAACTCCTATACTCAAAGGACTGGGCAATGAAGGCAAGCGTGCCAAACGCCTTTATAACGATCCTGTCTGTATGTGATGTAAACTTCAAAGAATTATGTACCTGCACCCCAGGTCCCTCTGTTCGACAACATTACCCAAGGCCCTACCATTAATTGTATAAGCCCTACCTTTATTTGTTGCACCAAAACACAATATCTCACATTTATCCAGATTGAACTCCATCTGCCATTTTTCAGCCCACTGACCCATTTGATCAAGATTCCTCTGTAATCTTAGAAAACCTTCTTCACTGTCTGCTAGTCACCAGTTTTGGTGTCGCCCGCAAACTTACTAACCATGTCTTCTATATTCTCATTCAAATCATTTATATAAATTTCGAACAAAAGATGTTCCAGAACCAATCCCTGTGGAATACCGCTGGTGACAGGCCTCCAATCTGAAAAGCAGCCATCTACCATCACCCACTGTCTCCTGCTGTTAAGCCAATTATGTATCCAATTGGCAAGCTCACCCTGAATTCCATGTGACCTAATTTTACTAATTAGTCTACCATGCGGAATCTTATTAAAGGATTTCCTAAAATCCAAAATCAAAATCTACTGCTCTGCCATCTTTTCGGTAACTTCCTCAAAAAACTCAATCAAGTCTGAGAGACAGGATTTTCCTTGCACAAAACCATGCTGACTATCCCTAATCAATATTTTGCCTCTCTACATATCCATAAAACCTATCTTTTCTAACCACCTCCAACAATTTACTCACAAACATCGTCAGACTCATGGGTCTATAGCTCCCTGGCTTCTCCTTACACCTTTCTTAAACAAATGTACAAAATTAGCCACCGTCCAGTCATCAGGCACCTCACCCATAGTTATAGATAATGCAAATATTTCTGCAAAGGGTCTCGTAATTTCCTTCCCTTCTTTCTGCAACGTTCTGGGATACATTAGATCAGGTCCTGAAGAATGATCCACCTTTATATTCTCTAAGATCTCCTGAACTTCCTCTTCTGTAATTTGAACTCTGCTTAAAACATCAATGTTTCCCTAGACTCAATTTCTTTCTCCACAATAAAAGCTGGTGCAAAGTATTCATTTAGAATCTCTCCCATTTCCTGGGGTTCAACACAAAGACGAGCTCCTTGATCTTTAAGAAACCCTATCCTCTTTCTGGTTATCCTCTTGGTCTTAATGTATTTGTAGAATCTCTTTGGATTATGCTTAACCTTATCTGCAAATGCTAACTCATAACTCCTCTTTGCCTTCCTGATTTATTTCTGAAGAATGCCCCTACACTCTTTATATTGGTTAAGAGATTCAATTGAACCCAATTGTCTATATCTAAAATAAGATTATCCTTTATTCTTGACTGGAACTCAATATCTTTATTCATCCATTGTTCCTTAATCTTACCAGCCTTACCCCTCACTCTAACAGGAATATCACACTCTTCAATGCCTCCCACTTGTCAGACATTCTTTTAGCTGGGAACTGTCTACACCACTCAACTTTTGAAATTTCTTGTCTCATACCATTAAAACTTGCCTTAATCCAATTAAAAACCTTAACTTTTATGGAAGGCTTATCCTTTTCCATAACCATTTTGAAACTAATAGAATTATGGTTGCTTGACCCAAAGTGTTCCCTGATTTTTACTTCAGTCACCTGTCCTGCCTTATTGCCCAAAAGAAGGTTTAATTTTACTCCTTATTTATCATATTGATAAAGAAAATTTTCTTGAACACATTTGACAAATTCTTCATCATCCAAACCTTTAACACTATGGTAGCCCCAGTCAATGTTTGGAAAATTAAAATCCCCCATTATTCCAACCTTATTATGCTTACATATATCTGAGATCTCCCTACCTATTTGTTGGTCAATTTCCCTCTTACTATTGGGGTGCCTACAGAAACATCCTGTCAAAGTGATCTTTCCTTTCATTTCTTATTTATAATTTCTACCCATATATTTTCACAGGATGATTTTACGGAAGTATCTTCCCTAGTTACAACAGTAATGTATTCCTTAATCGAAAAAGACTCCCACCCCACCCCAATTTCTTACCTCCTTTTCTAGCCTTCCTGTAGCATCTAAAACCTGGAACATTGAGCTGCCAGTCTTGTCCATCTCTCAGCCAAGTTTCTGTAACAGCTATGATGTCCCATCCCATGTTCTTAAACATGCCTTGAGTTCATCAGCCTTACCTGTAAGATATCTTGCATTGAAATAAATGCAATTTAGTTCTTCAGAGTTACTACATATTATGACTCGTCTTTTTTTTCTAATTAATTTGCTCACCTCACATTAAGAATCTTCCCCATCAATCCTTCCATTTACCCTGCTACTTAGAATTCCTCCACTGCCCCTCTCCATCAGTATAAGTCTCCCCTAATAGAATGAGCAAATCTCCCTGCTAAGATATTGGTCCCTTTCCAGTGTAGGTTAGAACCATCCCTTTTGAACAGGTCTTTTCTATTCCAAAAGACATTCCAATTGTCCAAAAGCCTGAATCTTTAAACAATACACCAGCCCTTCGGCCATTGTTTTGTCTCCTTTATCCTTTTGTTCCTTCCCTCATTTGAGTTTGGCATTGGGAGTATACCAGAGATTACTACTTTTAAGGTTCTAATTTTTAATCTTCTACCTAACCTCTTAAATTCACTCTGTACTACTTTAATCTTTTCCCTAAAAATGTCATTCCTACTAAAGTGTACAATAATTTCTAGCTTCTCAATTTCACCTTTAACAATATGTTTGAAACCTTTAGAGATGTCCTTAATCCTAGCACCAGGAAAGCAACAAATTATCATAAATTTACGCTCAATGCCACAGAATCGCCTGTCCATGCCCCTGACAGGAGAGCCCTCTATAACAATAATTCTATTAAATCTTATTAAACGCTGCTTAACATAAGAATCTTTCCAAGTGTTCAAGTACTGACTGGCTCTTCCATTTTCCTTGGAGAGACTATCCCCCTCTACAGTTCCAAAAACTGAGTATCTATTGATAGAGGAATAGCCACCACAGACTTTTGAACTACCTTCTTACCTTTCCCATCAGTATCCCATCTATCTGACTGATCCTGCTGTGTAATAAATTTTCTAAATCTACTGGCCATCTCACTCTGTACCTTATATATGCCCTTAATAACATTAAGCCTAAAAAAGGATGTTTCAAAGCCCCTTATATATAAAATAAACTACCTTTCATTACCGACAGAAAATAATGTTAAAATGGAAAAAATAAATATATCAAATGTATAAAACTTATATAAAATCAACCACTTAGTTGATTAACTGATTAAAAATAATCCTCTTCAGTAATTCCTCGAAGATAAAAAATCTTCTCCAGAGTCAACCATGTGTTTTTTCAAAACTGTTTTTTCAAAAATAACTTTTGCATTGTGAAAGAAAACCTTGAAAACACTTATAGTCTTTTTTAACTTCTGAATTTAGAATAAAAAAAACTCAACCATTCCCTGTAGACCCTTAAAAGCTTGTTTATAAAAAAGAATACAATTTTTTTTGTTTCGTTTTTGAATGTTAATGAAACAAAATTAGCAAAATGTAATGAGTGTAATAACTGTCAAAAAAGCTATAATACATCTTTAACTCAGCCTGCAATTCCAGGAACAGCTGCAAGATCCTCACCGCCTCCTGCAAATAAAGCCTAGTGTTTGTTTTATAAATGGACTTATTAATCTGTGGCACAAAACATAGTGTAATCATAAGCTGAGATCTCTTTCTTCCTCTACTCTACTGAGATTCAGAGCTTCCCAGTAATAAGTGACATTCTTATTCTTTCTATCATAATGTTCTGCTTCACATTTCTTTTTGAATGACATTTGCCAATTATTTGTCCATTGTGCAAGTTTATAATATCTATCTGCAACTTGTTGCAGTCCTCTCCAGTGTTGATTATCCATCCCCATCCCACCCTCATCAGTTTGGCGTGGTTCATAAATTTAGAAATTGTATTTTGTAATCACAAATCTGAATTATTAACTTAAATTGTAACTGACAGTGGTCCCACCCAGCATTGATGCTTGTGGAATACCACTTTCCAACTTCCAACAACTCTGTATTTCTACCCTCTATTTTCTGTCTTGAAGCCACATGCTCCTCACTCTATATTTGCTACCTGATTCATTAATTCATTATAGGACCCTTTATCAAGGTCTTTGGAAAAAATTACATCTGTTGCATTACCATTATCTACTCTCCCTGTAAACTCCTCGAAAATTAAATAAGATTAGTCAAGCAAGATTTTTCTTTTAAGATATATGCAGCCTGTGGTTAGATTTTTCATTTTCAGACTCTTCCAACATCCACCTCAGTAGGGATTTCATTATTTTCCCCAATAATATTGTTGACAAGTTGACACATTGATATTTCACTGGACATGTTCTGCCCCCTTTCTTAAACACAAGAATTACATTAATAAACCTACCAGCCCTCTGGCATGTCCCCTTACATATCCACTTGTTCTATCTCTCTGTCTCAAAGTCAAACCCACATCCTTACCATATTACCTGCACGGTGAGTAACAAAGCATTGATCGAAGCAAGGTGAGGTCTCCCCTTGAGCTTCTCTGATTACCATGAAAGCCTGTTAGGAAGCCTGGAAATATTCAGGAGGTGATGGCCCAAGCGAACAAGGCAGAATAGGCAGAGGAAGATATCTTAATGCTATTAATGTTCATACTATCTATACCCCCAGCAAGCAAACCCATCCATCAAATGTATGATCAACTTAAAACCTCAATAAGAAAAAAATCAGCTTATGAAAGGAACTTAGTCAGCTTTGCCAGCTATACAATGGATTCTATGATGAAATGTCCTCCCCCATTCCAGGAGTTTACAAACCAACAAAATTATCACAGGATAGAAATGTGTACAGGTAAATCATAGCAGAAGCAACCCATTTTTTTTGAAGTTTACCAATATCAGTACTTAGAATCCTTCCTTAAAATTTCTTGAAAATTGTTGTCTACATGTAGGTTCATTAAGATATAAATATAAGACTATAATTTTTTTATAATTGCTTATGAATTTATATTAGAAGAATCAATTCAAAATTACATAAAAATGAAGACTATATCATAGAATGTTAAGGACATTTATGAAATGACTATTTTACTTTATTTTTATGCATAATATTTAATCAATGCTAAAAATTAATTGGATATTCAACGTTTGAAAGAAAATTATACTCACGATTTTTTAAATACTTTTTCCAACTTTTTACAGATGAGTTTAATGGCAAATTCAACTCTTTTGGAGTCCTAGGTTGGCTGCTCTCTGTGTGTATGTGGGTATCTGTGTTGTTTTTTTCAAGTTATAGTCTGTTTCATAAGTCACAATCATTCTGGCTTCTAAATAAGGAGATAATATGGTCAACAGAGACATGGCAATTTACAAAGCCAGAGGCTCTGGGGCAAATTAGGGACATCAACTGTTCTATAAAGAGGCTGAATGGAAATGGGGATTACTGAAAAATCATCAGGGACAGCAGTACAGTAAGGAACATGGAGGATAAAGGAACCATCTTGTATCTCAGGCAGAGCCTATAAGTCACTCACAGACACACAAAGTTGAAACTTTACTATCTTCAGAATAAGTCAACTGTACACTAAAGGTGCAGAATGGTTGGATTACGTTACTCTAAAATAAAACCAAGAACTGCGGATGGTGGAAATCTGAAAAGAAAACAGAAATTGCTCGAGAAACTCAGCACATCTGGCACCATGCATGGAGATAAAGCAGAGTCACTCTTTGAGGTCACTGGAGTAAAGTTGCTTGACTTTGAGACCCTGCCACAGGCAATTGCATTCATCATGCATTCACTGATTCAATAATGCCACCCTCTGGTATCAATTTGCAGATCATTGTCCAAGAATGAACGCTACAAACCAAGATCCCAGACAATAATGACATCATTTGCACTAATCGCCCCCTTCACATGTTCGATAAGCAAATCTAATCAATGCTTACTTAAACGTGTGACCTGGGCTTCGCATTGCTAAATTACTTTTCATAGTTAACAATAAAAGAAGACATTTTGAAGCTGTCAGATCCATATACTGAATTACAAGTATGCAAGGACATGTGATGTTCAAGGGCGGATTATTGAGAAGAGAGAGCTATCATGCAGGCTTACTCTCAGAATTTCACTTCTCCAGTGTAGTATGAATATTTTGGTACTGCTAGATATATCTGGAAAAAGTTACATACTATGCTACATGATATTGATCTCCTTGCGAAGCCTCCATGACATGTGGTGTCAGTGCGTAACATGAGGCATTATGCTAATAAATGTGGGCTTTCAGCAATATCTTACCAAAATGGTATACCCTTCCTGACATTCCCCACAGGCTTACATGTCTGACCTGGACATCACAGCTTTGTCAGGAAGCCCGATAAGAATAACGACTGTGAAAGGCTGCAGCACAGCCTCCAGAGGGAGAAACAGCAGGCGAAGATTCACAAAGGAGGTGGAGGAAAATGAGGAGACCTGCATCTACATGCCTTTCAGTCATTTTTCTGCACCTCTTGGAAACTTAATGCAGTTGCAGACTAAGGATGTTCTGGGTAAACTACACCAAACTGTGTCATTTGCTGGAGCAAGATTTGTACTCAGAAGGACTATCCTTCCCAGTGACTGTCTAGGTTACAGCCACCTTGAATTTTTATGGCAGCAGCTCCTTGCGAGGAGCAACTGAGGACCTCTCTGGGATCTTCCAACCCTCAATCCACAAATGTACCTGGTATGTCACTGATGTCATTTTTTCCAGGTCAACAACTGTTTATATCCTTCTTTCAGTACCAAGGAGAGTCAAGCAGAACGAGAAGTGGGATTCTCCACCTTTGCTGGCTTCCCCTAGTGCAGGCACAATAGGCTGCATCCACATTGACTTGAGAGCTCCGTCACCAAGTGGCATAATTCATCAACAGTGCATTTCTTCAGTATTCAATTTACTTGTGACCATCAATACCAGATTTTGGAGGCCTGTGTTTAGATATCCTGGAACAGCCATTCTGCTTTTTTGTAGAGACCTCACAGGTTCCTGTGTCTTTCCAAATTCCTCAGCCCATACAGGGATGGCTGCTCAAAGACAAGGGCTATCCTTTCCAACATCATGACACTTTTTACAAAACCCAAAGATTTTTTTCTAGTGTTCAGTCATGGGATGAGGGTGTTGCTAGCCAGGCAGCATTTATTGCCCATCCCTAATTGCCCAGAGGGCAGTTATGAGTCAACCACATTTCTGTGGGTCTGGAATCACATGTAGGCCAGACCAGGTAAGGATGGCAGTTTCCTTCCCTAAAGGACATTAGTGAACCAGATGGGTTTTTCCGTCAATTGGCAATGTGTTCATGATCATCATTAGATTCTTAATTCCAGATTTTTTTTATTGAATTCAAATACCACCATCTGTCATGGCGAGATTCGAGCCCAGGTCCCCAGAACATTATCTGGGTCTCTGGATTAACAGTCCAGCGCTTATACACTAGGCCATTGCCTCCCTGTAGATGATGTGGAAGAAGGATACAATGCTGCTCACTCTTCCACTTTGGTTATAGTACCATAGGCCTCCTTAATACAAAATTTTGTTGTGCTTAGACTACTCCTGTGGGGCCTTGGATGAGTACACTCCCTTCAAAGTTTAATGGATAGAATGAGTCTTTGCATCCAAAGATGTGAGTGTTAGTTTGATATGATGTATATTGATTTTAGCTTCATTGTTGTCCACATAAAAGTACAATGCCTTGGCTGCAGCCATCAACATAAAATTCAAGAATCCATGATGACTGATGTTCTCTGCAGTGACAGGTCAGTTCCTTGTGAGAGATGAGCAATGCTGCCATTGCAACTTCTTTCATCCTTGGAATATCTGACGACTCTGTCAATAGGTGTGACTTCATCCGGCCTGACAGTGACAGCCTCATGTTAAAAGTCAATATATATTTACAAAAGTGCAAGATACTTTACAATGATGTGTCACCTGTGTCATCTATGTGTCTTGAATATTTTTGCTTTCTTCCTTTCCTCTATGCCTATTTGCAGCACCATACACCAGCAGTTGGGATGGAGGATGGATGGTGCAGGACCACAGTATGAAGAGCAGTTCCTGACCTGCAATTCCAGAAGCGGTGCATAGCTGGGATTTAAAATTTGGTACTAGTAGTGTGAATATCTCAAAGTCTTAGCTGTGATGAGTACTGCAGCTGTTTCTGCCTTTGTACAATTCCACAAGACAGGCAACACAGAGCACACATACATCGCAAATAAGATGAAGAACGAGTGATTGAGTGAGAACACAGTGAACCCAGTGCCATGATTCTCACTTGCAAAAACACTTTGCCAAAAATGAGAAAATTCGTTCTAATGTGTTAGAGCTCAGACTGCTCGATCAGAACTGTTGGTGGAAATAACAACTTTTAAATGTGTACTGTATAAAAAAAAAATTGTACGGAAAACATAATTAGGGATAGGTGATGCTTTCTATAAAGAAACATTCCTATCTGAGCAATCCAGCTCCTAACCTCTCTCTTCAATCTTCCGGTGCTAACTTTAAATTATTGCGCTATAGATTCTCAATCATCAACCCGTGAAATTACTTTTCCTGACTTACTTCATGAAAAGCTCTCATGAATTTTAACAACTCTATTAAGCTCCACACTTTATTTGTTCTAAAGGCAAAAGCTTCAATTCTTCATGAATTTTCTGGAGTAATGCATTTGCCCCAAATGACTGATGCCCTCCCTGATTTGTCAATGGTTAATTTATTATCAATGCTTGTGGTCAAACTGATTAGAAAGTACGACACAGTTTATAGCAAAGAGTCAAAAGAGGCACGTACTGTTCAATGCACATCTGGGTGTTGCGATTGAGTACAAAGTGGAACAGTTGATTTAAAATCTGTTGTAGGTGGGCATCTCACATCATACCCCATCAGATTTATTCCTGCACCTTTTTTGACCTATAATTTGTTGGAATTGTGAGCTGATATTAACTCAGCAACGCAATGGGACATCTGATATCTTGGAGTCTTCTTAACGAATGAGATTTAGATATTGTCTTGTCAATCCGTTTGGAGCTGTTAACATACATCTCTGGAACAGGTAGAACTTGATCCCAGGCTCCTGGCTAAGAGGTAGGGGGAAGAGATTTGATGAAGAAGGAAACAAGAAAGAGATTGAAAGGAAAAAATAAGAAAAAAAATGCAGCTTTAATTTGACGCTTGTCATATCTCCAAGAACAAATTACAACTAGGAGGAATGAGATTTCACACTTTTAACTGTTTGCTTTCTAGAACAGAGAGGTTTATTGACAGCTAATGCTACCGACATTAAATGGTCCTGCCTCTCACACATATGTTCACAGTGGAGACATATATATCTAAAACATGCAACAACTCCTGTGAATGGTGGTGGACAAGTAGACAACTAACAGGAGGTGGATGATCTAGCCATATCGCCATCCACAATAATGCGGCACATCAGAACAAAAGCCAAGATTAAAGTTCAGTCTTGAGGGGAAATCAACTCAGATTCAATGAATAGTGCAGAAGGGCATGAGAGGAACAGTAGCAAACATACCCAAACCTGAGGTGTTAGTGAAGTTACAGCATAAGAAACTACCATGGCAAACATTGGAAGGAGCATGTAATAGACAGGGCTAAACAATTCCACTACATATGGATTAGATCTAAGCTCTGTAGTACTGCCCACATCTAGTCATGAATGGTGGTAGGATAAATTAAGAATTAAGGAGGAAAAAGCTCCACAATTGTCCCCATTCTCACCAGTATGGAAGCCCAGCACATAAGGACAAAAGACAAAAATGAAGTACTTATGCTCAACTTCAACCTGAAGTGCTGAGTGGAGGATTCATCTCAGCCACGTCCTGAGATCTCCAAAATCACAGCCGTCAGTCTTTAGCTAATTCAATCCAGTCTTCATGCTGTCAAGAAATAGCTGAAGGCATTGGACATTGTAAGTTCTGATAGCAGTCCAGCTTATGGTTCAGAACTAGCTGTTCCCCTGGATAAGCTGTTCCAGTACAGCTGCAACAATGGCATCTACCTGACAAAGTATAGTTTCTGTACGCAAACAGCAGCAAGAATTAAACCGTACCAATTAAAACGCCTATCAATATTTTCTCCACCACCAGCAAAATCATAAAAGCAGTCATCAACAGTGCTTTCACTTGACACTTGCAATAGAATAATGTGTCTACTGATGCTCATTTTAGTTTATGCCAGGACCACTAAGTTACAGATGCTGCAATGCATCAGGGAGGGAGACTGTTACTTGGATACTTTATTCTAGGAGGTGGTCATTACCTCTTAACATAGAATCTTCTTGATCACTGATCTGGGACAAAATGGTACGATTGTGAATGTACCAGGAGGTTGAGGAGTTTCAGCCCTTGCAATTGTCCTCCAAGCTTGAGATACTTTTAGCTTGTTTATATGAGAATAAGTGCAGCAGGGCAGATAAAATTATTGCCCATGGTACCAGAATGCAGGAAACCTTTCAAATGGGGATAGCAAAAAAGAACATAATGGTAGTAGGGTGAAGCATAATGAGAAGTTAAACACCTAAAGAAAACCAACAAACTTTCAGATACTGGAGATTTGAAACAAAAACAGAAACTGCTGGAGAAATTGGTGGTGATTCAAACAGGACCATTGTCATATACAGTACGGACTAGGGATGAACTGGTGTAGCGGAGACACACTGACCAGCTGGGTGCCGCATCTCATCAACGGGGGGCCATCTCTCAGAATACATGGCTAGTCCAGATGGGATAGGTGATGTCAACCAAGTCATGTGTCTCCGAGACAGGATTGGCCATACCCAGGGAGGAGACAACAGTAGCATCAGAGGGCAACAGCAGCCATTCAGAGAGGGACATACCTGCAGAACAACAGGAGCATTTGGAAGCTTGGAAGGCTACATTAGAAAGGTTCCTGAGATGAGGAGCCAGTCTTCCAGGAATCGCTATCCCCCTCAGAGACTGATTATGTCAATGTAGACTACAGAACGGTCATTTACTTTTTCTATTTCTTTGTGTAAATAGTCCTTACAATGTAAATATGATAGCTACAAGCCTGTACAATAGCTAGAATTTTGGGATGCATATAAATTGTTAAAGGTAGTATTGAAATCAAGGGGAAGGAATGTTATGTGTGTAGTTGGGTGTGTGCTGCCCCTTTAAGCGAGTGGGTCAGGTGACCCAGAGGCAGGAGCTAGAGGAGGCTATCTAAACTGACTGTGGAGCTGAGGGGACACAAAATGAAGTATTCCCTGTTCAAGTTTATCCTCCATCTACCTCATGTTCAATTTATGGATCTAGTAAACCACAAATATCGTAGATCTTGTTTACATTTATTCTATAGTGGGCGCTTCCCATTAACTGAGTGGCTTGCACAATAGCATTTATCAGTTTGTGCCTCGGTTCCCTCAGTTGGGTGTTTTTGCACAAAACACATGCAAACAAATTTTGGGCCACACCCATTTGAATTGTACATTCTCTGTGAGGCCACTTTTTGCAAGAAAATTTAGGACAAGATGATAGCTGTTAATTTTCAATTTGATTTGCTCACCCTATACTTTCCATCTCCACATCACTAGCAATGACCTTTTCTTTTTCTCTGGTGACCACATGGTCTTTCTTCAGTCTCCCCTATGACTATCAATCCTTCTACTGTCTCCCTCAAGATTCCTGAACTTACCCTGATCCCACTCCCATACAAATATCCACTTGCAATCTTAAAATCCCTACAGTGTGGGAGCAGGCTATCAGCCCATCAAGTCCATACTGACCCTGTGACAAGCATCCTACCCAGACTCACCCATGTCCTATCCCTGTAACCCTGCAGTTCCCACGACTAATCCACCTAACCTACACCTTCCTAGACACTATGGGCAATTTAGCATGGCCAATCCACCTAACCTACACATCTTTGGACTGTGAGAGGAAACCCACACAGACACAGGGAGAATGTGTGAACGCCACAGAAACAGTTACCTGAAGGTGGAATCAAACTTGGGTCCCTGGTACTGTGAGGCAGCAGTGCTAACCATTAAACCACCATCTCACTTTATTCTGCACCGACTTCAATACATCTTCTTGTTCTCCCACCACAGCACATGTAATTATCCAATTGTATTCCCCACCCTAAATATGCAACTCATAGCCTTCACTCTTGTAATTGTGATTTTTCCCTTGGCATCCCAGTTTGCTCCTTTCATTCTCCAGGGTTCTTTTGAGCATTACCAACAACTACAACCTCTATCTTCCATTGCCTACAGTTCCTTTCCACCCAGCCAACCTTTATCAGAACTTGTGAGTTAAGCCCTCTTTTGAGTTGAATGCCTTTTGGAGTAGAGTCCCTTATGAGTAAAGCCCCCTTTCAGGCTTAATCACATTTTGACTTAAACGCTGCTTGCCTGTTCCGGTCAGATTTATAGCACAGCTGCCATTTTTGGGTATGCTGATGATCCAATCTGGCTTCGCTCCAACGATTCAAGTAAGCCTTGTTGCCAAAACATTTATTGTATTATTTAAGGAAGGTAAAACCAAGAAAAAAAATCACCCCCAAGGATTCTGTCACGATCAAGGACTGTACTAATGCTATAGCTCATGGGCTCACTGGAAGAGATATTTTTAAATCAATCCATTCAGATATGTTATCATACACATCTGAAGCAGATGGGACTTAAACTTTCGCCACCTGCAATCTGACCCCACCACGAAGGATATATTTCCCTCCCCACCCTTATCTGCTTTCCGGAGGGACCGCTCTCTCCGCGACTCCCTCGTCCGCTCCACACTCCCCACCAGCCCCACCACCCCCGGCACCTTTCCCTGCAACCACAGGAAGTGCTTCACCTGCCCCCACACCTCCCCCCTCACCTCCATCCCAGGCCCCAAGAAAACCTTCCACATTAAACAGATGTTCACCTGCACATCTGCTAATGTGGCCTATTGTATCCGCTGCTCCCGATGCGGCCTCCTCTACATCGGGGAAACCAAGCGGAGGCTTGGAGACCGCTTTGTGGAGCACCTACGCTCGGTTCGTGACAAACGACAACACCTCCCAGTCACGAACCACTTCAACTCCCCCTCCCACTCCTTGGACGACATGTCTATCCTGGGCCTCCTCTAGTGCCACAACGATGCCATCCAAATGCGACTGTCTGCGTGGTATTTGTACATTCTCCCCGTGTCTGTGTGGTTTCCACCGGGTGCTATGGTTTCCTCCTACAGTCCAAAGATATTCAGGTTCGGTGGATTGACCATGCTAAATTGCCTGTAGTGTCCAGGGGTGTGCAGACTAGGTGAATTAGTCATGGGAATTGCTGAATTAGATGTTGTGAAACTTGAAAGGGTTCAGAAAAGACTTACAAGGATGTTGCCAGGGTTGAAGGGTTTGACCTAAAGGGAAAGGCTGATAGGCTGGGACTATTTTCCATGGAGCATCAGAGGCTGAGTGGTGGCTTTATAGAGGTTAATAAAACCATGAGAGGCATGGATAGGTTAATTAGGCAACGTCTTTTCCCTGGGTGGGGGAGTCCAAAACTGGAGGCCATAGGTTTAAGGTGAGAAGGGAAAGGTTTAAAAGGGACCTAAGGGGCAACATTTTTATGTGGAGACTGGTGTGTGTATGGAATGAGCTGCCAGAGGAAGTGGTAGAGGCTGGTACAATAACAACATTTAAAAGGCATTTGGTTGTGTATATGAACAAGAAGGATTTAGAGGAATATGGACCAAATGCTGGCAAATGGGACTAGATTTATTCAGGACATCTGGTTGGTATGGACAAGTTGGACTGAAGGGTCAGTTTCCATGCTGTATATCTCTATGACTCTCTGATTGTAGGTTAGGGGATAGGTCTGGGTGGGATGATCTTCAGAGGGTCGATGTGGACTTGATGGGCCGAATGACCTGCTTCCACACTGTAGGGATTCTGTGATTCTGGCCTCGAGGTGGGGTCCATACCACTGCACAATAAAGAAATTTAAGCTCAGGGCTATTAATCTAAGGATTATTGCAAAACAAAGGTCTACATCAGGGGGCAGTGACCAAACTGGTGTGTAAGACTCTGAGCACAGCGACCAGCGCATCTGCACCTGCTTAAATTTATGACCATAATACTTGAATGTTAAATAGCTACCTTTCTGATGGACAATCTGCTGACTGCTTGAGTATTTTACTGATTCTGAACGCTCCAGTACTATTTTATAACCAGCCGAAATATTTTTTTAACTGACCACTGCCATTCTACAAAGGTATGAGTGACATTGACAACCAAAGTCATGCTAATTCAGCAAATTTGCACTTTCCTTTGATTTGTTGAGCACTGGTCTATGCCAAATGTTTCAGTGAATGTTTCTGCAAACTGATGCATAAGTCCCAGGAATTTCTGGTGTGCTTTAGGTATAAGCTTAAATCATTTATAGAATAATTTCCCAGAAAGCTAGTGCCATAATAATGGTCTACGTCCTAGAGCATGCATTACCATGGCCTTTGATTTGAGGATATTTTGCATTGATATGTTGAAAGATTATATCACTACTAAAGAATAGTGATTAGTGAGGAAGATAATAATAAAGTTAAAATAAATTCAATCAATATCAGTGCAAGTGATAGATGACAATCTGTATTTTATTGATAAGATTACAAATAGGATTGTATCCAGTTTTGCTGCTGAATTTAATAAAACATTGATTTTATGGAAAGGAGGCAAAGAGGATTGTTTTGGTCAGACCATCCAATATGAGAAACATCTAAGATTCAACTTGTTCAGAAAAATGGTACAAATGTTTTAACGTATGAACAGATTTGGCAGAATTAACATGAAGTATATCTGAGGAAATTTGACTACTCCACCTTCAAAGTATTTTAATTTTAAAGAAGATTATTATTTTCAGCTTCACCAATGACTAACATTTTAGTACAATGTCAGCAAGCAAATATGTACTGTTGCTCAACAATAGATAGATGGGTCCAAATACACAAATTATGGTTTTAAGATAATTGGTATCTTCTGGGCCAACTATTATATTGTAAAGTGAAAGTATGGATGAATGTCCCATAACTAGCCCTCACCATTTTGCAGTAACCCTTTTTAACTTGGACAATTTATGCAGTGAGATAGACAAAGGAGACCAAAAGTCAACACAACTGTATTGAACATTTTATCAAAGAAAAAAAGATTACCACACTGTACTAATGTACCTTAATTAAACTCTATCAAGATCCTCATAGGACTCTTCAGTAAACAATCTTAAATCCCTAAGTAAACCCTCTCATATCTACACTAACTATCTACGTCTTACATGCTCTTCTGAGGATTTGCTACATCCTTAAAACAGATTTCTAAATGGGTATTTGAACCTTCTGTCTGAAAAGGCTGGCAATATCCATTCAATAAGGCTGGTACTAGCTGTTCCTTGGTCTTCGAGGGTTGGCTCATGTTTCAGAATCAGCCATTGTCAATTTGGGCTTCCCTTCTCATCTAGGGCTGTTCTGGTCTTCAGGTTGTCTCACCAAGGTAGTCTCTTTGGGTCAGTTTGATGATGATGAGGCATAAGGAGCTGGAACTGCTGTGCAGCTCAGCTGCCAGTCGAAGGTGCTCTCTGGAGACACTGTTGAAGAAGGTGCAAAAAGCAGAGAGGACTGGGGCTCAAGGTTGCTCCTTTAATCCCCTTTTATGCCCTTTTAGAAGGTTGGGGTTAGCTCGGTTCTAGCTCGGTTGGGGGCAGGAAGAGCAAATGAGGTAACTACTTTCCATTATTGTAAGTTGCAGAGGATGGTTTTGAACTTTCAACTGTCAAGTGCTGTCCTTGTCATAGTATGTTTCTAGCCTCCTACTGAGCTGGGAGCTACCAAGCCTGTGGAACATTTTCCTAACAAAGCAGCTTCACTGGAGGTGAAAACAATGGCTCATTCTGAAACATTGCAGCCATTAGCTTCTGGCCAGGCAGTTCCAGGCCCAGATAACACAGTATGGAGCTGGAGGAACACAGCAGGCCAGGCAGCATCAGAGGAGCAGGAAAGCTGATGCTTCAGGTCATGATCCTTCTTCAGAAAATGTTCCAGGCCTGTCTGGTTTCGATGGGAAGTAGATTGTTTAAGGTCAGACTGGATGAATACTGTCTGTTCCACCTCTGCAGTCTGCAAATTGCAGATTCTATCTTAGTTTAAACTTGGCTTTCGCATTTTGATTTTTTTTTCCATGTTCATGAAAGCATATCAGTATTGCTCTGACAAGCCTGGAGGTCATGGGTCACCTGACAAAAACTGTCTGTCTTTACTTGATTAATAATTGTAAATAACAAAATGAGCTATCATAAGTTGCCAACAATCTAACCAAAATTGTTTAACTTTTAGTCTTGTCATCAGTATTGCTACAGTTGTACAGCTCTTTTGTAAAGCTAGAGCTGTATTATCAATGTAACAATATTGAGCGAGAACTATGGATACCTTATTTATGAGCATCATGGGACCTCCTTACTTAAATAAGCCATGTGTACTAATGTTGTGCTGGCACCAAATAAATTTATCATGTGATCCCTACATAATCAACTCTTTTGACATCACGCAAGTTTTTGTTTTAGTCTCACATTTTCAACCTTGTTCATTCAGACAATCACATGAAATTACTAAAATGTTCTCCATTTTACACCTTTTGCTTTTTTTTTATTCTTTATTTCCTTATTTTATATTCTTTGACCACAGGTGAGATCCTAGAGGATTGGAGAATAGCCAATGTTGTCCCAATGTTTAAGAAGGGTATCAGGGATAATCCTGGAAATTACAGACCTGTGAGTCTCACGATGGTGGTAGAGAAATTATTGGAAAAGATTCTCAGGGACATGATCTGTACGTATTTAGAAACAAATCGATTTATTAGCAATAGACAGCATGGTTTGGTGCAGGGAAGGTCATGCCTCACTAACTTGATCAAGTTTTTTTGAGAAGGTAATGGAGATGATTGATGAGGGAAAAGTGATTGATGCTGTCTACGTGGACTTCAGTTAAACCCTTTGACAAGGTCACTCATGGCAGACTGGTACAAAAGGTAAAACTGGCAAGATGGATATAGAACTGGCTTAGTCATAGGAGACAGAGGGTGACGCTAGAAGGGTGCTTTTCAGAATGGAAAGTTGTTGGCTAATAGTGTTCCTCAAGGATCAGTGCTGGGACTACATAAATGGTCTACATAAATAAATGTTTTGGAGAAAAAGGTGGCTGGTCTAATTAGTAAGTTAGTGGACGATACAAAGATTGGTGGAGTTGTGGATAGTGAGGAGGATTGTTAGAGGATTCAGCAGGATATAGATCAGTTGGAGGCATAGGCAGACAAATGGCAGATAGAATTTAATCCAGACAAATGTGAGGTGATGCACTTCAGAAGGTTAAGTACAGGTGAAAATTATACAGTGGATGGCAGAACCCTTAGGAGCATTGATATGCCGACAGATCTGGGAATGCAGGTCCACAGATCACCAAAGATGGCAGCGCAGGGAGGTAAGATAGTAAAAAAGGCTTATGGTATGATTGCCTTCATTGGAAAGAGTATAAGGATAGACAAGTTATGCTGCAGCTTCATAGAGCTTATGTTAGACCACACTTGGAATATTGCGTACCGTTCTGGTAACCACACTACCAGAAGGATGTGGATGCTTTGGAGAGGGTATGAAAAGGTTTACCAGGATGTTGCCTGGTATGGGAGACTTTAGCTATGAAGAAAGTTGGATAGACAAGATTTGTTTTCACTGGAACTCAGGAGGTTGAGGGGCAACCTAATAGAAGTTTATAAGATTGTGAATGGCATGGAAGGGCAAAATGTGTTGGCGCAGGCTTGGAGGGCTGAAGGGCCTGTTTCTGTGCTGTATTGTTCATAGCTTTCAAAAAGCAATTATGATAAAAGTATGTGGAATTAATGCTTTAGTCAGAGGAAGGTTATGAATTTGTAGGCAACCTCTAAATTATTCTTTATCAACTGTATAGACGCATCACAAAACATCCCACCTGGAGGTGGGACCTGGCCTTGTACATCTGATCCAGAAGTAGGAACAGCACCTGTCTACCTTTTCTAATATTATTGTGGTACAAACCCATCCTTTAACATTTGCTGCATCCTAAATATAGTACCTTAGACTACTCAGCCAAACTGTCAACCTCTAGATATTTTTAATTAACCTGTTCACATATGTTTTGACACTCCTCTAGAGCAAGTAGGACTTGAAATCAGGTCTCCTGGCCCAGAGGTCAGAACCACTACCATCACAAGACCACCCCTGCAAGGCAGCATCTATATATTTTGCTAATCAACCTGCTCAGAGATAGATATTACACATCTCTGGAGCAGGCGGGGCTTCAATTCAAGTCTCTTGACTCAGCAGGTAGAGACACTACCACTACACCACAAGAGACGCTTTGAGCCAATGTCTATCCCTATTCAAATAACACCATCTTCTTTAAGTAGAAGTTGTCAGTACACACTTTAGCCTAACAAGGCACTTAATCTATAGAAAGAAGAGGAAAATTGAATTGGCAAATAAAAACATATCATCATAATCACCAGTTACTGAGTAGCAATTAAATCTGCAACCTTGATTATCTTTTCTTGCCATTCAATTAACAATTATAAGATTGCAATAAGGAAATTAAATGGGGATTAAGAGGGAACAAAGCTCATTAAAACAAATCCATCATTTTACAGAAATACGTACACAATATAAATGTTAAGGAGGTGCTCCGCAATTAATTTGGAATTCCAATTGAATTGATTTATATATGTTTTTAAATAAGAATGAAATCTTATCTCAATTTAGATTTGAAATTTCAGCAGAGTATCCCATATACGCACAGTGAGTAATTCAGCCTTTCTCCACATGCTTTTCACTTTGGCAATAATTTTACAGACAAGTTAGAGTTGGGAAATAATGCGGTGTTCTTTGTAACGTGTAGCAGTGTTTTATTAATGCCTGAAATTTTCCAAGGTTGTTTGAATTTGATGTGTCAAACATTTTGCCAATGGTTGTTTATACGACATGTGAAGTACTGTATGACAAAGCCAGACTTCCAAAGCTTCTGGCCAAATCCAAAAAAACGTGCAAGACTTTAATACATTTACTATCATATTTTTAAACTACTCATGTAATAGATGTAATCACTAAAACATATTATAAATTTATTCGTACTGCCCATGGCTGAAACAGTATAAAATGGCTGAAAGTGATTCTCAGTTAACATAAAATGGCTGAGGAAGATTTTTAGCTGAAACAGCAGCTTCCATAGTCTGCTCTTTGAGGTTAAACTATAAACTAGAGCAATTACCTCTTCATAGAAGGATTACTTCCATGGTAACTAGATTAAGATAACTCATAAGCAGTCTTGTAAAATGTACGCAATGGGCACTATGGAACAGAAACAGATGTAGTTACTTGTGTAAAGACAGTAGATAAGGTACAGCCTTGAGGGATGCTGATCAAAGCCTCTGTACCAAGCTGGTCCAAAGTCTGGTACTCATCATGAGATAGAAGGGAAGGATCTGACCTTACATTGTTATATGTTTATATGATGTTAAGACCTTGATAATTGGATGAGTAGTTGGGTGATAAGCAGCCAAGATATTTAAACTGCATATTTTCCTTTGTTTGATGGAGAAGTCCCTGCCCAGAGACTGCCCAGTGGCTTTCTCCCACCGGTATCAAACAATAAACTTTTTGAAGCTTGAAGTGGACCTGGGTGTTGAGTGCTTCATTTTGTCATCCCATCCCATCAAACTGATGATAAAGTGTTTTGAATCAGCATAGCACTGTACTTGATTACTGACAGCAGACTGGCATGAAAACAGGTGGAATGCAGTTAAAATGGTAGAGACTTACCTGGTGGCTGGACATCTGGAGGATGCTCCTGCTGCCTCTTCCAGGGAAGGCCTGTTTAGGATACATGCCAATATAGCAGTGACAAAGGTTTTGCCTAGAATCAAGATCATGACAATGGAATTCCTGTCCAACAACAGCTGCTGGCCAGCTCCTGTTTGCAGTAACATCATGGAACAAGGCATGGCTGCTATCAGAAGAGAAGCCTCAGACTCCTAGGATCACAGAGGCTACTGACAATGCTACTTATGTGGGGAAGGAGTGGTTCTCCTGTTCAGGATCATTGGGAAAAGACAGCAGGGGAATTGGAAGCAGGGTAACTGTATCTCCCACTGGATACCTCGCTGCCATATGTTTATTCGCTCAGTCAGGCATTACTTGTCTTTTGACTTCGCAACAATAAAGAAAGGTTAGTAGAGTTCCATGACAGGATAATGTGTGGATTGGAGGGGACTTTGCAAGAGAGGGTGAACCCATGCATCTGTTGCCCTTATCCTTTTAGTTGGTAGCTGTCATGAGTTTGGAAAGTGCTGTTGAATGAATTTGCATAAGTTGCATCTTATAGATGGTGCACACTCTGCCACTGTGCTCTTGAGTGTTGTGGGAAATGCACTCATCCACGCAAGTAGAAATCCTTACATCATGCTGCTGATTGTTGCCTTGTAATGGCGGGATTAAAAATTTAGGGGGTCAGGAGATAAGTTACTCACTGTAGAATTCCTATCCCTTGACCATCTTTATCGTCGCATATTCGTGTGGCTGTTCCATTTACATTTCTGGTCAATGGTGACCCCCAAAATGTTAATGGTGGTAGCTTTGATGATGGTAATGTCTATGGATAATGGTTAGATTCTGTATTATTGAAGATGCCCATTGCCTGGCACTTGTGTGGCGCAAACAAGAAGCAAATGAGATTTTTCCCACAAAGGTGCGACTGCAACTCAACTGGAGGGAATCAAGCGAAATCTACTACTGACATCATTCCCCCATTTTGATGTCCATCAAACTCCAGATTCTATTTCATCAATTGACCAAAAATAATGATAGACCTGCATGTTTCAAGAGAAGAAAGTGCGGCAATGAATTTTTGTACTTTTAGGACCAGGAGCATTGTAAAAGAAAATATGATGTCAAGCACATAAGGCAGTATTAGAAAAGGACATCTAAAGGTTGATCACAGATATAGGTTTCAATGAGACCTCAAAAGGAAGAAGGAGAGGTAGATCCTGCAGAGCTTTGGGGATTTGCAAAGTTTAGAGCTCAGGCAGCTGAAAAATGGTCACCACTGTCAGAGCAATTAAAATGGGTGATGCTAAAGAGGCCAGAATCAGAAGGTTGCAGATCTCAGAGGATTGTGGGGTTAGAGGGGTGTACAGAAATAGAAGGTATCTACTGCTACAGTAGGAGGAGAAGGTGTAATCTCAGAGTAAGGATCATAGAGTCTTTACAGAGTGGAAGCAGGCCATTTGGCCCATTGAGTCCAGGCTGGTCCATTGAAGAATATGTCACCCAAACCCACCCTCCTACTCTACCCCTGTGACCCTGCATTTCCCATGACTAACCCACCTAACCTACACATCCCTGGACACGATGGGCAATTTAGCATGGCCATTCGACCTAACCTGCACATCTTTGGACTGTGGGAGAAAACTGAAGCTTCTGGAGGAAATCCACACAGACATTTGGAGAATGTGCAAACTCCACACAGACAGTCACCCAAGTGCAGAACAAATCTGAGTCCCTGGTGCTTGTGAGGCAGCAGCGCTAACCACTGAGCCACCATGCCACTCCCATCCATTTGAGAAGAGATGAAGAAGAGTTTCTTCTCTCAGAGAGTAATTAATCTGTGGAGTTATTTACTGCAGAGGGCTGGGTCATTAAGAATATTCAAGGCTCAGACAGACAAATTTTTAATGAATAAGGGAATCAACAGGTATGGGGAAATGGCACAAAAATGGAGTGGAAGTTTTTCAAAACAGCCATGATCTCATTGTATGGTGGAGCAGAATTGATGGGCCAAATGGCCTACTTCTGGATGCTCCATGTTATGATCTTACCAGATTAGGATGGCAAATTTCCCTCCCTAAAAGACTTCAGTGATTCTGATAGATAATGGGCAATGCTTTCATGGTCTCCATTAGATCAGCTTTTAATTCCAAATATAATTATTGAATTTAAATTTCACCAATTGGCATGGTGAGCTTCAAACCCCTATCCCCGAACATTAATCTGGGACTCTGCATTGCTAGATGAATGACACTGCCTTCGGGTCAAATATAGTATATGGTTTCAAACAGTCTGTCTCAACTTCAGACCCTTGCCATGCAAAGGGAAGAGTGCATGGTGCCACCAAAGAAATGGTTTTGGGCTTCCAATATTTACTTGGAGGAAATTTCTGTTTATGCATTACTGGGTATTTAACAATCTGATGAATACCATGGATGGGGATGGCATGCAGTTGAGGAATTGAGGAAGAAGACAGAGATGAGGTATAGTTAGCTGTCAGAGGCATACTTTTAGAAACTGTGCTTGCTCTTTCAAATGGCCTTGTAAATAGGAAGGGGAATACACTAGGGGCAATGAAATGGTTGGGAAACGGGAAGCCATTGCAACTTTTTAAAAAAATTCATTTATGGGGACGAGGGTGTCGCTGGCTGATTCTGCAGAGGGCAGTTAAATGTCAACTACATTGTCATGGGTCACATGTAAACCAGACCAGGTCAGGATAGCCGTTTCCTTCCCTAAAGGGGCACTGATGAACCAGAAGGGTTTTGCCTGACAATCATCAATGGTCATGGTCATCATTAAACGCTTAATTCTAGATTTTTATTTAACTCAAATTTCACCATCTGCTGTGCCAAATCATAACTTGTCACAAACATTTAGGATATCATATGCAAGACTTACATAGAATGTAATTTATCTGAGTGAGACATACAGATAGCTTACAGCATTGGCTGAAGCAGATAGAATTGAGGAAGAATTTAGGTTACATAATGAGTAATACTGCATTAGTTCCTTATTACTAACTGTTCACAAATCATTTCCCTTTTCTAATTGTACAGTTCCTTTTGTACTGGCAGGATTAACTTCAGAATCAACATACAGAAGATTTACCCATGGTGCTTTGTTCCAACGTTTCACCATTCTTTACTTTTAAAATGACAGAAGACAGGAAGCAATGCCTACAGCTCGGTTCACTGTTTATTCCTTAGGCATCATCATGAAGTCTGATCTTCTATTTTACATTGCATTTTTAATAGACTCCATGGAATAATTCTGGACATAAACAAAAACTATTGCTTATTCCATTGTTTGTGCAATAAATTATACAAAAATTTTTTTTTTCTCCTGGCTTGTGGAGAGAAGGACAGATTTATTATTGTTTCAATAACACATGCAAAACTTGACAAAGAATTTGATGTGACAAGAATGAAACAGAAATTAAAAATAACAAGGTTTAGCTTTGTAATAAAAATGTTTTAATTGTTGGAGAAGAACAGCTTTATTACTTGTCATTACTCACTGTGCCAATGTCTGAACCTTTATTGATCTCAAAATGTTATCAGGTCAAACCACATTAGATATAAATGCTGAAGTAAGATACCAAACAGAGAAGCTACTGGAGCAAAATAAATTGGCAATACAGTGAACCTGACTGCTGTAAAAATATAATTAAGCAATAAAAGCTGCAACAAAATTACTGGGCCTTTGTTGATCAATTTTGTTATCAATAGAAGTTTTCCATTATTTCCTTCAATTACAGTGGCCTTGATTCTGTGCCTGGGAATCGTTTGAAAAGGATGTTTAATACCTTGAGATGAAAATGTAACTGGAAACAACTACCTTGTGGGCAAATATCATTTCAACTGCACTGTATTATATCCAGCCAAAGTAAATATTTGGAATCACAGCTTGGAGGTTCAAATCCAAATCTGAAATCTGAGAAGGAAGGTATTAAAATTGTATGAAGCAACCTTAGGGTATAAAACCCAGAGCACACAGAATGTAAAACATCTCATGTCCCAGATATTGCTGGAAAAATAATGGCGAGTTCACAGCTCCTGTCATTATTATTGTTAAGAACCAGCGAGTAGTTGCAAAAAAAATGTACAATTCAAAAAAGGGAATTTGCAGTTAACTTCCCTATTGATAATTATTTGCTAAATACAAAATGTTGTATATGAATTAATCTTGTCACAGCCATTTAGGGTTGGTAATTTATGTTACAGTAACTCAGTTAATTATGTGATTTATGTTTCTGGTGTACCACTCAACCTTGAAGGACAAGAGGGGAATGAGGAAACTGTGGAGTATAACTCACTCAGGTAACAAATAAAACCTTGACATTTCTTATTATTACTGGTTGATTCTTTTTCTTCTTACTTCTTCCTGCATTTAATTTGGTTTTCGTTAATTCTGTTTCTTACATTATCAGTGGTTCTGTTTCTTTCTGTATCATTGAAATTCTCTAGTTGAGCAAATGGATGATTGACTTGACAGGAATAAGGTTCTAGTTGGTCCATTGTTTTCTCATTTTAAGCAGTTTGTAGCGTAAATTTAAAAAAAAATTGAAGGATAAATAAAGAATCAAATTCAGTGCCTTTTTAAATTTATAACCGCTGGTTCTTGTTCTCAGAAGTTAATTGTGAGGCATTTGCATTGATGTACAATTTTCTCCTCCCCATTCTTAAATTTGCTTCCGATACATTTTACATTGAATTAACTATTTTAATATATACTCCCTGGATTAGATTCTGTGTGACTCAGTAAAGATCCTTCAACATGATTGTTTGAAGAGATTTGCCATTGGCCACTCTTTTTACATACGTCAATGGTCCCCTGTAGAGGATTCCAGACCGGAAAGGATCTCTAATTACCATAATTTGTCAAAAGAGTTGGATCCCCTGACACTGCTAAATCCAGACCAGCAATTTCAATGAGAGGAACATCGCAGATATGGCACCTGCAATGTTTTGAGTCAGGCCATACGTGATAGTGTGCCATTGAAAAGATTGAACCCCCAGTCAGGAACAAAACATTTTACTAAAAGATGTGCAAATAAATAACAAAATCACTTGCATTTATATAATGACTTTCAGATGCTTAAGATATAAGAAAAAACATTAAAGTGTAGTGTAGTCACAGCAATTAAGTAGGAAAATCCAATATTGATTTGTGCATATTATCAATTAGCAATCAGGTACTGAGCTCATTGGCAGTTGAGCTGTTTTTAATTAAGTGAATGAGAAATGCGAGCTTGGGAGGGGACCTTGTGGTGGAGTGGCAGTGACCCTACCTCTGAGCCAGAAGAGTTGGCCTCCAGGTCCACTTGTTCCAGAGGTGTAACATAACATTTTCGGACTGGTTGATTTGAAATAAATCAATGCTAACTTAGAGATCAGGGTTCCTCATTGCTTTTCTGTAAAGGGTACCATGGAATCCTTCATGTCTAAAATTTCTAAAGTATTGTTTGAGCAGTTTTTTAAAGATACCCGAAGTGGCATAAATGCATTAGTCAATGCCCACATAATTTAGGTCATTTCACCAGACTCATGAAATTTGGTTGAGTCAGGAATAAGGGTTCTGGCAGGATGCAATTTGATGTTTATTCATTCATAGGATGTGGTGTCGCTGGTTACACTTGCTTTTATTGCACACCTCTAATTTCCCTTGAAAAGATGGTTTCAGCCATCTTCTTTAATTGGTGCAATCAACATAGGTGGCAGGCATACCAAAAAAGCTGTCAAAAGGGCGTTTTAGGATTTTGACCCAGTAACAGCAAAGGAATGATGATATAATTCCAAGTCAGCATGATATATGGGTTGGAGGGGAACTTAGAGCTGCTGTTTTTGTTGCTATGATCCCAGGCCAGACCATGAAATTTAAGTTACAATCTGGCTACGGACCAGTAACCATTTTTATTAATGAAGTAGAAAAAGTCTGAGTTCCCAGGTACTTACCAAGATAATAAGGCCTCAAGGTTTCAGGGTTTTGAGCAAACAGCAAATGGTTTAACTACATAAAGTTATAACGTAATAAAATCTACAATATGCACGCAGTGTACATTGTATTCTAACACTCAAAAATTAACATGAGATAAATATGGATAATAGAACATAGAACATAGAACATTACTGCACAGTACAGGCCCTTCGGCCCTCGATGTTGCACCGACCTGTGAAACCAATCTGAAGCCCATCTAACCTACGCTATTCCATTATCATCCATATGTTTATCCAATGACCATTTAAATGCCCTTAAAGTTGGCGAGTCTACTACTGTTGCAGGCAGGGCATTCCACGCCCTTACTACTCTCTGAGTAAAGAACCTGCCTCTGACATCTGTCCTATATTTATCACCTCTCAATTTAAAGCTAAGTCCCCTCGTGCTAGCCATCACCATCCGAGGAAAAAGGCTCTCACTGTCCACCGTATCTAATCCTCTGATCATCTTGTATGTCTCTATTAAGTCACCTCTTAACCTTCTTCTCTCTAACGAAAACAGCCTCAAGTCCCTCAGCCTTTCCTCATAAGACCTTCCCTCCATACCAGGGAACATCCTGGTAAATCTCCTCTGCACCCTTTCCAATGTTTCCACATCCTTCCTATAATGCGGTGACCAGAACTGTACGCAATACTCCAAGTGCGGCCGCACCAGAGTTTTGTACAGCTGCAACATGACCACATGGCTCCGAAACTCAATCCCTCTACCAATAAAACCTAACACACCGTATGCCTTCTTAACAACCCTATCAACCTGGGTGGCAACTTTCAGTGATCTATGCACATGGACACCGAGATCTCTCTGCTCATCCACACTACCAAGAATCTTACCATTTGCCCAGTACTCTGTATTCCTGTTACTCCTTCCAAAGTGAATCACCTCACACTTTTCCGCATTAAACTCCATTTGTCACCTCTCAGCCCAGCTCTGCAGCTTATCTATGTCCCTCTGTAACCTGCAATATCCTTCCGCACTATCCACAACTCCACCGACTTTAGTGTCATCTGCAAATTTACTAACCCATCCTTCTACGCCCTCATCCAGGTCATTTATAAAAATGACAAACAGCAGTGGCCCCAAAACAGATCCTTGCGGTACATCACTAGTAACTGAACTCCAGGATGAACATTTCCCATCAACCACCACCCTCTGTCTTCTCACAGCTAGCCAATTTCTGATCCAAACCGCAAAATTACCCTCAATCCCATGCCTCCGTATTTTCTGCAATAGCCTACCGTGGGGAACCTTATCAAACGTTTTACTGAAATCCATATACACCACATCAACCGCTTTACCCTCATCCACCTGTTTGGTCACCTTCTCAAAGAACTCAATAAGGTTTGTGAGGCACGACCTACCCTTCACAAAACCTTGTTGACTATCCCTAATCAAATTATTCCTTTCTAGATGATTATAAATCCTATCTCTTATAATCCTTTCCAACACTTTACCCACAACTGAAGTAAGACTCACTGGTCTATAATTACCAGGGTTGTCTCTACTCCCCTTCTTGAACAAGGGGACAACATTTGCTATCCTCCAGTCTTCTGGCACTATTCCTGTAGACAATGACGACATAAAGATCAAAGCCAAAGGCTCTGCAATCTCCTCCCTAGCTTCCCAGAGAATCCTAGGATAAATCCCATCCGGCCCAGGGGACTTATCTATTTTCACACTTTCCAGAATTGCTAACACCTCCTCCTTATGAATCTCAATCCTGTCTAGTCTAATAGCCTGTATCTCAGTATTCTCCTCGACAACATTGTCTTTTTCCTGTGTGAATACTGACGAAAAATATTCATTTAGCGCCTCTCCTATCTCTTCGGATTCCACGCACAAATTCCCACTACTGTCCTTGACTGGGCCTAATCTTACTCTACTCATTCTTTTATTCCTGACATATAGAAAGCTTTAGGGTTTTCCTTGATCCTACCTGCTAAAGACTTCTCATGTCCCCTCCTGGCTCTTCTTAGCTCTCTCTTCAGGTCCTTCCTGGCTAACTTGTAACTCTCAAGCGCCCTAACTGAGCCTTCACGCCTCATTTCCATAAGCCTCCTTCTTCCTCTTGACAAGAAATTCAACTTCTTTAGTAAACCACGGCTCCCTCGTTCGACCACTTCCTCCCTGCCTGACAGGTATATACTTATCAAGGACACGCAGTAGCTGTTCCTTGAACAAGCTCCACATTTCAATTGTGCCCAGCCCCTGCAGTTTCCTTCTCCACCCTATGCATCCTAAATCTTGCCTAATCGCCTCATAATTGCCTTTCCCCAAGCTATAACTCTTGCCGTGCAGAATATACCTATCCTTTTCCATCGCTAAATTAAACGTAACCGAATTGTGGTCACTATCATCAAAGTGCTCACCTACCTCCAAATCTAACACCTGGCCTGGTTCATTACCCAGTACCAAATCCAATGTGGCTTTGCCTCTTGTTGGCCTATCTACCTACTGTGTCAGGAAACCCTCCTGCGCACATTGGACAAAAACTGACCCATCTAAACTACTCGAACTATAGCGTTTCCAGTCAATATTTGGAAAGTTAAAGACCCCATAACAACTATCCTGTTACTTTCGCTCCTATCCAGAATCATCTTTGCAATCCTTTCCTCTACATCTCTGGAACTTTTCAGAGGCCTGTAGAAAACTCCCAACAGGGTGACCTCTCCTTTCCTGTTTCTAACCTCAGTCCATACTACCTCAGTAGACGAGTCGTCATCAAACGTCCTTTCTGCCACCGTAATACTGTCCTTGACTAACAATGCCACACCTCCCCCTCTTTTACCACCTTCCCTGATCTTACTGAAACATCTAAACCCCGGAACCTGCAACAACCATTCCTGTCCCTGCTCTATCCATGTCTCCGAAATGGCCACAACTTCGAAGTCCCAGGTACCAACCCATGCTGCAAGTTCACGCACCTTATTCTGGATGCTCCTGGCGTTAAAGTAGACACACTTCAAACCACCTTCCTGCCTGCTGGTACACTCCTCCGACCTTGAAACCTTATTCATGACCTCACTACTCTCAACTTCCTGTACACTGCAGCTACAATTCAGGTTCCCATCCCCCTGCTGAATTAGTTTAAACCCTCCCGAAGAGCATTAGCAAATTTCCCCCCAGGGATATTGGTACCCCTCTGGTTCAGGTGTAGACCATCCCGTTTGTAGAGGCCCAACTTTCCAGGTATCTGAATCCCTCCCTCCTGCACCATCCCTGTAGCCACATGTTCAACTGCTCTCTCTCCCTATTCCTCACCTCGCTAGCACGTGGCACGGGTAACAAACCAGAGATAACAACTCTGTTTGTTCTAGCTCTAAGCTTCCACCCTAGCTCCTTGAATTTCTGCCTTATGTCCCCATCCCTTTTCCTACCTATGTCGTTGGTGCCTATGTGGACCACGACTTGGGGCTGCTCCCCCTCCCCCTTAAGGATCCCGAAAACATGATCCAAGACATCACGGACCCTGGCACCTGGGAGGCAACACACCAACCGCGAGTCTCTCTCGTTCCCACAGAATCTCCTATCTGTCCCCCTAACTATGGAGTCCCCAGTGACTAATGCTGTCCTCCTCTCCCCCCTTCCCTTCTGAGCAACAGGGACAGACTCTGTGCCAGAGACCTGTACCCCATGGCTTACCCCTCGTAAGTCGTCCCCCCCAACAGTATCCAAAACGGTATACCTGTTATTGAGGGGAACGGCCACAGGGGATCGCTGCACTGTATGTCTGTTCCCTTTCCGTTCCCTGACTGTAACCCGTCTACATTTTTCCTGTACCTGAGGTTTGACTACCTCCCTGTAACTCCTCTCAATTACCCCCTCAGCCTCCCGAATGATCCGAAGTTCATCCAGCTCCAGTTCCCTAACGCGGTTTCCGAGGACCTGGAGTTGGGTGCACTTTCCACATATGAAGTCAGTGGGGACACTAGTGGTGACCCTTACCTCCTGCATTCTACAGGAGGAGCATGCAACTGCTCTAACATCCATTCCCACCGTTCTGAATTCCCAAACAAACTATTGAAAGAAAAAAAAGAAAAACTAGTAACCTTACCAAATTGGCGCTCAGAACCTTTTTTTTTGGTTAGAGGAGGAGGATGTTTGGGAGACACTACCTAAGTAGTGTTTCGGGTAAAGCAACCGCCCAAATATATTACCTCACTTACTCAGCCGTCCCATGTCTGCTCCTGCTCAGCGTGCGCTCTGCCTATTCACGAGGTAAGTTTTTAAAGGATTAACTTACCTTCCCGGCAGCCCCCTGGTCCTCGCTCTCACTGCTGTTGCAAAAATGGAGTCACGCGAGGTAAGACTTTTATAATCGAAAAGCTTACCTTCCCAGGGTGCCCTCGCGCTTCCTCCGGGACTCCCACCGCTGAAACAACTGAAAGGGCGCAGTCACGCGAGGTAAGACTTTTATAATCGAAAAGCTTACCTTCCCAGGGTGCCCTCGCGCTTCATCCTAGGCACACTGGGCTGCATCTTGCCATGTTTTTGAAGTGTAATTTTCATTGAATTTCATGGAGGGTTTCTTTCCCTGAGGCCTAGTGAGTTTTCTTGTGCCACCATTTGTACCCTACTGTCATGGATCACAGGGTTATCCAAGTGGTTCTTTTCAGGTTCGGTTAAACGTAGTTAAGAGAAGACTCAACAATAGCAATTTGCTTAAATATGAACATTTATTGATTAATAGTAAAAAATGGAAAAGCAGGAAAAAAGACTGAAATATGACCATCTATTAAGTAATAAAAACAAATGAAAATGGAAGGAAAAGAAAGCAACAAGCCTCGTGCCCTCCTTTCCATCGGGGACCCCTCAATCGGCAGCTGGTCTGGGGCATAGGTTCGTTCCTGGCACCGTTTGTGATCCCAGTCCGAGGTGACATGGAACAAAAGTCTGCTGACATGGAACAAAACTCTGTCTCTTATACAGCGAAACAAACAGCCAGTAGAGAAAACAAGCTGAACAAATATAGAAAAGCAAACTTTGATTCTGCTACCTTTGGCATGTACAGGCATGTTCATAGGACTCAGCTGTCAAATATCATCAACAGTGTTAGCCCTTCAGCCCATCCTATATACCCACCATGGCATAATGGTGTGCCTCCCATCCTGTACTAGCCCAGTTCTCTCACTCATTGTAGCTGGAAGTGCTCATCACTGCCAGGATATTCTGTGATATACTGGTATCCCTGGCACCAAGTCGACCTTTAAAAGTCTGTTGTGCACCTCGTTGAGCACTGTCAAGCTAGAGGTCTCCTGCAAGTTTGTGACAATTGCCCTCGACGTGGTAGGTGAGGTGAAATTAGCATCCCACTTTGTGGACAGGTACCTGGAAATCCTGCTTGATGAGGAGGTGCAGCAGAGGAGGGAAGTCCTCTTTGATTTGATTTGATTTATTATTGTCATATTTACATAAGTACAGTGAAAAGTTTTGTTTTGCATGCAGTACAGGCGGATCATAACACACAAGGACATATGGATCATAGAATGATTAAACAAGGCATACAGAGTTATGGCTGCACTGAAAGTGCAGTAAAAGCAAGATCAAAATTAGATTTGTAATTTGAGAGTTCCATGCAGCAGTCTAATAATAGGGAAGATGCTGTTCTTGAACCTGTTGGTATGTGTGTTTAAGCTTTTATATCTTCTCCTTGACAGAAGAGGTTGAAGAGTTTGTTTCTGGGGTGGCAGGGATCTTTGATAATGTGGGCTGCCTTACCATGGCAACGAGAAGTGTGGATGGAGACAAATGATGGGAGGTGTAGGATTGAGCAAAAATCCCTGTATTCTGAAATACTGGTCCAAAATCCTGGACTTTGCAAATAACATTTAAAAGTTAAGAAAAAGGCAGTTGGGCTATACTCTGGGAAAGTTACAACTCAGAGATAGCTACCTGGAACCATTTCTGAAGAAGGGTCTAGGCCCGAAATGTCAGCCTTCCTGCTCCTCTGATGCTGCTTGGCCTGCTGTATTCATCCAGCTCTACACCTTGTTACCTGGAACCATTGTTCAGCCTGAAAATCCAATTCACACCTCGACTCTAAAAGAACAATAAACCAACCTAAACCCCACCCAACCCAGACAGAACTGGGCCTTTGCAGATACCAGACATTCCACTTAGATCAATATTCACGCACAGAGGTACTGGACATTCCATTAATCAAAATTCATTCACACCTACCCTTAACTGTCAGGAAGCAAACTGACCTAAAAGAGAACACCAGAAACACAATGGATAACACTGATTTGAGATCTCCTCATGGGTCTGCTCCTGGGCCTGACCAGACGGCCGTTGACGGAGTCATTTCTGCCGAATGTCTGCCCCTCTTGCGCGGTGATGTTCCATCTCGGCTAATCTTGGAGAAGGAGCACGCGGTGTTTACCAATATTGCCAATGCCTTTAGGGAGAGGTGGGCACTGTGGGGTGAAGAGTCCATTATTTTCCCTTCCAACTCTATTTTGATTTCATCCCTACCCTCCCCTTCACTCTTTCTTTCACGTTAGCATTGCCCCTACCAGGCTCTGCTTGACACTGGTTCCCTGACCACATTGATGTTTTTCCTGGTGGTGGAATATTCACTAAAGTTGCTTATACAACCGATACTCCCACTGAGTGCCTGCACAACCCACACAACGTGGGACAAGAGTAAGGAATGTTGCTGTACGGCAGTAGTATGGGGTAAGAAAATTAATAACAAAAAAAACCCAGGAGAATAGAATCTCCTCTGTTGAGGACTGACTACAAACTGTCTGACCACAGCCAGTGTACTGTGTACAAGAAAATAAACGGCCCCTTGGTGACAGGTTACAGGTCTCTGTGCAGTTATTTCAGTTATAGATTGAATAATGTCTGAAAGTGCTTTTAACATTTTGAAGTGGGGCAAAAAGAAATGCAAACTCAGAAGGCAAAATGGAAACTTATACAACAGAGGCAGTTAACAAAATTAGAATATCATTATCCAGGCTGATAATGCACTCAAACCACCATGGTGCCCAGCGATCTCACAAGGCCCTGATCGTGCTGGTGAGCAACGCGTACTCCTTCTCCAGGGACACCCGAGCACAGACGGAACGGTGAAAGAGGGGCAGACAGTCAGGAATGATGAGCCCCTCTTCGGCCCACTGCCTGGATCTGTTAGAACATAGAACATAGAACAGTACAGCGCAGTACAGGCCCTTCGGCCCACAATGTTGTGCCAAACTTTTACACTAATCTTAAGGTCTATCTAACCTCCACCCCAACCTTATACTATCATCCATTTGCCTAATTAATAGCCACTTAAATGCCCCTAATGAGGCCAACTCCACTACCCTCTCCGGCAATGCATTCCACGCCGCGACCACTCTCTGAGTAAAGAACTTATCTCTGACGTCTCCCCATATCTACCTTCACTCACTTTAAAACTATGCCCCCTTGTAATAGCTACCTCCACCCAAGGAAAAAGTCTCTGGCTGTCCACTCTATCTATACCTCTGATCATTTTGTACACCTCTATCAAGCCACCTCTCATCCTTCGTCGTTCTAAAGAGAAAAGCCCTAGCTCTCTCAACCTTTCCTCGTAAGACATTCCCTCCATTCCAGGCAACATCCTGGTAAATCTCCTCTGCACCTTTTCCAATGCTTCCACATCTTTCCTGTATTGAGGCGACCAGAACTGGACACAATACTCCAGATGTGGCCGAACCAGGCTTTTGTAAAGCTGGAGCATAACTTCACGGCTCTTGAACTCAATCCCTCTATTAATAAAAGCTAACACACCATACGCCTTCTTAACAACTCTATCCACGTGGGTGGCAGCTTTCAAGGAACTGTGGACATGAACCCCAAGATCCCTCTGCTCCTCCACAAGAATCTTTCCGTTAACCCTGTATTCTGCTTTCAAGTTTGTCCTTCCAAAATGAATCACCTCACACTTTTCAGGGTTGAACTCCATCTGCCGCTTCTCAGCCCAGCTCTGCATCCTATCAATGTCCCTTTGTAACTTAGAACAGCCCTCCGCACTGTCCACAATGTGACCCACCTTCGTATTGTCCGCAAACTTACTAATCCACCCTCCCACTCCTTCATCCAAATCATTTACAAAAATCACAAATAGGAGAGGACCCAGAACAGATCCTTGTGGTACACCACTCGTAACTAAGCACCATGTTGAATATTTTCTGTCCACTACCACCTTTTGTTTTCTAAGGGTCAGCCAATTCTGAATCCAATCTGCCACATTTCCTCCTATCCCCCACCTCCTTACCTTCTGCATGAGCCTACCATGGTGAACCTTATCAAACGGTTTGTCTAAATCCATGTATACCACATCCACTGCTCTACCTTCATCCATGTGTTTGGTCACCTCTTCAAAGAATTCAGTAAGGTTTGTGAGGCATGATCTACCCCTCACAAATCCATGCTATCACAAATCTAAGATAGTAGGAACTGCAGATGCTGGAGAATCCGAGACAACAAGGTGCAGGGCTGGATGAACACAGCAGGCCAAGCAGCATCATAGGAGCAGAGAGGCTGACGTTTCGGGCCTAGACCCTTCATCAGAACCTTT